>NW_028301595.1:12166338-12475815 GCF_987345545.1 Pholcus phalangioides
TGTGATGGGCCACTTTGGTTTCCAGAAGATACGGTGTCTATACGAACTGCGAAGCCACATCTTATACAGCCAAATACAGAAAGACCAATTAGATCAGCGCTTCTCAACCTGGAGCGGTATGGCCTTCTTGTGGTCTTGGAATGTTTTGGGGGGGAGGGGGGGGCATGGGTGAAAATCAAGTGGAAAGGGAAAAGTGATTGTATCTAAGGTGGCCACAGAGCTATAAAAATACCAGATGTTAAAAAAAGAATAATGCTTCCAAGTGAAACATGATTAGAAAAGGTGTGACTTTTTCGGAATACCAGAACAGTCCAAAGAGCCAGGGCCATCTTAACACATGAACTCTTAACCGGCATGGCTCTAGGGGTATAATCTCCATACTATGATTTCGAGAATAAATGAAGCTGTTACTTCTGGACCCACAGAATATCACTTTGCTCAGGGAGCCCATGATATTGAGACGGCTCTGCATAGAACCCGGAGAAGAGGAAAGATCATTGAACTCTTTTCCAGTGACTTGTTGAGTCACTCTGACCTTATTTATAACATTTTTTTCACTACAAATTCCCTTGAAAAGAATCAGTTTTTAAGAAGTATAAAGGGTCTCGCACCTGGTCTTGGATTGGGGGTGCTAGATAAGACAGGGAGGGGGGGGGGGGACACGAAAAGAAAATATGGTCCAGAGGGGGCGATGGTTAAAAAAATAGATTAAGAAACCCTCAGTGAGACGATCAAGATGACGTGGTAATTATTTTTTCTTCCAGTGTCATCAAATATGAGTAGATTAAATAGAATTTTCTTTCTATTCCTGTGCCCAAGGTCCATCGAATTGCGGGAGTCCTGACCGCCGCGAGAATTCCACCATCGATCAAAAGGACTACAGAATCGGACAATCGGTATTATACAAGTGTCCCGTCGGTAGCAAAGTCGTCGGGGACGAAACCAGGACCTGCCAGAGCAACGGTTTCTGGACCGGAGATGCGCCGACGTGCGAACGTAAGTCCATAATTCACTCTATAGCATTTTATTTCGTTTACACCTCGGATGTCAAATGTGAAATCCGGAATCATTCGCTACATATATAAGTAAAGACTAGGAGAAATTATTGCATCAGCTTACAAAGCTACAATAGTTTGAACGTATGCGTCTAGGCATGATAATAATTCACGGACATAATCACGTGTGAATACACTAAAGCTCGTTGTTGAAGATGGTGACACGCTCACGCTATACTGCGTGTTTTGTTTAATAACTTGGTTAAAGGCCGTTGAACTTGTCCAAACACAAAAAGAGAATTCAAATTTATGATTATGAAAATACCATCTCGTCATGCACGCGTAAAACAATTTCGAAATTCTTCAAAAATAAACATGAATGAATACTAATCTGTGAAATGAAGAACCCGTACATAATCGTGCTGTATACCGACGGCCAAATGTGGTCCGTAGATCTGAACCTAAGAACTAAAAGAGTATTAGTTAAAAAATAAATACATACGTATAATTATAATTATTGAGTATTAATTAGTTATGATAACAGATCAAATATTCTTTATTCTCTATAAGTTTAAATTTGATGAGGAAGAGCACCTTATTTTCACCAAAAAATGGTCATCCGAATCAGGGAAGTTTCAAAATTTTTTCAAGTTTTCAACCTAAAAGAAATAATACATTTTTAGGTCAATTTTCACGTTCTTATCTGAGTGAAAACTGTCTTTTCGTGGTGAAACATTCAAAGGATTTTGGTATATCAAGACTCGAAAGAAAAAATTTAAAAAAATCAACCCTTGAAGCGGCAATGACAAGATATCTCGCCTTCATAAAAGCCTCTATAGTTGGGCATTGGCAAGCCCAGATAATTTATAAAGTTGATGTCTTAATAGATAACTATTCCCTGTACCTATTAGTTTGCACCTGCTCAAAATCGGAAGAAAGCCTACTTCATTAAATATATATTACATTTTGGGGGGGTAGATTATTTCTAATTTGCCGCATAAAGGGTTAAGAATAAGGTAAAAGAATAAAAAAATTTAAGGAAACATTAGAAAATTTAATGAAAAGAGTCAAAAATTTAATGTAAAGTGTCAAAAATTTAATGAAAAGAACTAAAAAGAATCAAAAATTTCCGTAGAAAACGCACCAAAACACGCAAGATTATTGGACGGGCCGCATTGTCGAGCATCTGCTGTATATGTTCTTCTTATTATTCAGATGTGAATTGTGGAAGTCTCGACGGCATACAGTTCGGCAGCTTATCCTTCCCAGAGGGACGCAAAACTTTCAACGCTACAGCTCGGTACGAATGCGATTCAGACTACACCCTAGTAGGTAACGACACCAGATGGTGTGTGGGAGACGGCAAGTGGAATGGCACTCAACCATCTTGCAAATGTAAGGCAACGAGTTATTATATATATTTATTTTTTTCGCATCAATATCATTTTTTATTTATTATATCATAATATGTTTTTACACAGTCATAGATCTATACTGTTCGATTCATTGATGCAAAACCATGATGTTATGGTGAACTTAAAAAATATATATATTGATAATATCAAAATCATGTTTTCATGCAATTTTTCTCTGTCTATAAACTTCTCTTTTATTCAAACCCATGCTTTCATTCAGTGGACCAAATGCTATACATGGCATTTGAAGGTATCGATATTTTCTTGTTTTGATATTCGTAAGCTATGCATATATACTGTACTAAGGGCGAGGCCACAACTAGAGGAGGGGCGGGGGGGGGACGATCTCCGTGGGAAGTAATAGTTACTACCACGATATATTGGCCGTGAATGTGTTTTAGAAACGTCTATTTCTTGAAAGGAGCTGTGAAGTATTTTTTTAAGTGGAGGGCTGAATCGAATAGGTTTGGAAATTTCTTACCGTGGTCCCGCCCCCCTCACGCATTAGCCGGCATGCCGGAAAATATCGAAGGAGGCCAGCATGAATAGAAATTCAAATCACTGATTCTTTAAAAAAAATTCTTAAATATGATTTACTATGAAAACCCATTTTATTGACTGAACGCATGCTACTAAACCACACATGCACCTAGTCCATATTCCTGCGGAATATATTCCTCGTCCATGTATTGCGAAACTTCTAGACTGAATGCATACTGTGATCCTTATTAAACCTCGCTTTTCTTGGCATGCCGAGAACAGACCAGACAAAGCACTCAAAAATCTGGTGTCTCTCGAGTTTGCCGACGTGATAGCTAAAAAATTAAATGAAAAGAACTAAAAAGAATCAAAAATGACGCCCCGCATTATCGAGCATCTGTTTTATATGTTCTTCTTATTATTCAGATGTGAATTGTGGAAGTCTCGACGGCATACAGTTCGGCAGGTTATCCTTGCCAGAAGGATGCGGTACGTGTGTACCATGATTTCAGTCAATGGGTGCTATTACCCAATGACCCATAACTGGGTAGTAGTAGTAGTAGTAGTAGTAGTAGTGGTGGTAGTGGTGCCGGTGTTAGGCAATGGGTGCTTTGAGCGGTGTACTACAATTTCTCGCTATATTTAGATAAAGTGATGTAATTTCGAAACATTATGTTGCAGAATATTTATGAATCATCGAAATCCACCAAAAATATTCCCCTGTGAAAACTTATGATGGGTTCCACTGATTTGATTTTTATCAAATAAAATTTTTAACGTGACTGTACATTTTAGAATTTTGTCTCTATGTGTTGGTTGACACGAATGAGTTAACTAATGGGTACCTAATTTGTATATAATACTAATTACTACTTATTCGCGCATGTATCTCGCAGACATTCCTCTTGGGGATTTCTAACGAATCGGTACATGCTGAAACGTGCGTTCTGAGTGTATGCGTGGCCTTAACGCATTCAGATTATCGGGCTTACGCGTGTTTCGTGTTTTAGTGTTGCTACCTTCTGGCTTCTACATTTTGAAGTTATAATCACAGATGCCTGAATTCTAATGTAATGAATCATGTTGAATTAAGTACCTACTTTTTGTAAATAGGCTCGCATTCATGCTTCAAATTACGTATATATACAGGTTGTTCAGGTGAATTGAAAAGCCTTGGTTTATAATGAGATCAACTCCTTAAATTTATTTTCAGGTTAATAAAGCTCATGTGAGCACCCTCTGCATATTTCCAAACGGTATTCGGTCTCGTGCCAAATATTTAGTATAGCATTTGAGGTGCCATTAACCCTTGCAGCGGCAATCCCGAAATATTAAATGAAAGTTGATCTGCTTTATTTCAGTCACCCTGAAATATCTCAGGTTCTCAAAACGCTTTTATTTCAGCACCGACGAGCCCAAATAAGCGTTGAATTGTTTTTAAAATCATGTTTTCCCACCCCCACTCCCCTCCCATCTTCACATTCTACTCAGTTCCTATACTGATTTTAAGAGCGTGCGACTGCGGTGAAAAGTGCCTCAAAGCAGCTGTTGAAAGTGCATATGAGCTAGCATGGTGGAAAAACTTGGAGCGCACTTCCGTAGCCAATCACGTGTTGTTCTCTCCTTCTGTTATTAGGTTTTATTCAAAGTTAGATAACAGAAGAAGAGAGAGAGACAGACTGTGTGTGTGGCCTTTTAGATAAATTTTGTCCGGTCCCTGTATATTCTGAAACACTTAACATTTAACAGTATGCAAACGAGTACGAAGCAGGATAAATTTCAGCCTTCCAGACCAGTAAAGCTGATACCAGGGAGAGTCTACACCTTGCGGCCACGTAGGGGTACTGGAAATTCACGAAACTGATACGGCGTTAAATGACGAACTTTTATTAGAGAAACAATAAACACTTAACATGTAAACGTAGTGAATTAATGTCACTCATAAGCCAATGTAGCTTCGGGAATGATGAAATTCTCCTATTTGCCCAGGAGAATTAAGATGTAGGGTACTTATGAAAAAGAAATGACGCCTAGAACAAGCTAAGCTAAAACATCTGGGTCTCCGAACGTTGGCTGACTTGGACCAGGATTTCCTGTGACGCAAACATGACATCGATTTGTCGTTGTACGGCTTACACGACTACAACTTGTGGCATGCAACACACGTGGACGGACCGCCCCCAACTTTGATTATAGAGTCGAGACGTGCCAAGGACGCTACAATATCAATTTAGACTTCGATTCTTAGACCACGCTTCACCATAATTATTTCGTTGATTTATACTCCTGTAATCGGACTTGTTATTCTGTTATACAAATTTACACACACACACACTTATTTAACTTAATAATATAAATATTGTTCACCATATAAAATGTAAATATTATTAATAATATAATATGTGTGTCCAACGGGTGCACACCCATCTGTTGGGAACGCTTCGATATCTCCTTGAGATGGAAAGAGCGGGGTGTGTCCGGTCCTTCAATGTTCAACTATGCAAACGCAAAGTTTCATGAAATGCGATACGTACTGTGACTGTTAAAATTTTAGCTACATTTCGTCTTGCAATTTCAATTATTCTGCTCCCGAAATATATGTAAGAAATTACAGTTACATTTCTTTTCATGAATCTTGATTACAGACCACTGGTGTCCCATCTTGGAGTCCCCAGTCAACGGAACTCTCGATCTCGAAGGCGCCAAAGCCGGAAACGAGGCCAGGTACAAGTGTGAAAGGGGTCACAAATTGGAAGGAGACGAGCTCAGGAAATGTGAACTCGGTGGTCAGTGGAGTGGCATCCAACCCACGTGTCGGTGTAAGTGATCGTGCTCAGAAGACCAATGGTCAAGTTATGATGAGACGTATACACGTTTCTATTAATATTACATTTCCGTAGAATACAACAAACGCATCATGTAGTAAAATGTTGTTTTATAACTGCATTTTCAGTCGTGGATTGTGGCCTACCCGTAAAACTAGGCAACGGAAGTTTCCAGTTGATAGACAGCAGTACAACGACTTACTTGAGCAGAGTAACCTACAGGTGCAACGACAATTACACTCTGCAAGGAATGGCCGAAAGGACTTGCCTGGAGACTAGCAAGTGGAGTGGTAGAGACCCTACGTGTAAACGTGAGTTCCTTTTCTTTTTTTTTGGCATTTTCATACAAGGATACGTAAAACGGGATGTTAATCGAGAAGAGCCGCCCTTAGGAAATGTGCGACAGGTGTGGTTGCACTGAGCTCCGTGCTTTTGGGAGCTCCCGCAGTCACGGTAACGGACATAAAAATGTGTACCAATTTTAATTTTTTGTTGCAAGTAAAGGTGTTTGAGCTGTGTTATGGAAATATAGAAATAAATTAAAAGGAAAGGCTCGTCTCTTGTGAAGAACACTCTGCCCCTTTCCCCTAATTCATCCCTGATATTCTCAAAAGTCATGGGCAGGGCAAAAAATTTATGCATGCTCCGGGTGCAATTTGGTTTCCAGTTTTGAGCAGAAAGGAGCCAGAGATCCAATCAAACAAGAGGCTCTAAATTATTGAGTTAAATTTTGTTCCCGAAATTATTTGTAAGTTTCCATAAATTTTCAAATTATTCCTTTCGTGAATTCTGAATTTTCACCAATTCTGGAATTATGTCTTTCATCAATTCTAGTATTTTATCTTCCATTAATGCGTATTGGAATTATTTCGTTAGTTTTAAATTTTCATCGTTTCCGAATTTTTTGACAATTCAGAATTTTTATCAATTCTGGAGTCTTCCATTAATACGTACTGCAATTTTTTTCATTAATTTTAATTTTTCATAGATTCCAATATCCAGATGTATACACTCATGTCCATAAATTGAGGATAATGCCAGCTCCGGCAAATAAAGATTCAGAAACAAAACAAACGTTACTTATTCATAAAGCCCATTTATTAAACAAAAGATAAAGAACAAAAACGATGGTGTATGTATGATACCATTCATAAAAACTACGATTTTTGCTCCCTGAAGCAATTGTAAAAAATATCTCCTTTACAAAAACTTTCTATTACATGGTTGGTATGATGCATACATTGTATGTCTCCCATGCGATGAAATACAGTCCGTACAATGCCTAGGCATGCTGAGTATCAAATTATCGATCTGATCTTGGGGAAGATCACTCCACTCAGCAAGCAATGCTCTCCGAAGTTCTGGTACACATGTAGGAGGTGGTTGACGGGCTGCAACTCGTTGGCTAAGCATGTCCCACACATGCTCTATCGGATTCCAGTCAGGTGAGAATGCTGGCCATTCCATACGTGTTATATCCTCAGATTCAAGGCATTCGTTTACGATGTTTGCTCAGTGAGGACGGGCGTTGTCATCCATAAACACAAATTCTGCGCCCATGGCACCCCTAAACAAATGTACATGTTGTTTCAGAATGATGTCCCGATAAATTTGGACTTTCATGGTTCCGGTTTGAACATGCAGATCTGTTCTGGAACCCAGTATAATTCCACCCCAAACGAGCAATGCTGCACCACCGTAACGGCGTCGTTCAATGATGTTGTCTTGGTGGTAACGGGTACCTGGCGTTCTTCATATGAAAGTCCGACGTGAATCAGACTGCAAGCTAAACGTGGAATCGTCGGAAAACATCACACAAGCCCACTGTGACGATGTCCACATTGCATGTTCTCTACTCCAGGCTAATCGCTGCCAACAAAGTTGCCGTGAGCAGAACACATCTGACAGGTGTGCGAGCATATAGACCAATATCTCCCAAACGTCTGTACACGGTTTGCCTTGAAACTGTGGTACCCGTGGCTGCAGATAGCTGACGAGACAGGTCGGATGCTGTGCTCCGTCTGCTTCTTTTGGCAGTTACTGCCAAATACCGGTCTTCATTCGGCGTTGTAACTCGGGGGCGACCTATACTGTAACGTCTACTGACATTTCCGTTATCTTGGAATCGTTGCCAAAGCCTAGAGGGCAATTCCAAGTTCCTCGGATACTTCCATCTGAGTACGCCCACATTCCAGGCGGCCGATAATTCTACCACGTAAAAAATCATCCACATGCGTCCTCTGTGTCATAACTATTCGCTTATGGCACTGAGCGCCTTACAGAACTCTGTGAACAATGTCACTTCTTTGCCACCATTCCTTCTATACCCTCTTCTTACACTCTCGTCATTGTGACGTACTATCGGCATCATCTGGTGGCTTCCTGAAATTTGCATATCATTCTTGCAGATGTGTGTGATAATTCTACAGGTGAAATTTTTACTTTGGATTTCGATTTTTGTATTCGATTTGTATTTTCAAAACTAATGAAAATTAGGATTCATGGAAGAATAAATTTGGGAACTCTTATAAATATTATGTCTCAGAATTTTTAATTCTTTCATCACGTCCTAATTTTCATTAGTTTTCAAATTATATCCTTTCGTTATATCCTTAAAATTATATCCTTTTTCTGTGGTTCCCAACTTCAAGGCGCAAATGCGAGCCGATCTCCCCGTTAAAAAGTCTCGCCACAGAGAGCAACAGTCCTACAACGGTAAATCATTCACCCATAACACTTCACTCATAGTTAGAAAAACTGGGGACAGCACTACACATAACAAGCATTACACAGAAACAAAACTTTACGTCAGGTTGCACTACACGTACACGCACATTCCCGCATGTACCGGTTCGTTGGGGGGTTCCGCGGAGGGGGGGGTGCATTTGGGGTGTAGCAGTAGTAGGTAGGGACTCCAAAAAATGGCTCGGGGATCCATGATGTTCTTAAGTCAGCCACCACGTTGGGCAATTTGCCTGTTGTGGCGTCGTATTTGTATTTGTATTTGTATTTGTATTTGTAATTTAAAACTTTCTTGAGTTCAAAATTTTCATTAAAGTTTGTGTCAAATTTACATTTAATTTTGTGTTTTCCGATTTTTTATGTCTATTTTTCAGAATTCTCTGTACGTATATGTATTTTGTAGTAATGCGTGAAATTTTGGATTTCCCTCCCCTATAAAATGTATAAAGTTTGACCTAAGGGTGCGTCCAAATTGTTAAAACGTCCTTAAATTCGCGTCCAGTCAGGGCGGTCCTGGTATGGATATCATTTTCATGCTTGTCTTTCTATTGGCAGTGATCGACTGCGGAAGGCCGGACGTATCGAAGGGCGTCGAAATACCTCAAAACTCCAGTTTCACGATCCATTCCGAAGTGAGGTTCAAATGCAAGCCTGGACACTTGATGACCGCCACAACACAGAAAGTTAACAAGGAAGACAATTCAGTCTCGAGGAGATGTCTCGCCGATGGCAAGTGGTCCGGCCACTCTCCAACGTGCACGTGTGAGTATATTCTGCCGGTATCGTATCATACTTTCACGTACATGGGTTAGACATTTTCTCAGATGCTCCAATAATAGTTTGTATCGTGGATTATTATAGATGTGGACTGTGGAAGGGTGCAACCGCCTTTACGAGGAGAAGTCAAATACCCGGATGGATACACTCATTTACATAGCGCAGCCGTATACTCTTGTAGCTCGGGGTTCAAACTCATCGGTACTGATACCAGGACTTGCGAATCGGACGCGAAATGGACTCTTAATGCACCAAAATGCCAAGGTAATTCCATTTGTCTTAGACTTTCCGTGACCTCCCTGTTTTACCTTCCAGACAATAATACAGCCACTTCCTGATTTACGAACGATCGAGAGTTACGTACTTTTCGAGTTATCCATATGAACTAAAATCTCCACTGTTCTTAGCGATTTCCAGATAGACTTTGGCGATATCTGACAAAAATGTTTCAACTACACTCTCCTTGCTCTCTCTCTCTCTATCTTAGTTCTGTGTTTTTAAGGAATGCATGCTGTATTAAAATTTATTCATGTACCATGTATACGCAGGACTCAACTTTAACAAGGTCCCTGTGTGAAAAAAGGCATTGGGTCCTCCCCAGTGAATAGTGTGAAAAATTTCAGTTAGTCAGTAATATGCATATGAGTATGTTGCGAATATGATTCACCAGTGAATATACATATATAAATTTTAGGACCTCTAAAATTACGGAGACCCTGGGCATAGAGGGATACATGGGGTGGTCGGGGCGATCAGCCCCTCGTTCAATGAATGATCCCCTTTCGTCCGGCATAGGTGGGAGGGCGGAGGTTGACATCCCCCCCCCCTCGTTCGAGCGGACTGTATCCGCTTATGCCCCTGGCCAAATGCCCCACTCACCCATGCGGAAGTCAACCTTATGTATACCAGGATGTGCTTGTTGGATGTGGAGACCACAGAAATGAAACATGATTAAAGGGGGGTAACCATGGTCATGGCCGTCTTTAAAGATTCGTTTGCCTCAGCCAAAGTGATTTTTAGGGCATTTTACCTGGCTCAAAGTATTGGCATGCCAACACACATACTTACTCTAGAAAACCACAGTACCAGATATCATCGAAGAGCCTTCCTGCGCCCCTATGACCCCCTCCCCGCAGTACACAGGTGAGCCTATGTGTTTAGATCATGGCTGCCTCAACGTATGGACAGTACCGGGGAGGGCCTCATGATGATATTTGGTTTCCAAAGTAAATATAGAAATTGCAGACAGATACTTCAAGCTAGATGGGGGCCCCCCCAGAACATCACTTTACACGGAGGGGCCCATGATGTTGTTAAGACGGCCCTGACGCGGATAAAAAAAAACATACTTTAAAATATCTAAGAAAAATTCAAGAAATTTGTGAATTTTTTTCCTGCCAAGTTGACATGATTTTAACTCACGGACGGTGCTCGTAACAGAACCTGTTCGCAAGTCGGGGAATGGCTGTATTTACCTGATACCAGTGTTCGCCAATACGCATCTAGATGCGCCAAAATTCCAAATTTCATTAAAGAGTTATTCTTAAAAAAAAATGTATTTTTTACAAAACTACCCCCTTAAAATTTTGGAAAAAGTAAAATTATTTTTCAAAATCATTTCATCCGATAAAACCTACGTAGTATCATATATGAGCATATATGAAACATCTTTTTGGACTGAAGCTCCTGCTGCCACCTATCATTTAAATAACACTATTGTTACAACTTTTCGAGTGTAATTGACGACCAGTTTTTGATTGGTGTACTGAACAAAAAATAATATGATGTGATATTATTATTAAATATTTTATAAAAAATAATATTTGTTAAATTATTTTCTTCGAAATTTCAACAGTTGCTGTTCGTGTATTGTAAAATAATATCAGTACAGTAAAATGTTTCGAATTTGTGGAAAATTGGGTCACTAAAACTAATTGGTTTGATATTGTAGATATTGAGAATATTTGCAATCGACGAGATTTATTTTGAATGTAGTGGAATCTGATGGGGTAGATGCTTTAACCCCTGAAAACTGTTAACAGTATATTGATATTGTTTTGTATTAGTGAGAATATTTTATATATAAAGGGTTATATATAATTTAAAAAAAAAAATTACCGGTGGTTGTTTTTAAGCAACCATTTTGCCATTGGCTGATCAATATCTTTACCTAAGCAGAGAAACCAAGACGAGAGCTCGGTACTTCGCATCAACTAGCAACGGCATTAAAAAGACAAATCAGAATCGACACGTTTCTGATTTGGAAGCATACAACAATGTCTTACCTTGTACTGCTTTTCATGCGACACATTAATCGAAAACTGGTCACTAATTTTATTCGAAGAACGGTAGCAGTTCAATGATGTTTCTTACATGTATATTTTGCGGACCAGATATGCGATATTTCTGCCACTCGCGGGCCAGAAACGTGCATATAAACAATGATCATATGACCCGTATTTTATAGATATTCGTGTAAACGGGATGTTCATGTAAATCTTTGAAGTCCCAGCCAGTATTCGCCAATACGCATCCAAATTCAATTTTACTCCTTCAAATTTCATTGAGGAGCGAAAAAATACTCCTTCAAAGTTTATTTAATTTTTTTAATTAAATTTAGTAGGTAATTTTTCTTACTGATAAAAAAAATACCCCTCAAAAGTTTCGTGAGGAGTGAAATTACTCTTCAAAATTCTTTGTCTGATAACACCACCTGGAACTGGTCTCAGTTACGTGGTGTCAGTAGATAATCACCGTTTGGTGTGAAGCGATGATGCCTGGGGTCCATCGGTGCGTACTTCGTACTGAATTCCGGCCAAACGGTGATTATCGCCAAAATCTGAGATTGATATTGATACAGGTATTTTGTTCTTTTGTTAATTTCTATAGAAGTCCGATGCGTACCACCGGAAATACCGAGAAACGCCACAGTCGTCTACGGTGGGAACGACAGAGCATCGGCGGATTCATTTCGAGTCGGATCAACAGTACAATACAGATGCATCTCTGGACATCTTGTCAAGGGACCACCATTACGTACGTGTCAACCTGACGGCGAATGGTCGAATGAGACACCGACTTGCATATGTAAGTAACACTGGACAACAAAATTACAAAAATTTTCCGCTTCCGAGATGAAAATGGTCATTTCTTAATTAATTCAATGTGCTGAATACGAATATCACAAAGAAAAATCTTTGAAAAAGCTACGAGTTTTTTTACGAGTAATGTGTGCGTAGTATTGCGAAAAAATGTTTATACAGTCGAATCCCGTTATAACGAACTCCAAGAGACCGGAGAAATCACTTCGTTATAACGAAATTTCGTCATAAGGGAATTCCAGGTTTTTGCATTTTGTTCTTACGTAAACTTATCTGGGAGATTAGAAACGTGTTCGTTAAAACGACATTTTCGCTGTAACGGTATCCGTAAAAACGGAATTCGACTATAATATGTAAATATTACACTGCTCCACAAAAAAATATCTGTTTCATGTTCTTAAGGAAAATTTAATGGTTTCAGGGTATATTGTGGCAGCTGATTCTGAATCTGGGCATTGGTTTTGTCAGATTGGCTATAGTTTTTGAAATAAAGGAAAAATTAAAAGCACCATATAAATCACATTGTTGAGAATATGCATTTACCTAAAAACTAATAACAATTTGACAAAACCAATGCTAGATTCGGAATTATCGCCGCAATATCACCCCAAAATCCCAAATTATCTTTGGCAACAATTTACTATATTTGTATACATAGAGCAAGCACAGTTTCAATGTGATTTATATGTTGCTTATGGTATTATACCATTGAACTTTAATTTTCACGTTATCTCAAAAACTTGCGCCAATCTGACAAAACTAATGAGATTCAGAATTAGCGCCCCAAAATCATCTTAAAATCGCTGAAATATCTTTTGCAATGATTTCCCAGCTCTCAAGAAGATATGGATATGCATGTTTATAAGATTTTTTGTTTTCTGTCTATAATAATCTGATTTCTTTTGTTTAGATATCGATTGCGGATTGCCTTTCCCAGTTCCCCACGGCCATTGGCTGCTGCCGATGAACACCACGTACTACGGAAGTCAGGTCGAATACGTTTGTGACCACAACTACAGAATCGACGGTCCACCTCGACGACTCTGTTTGGAAAATGGAACGTGGAGCAACAGCGAACCAGTTTGCGAAGGTTCGCTAATTTATTTCATCACTTCCATCGATATGAATTCAGCTACTCCTCGACTTATGAATAGGTTTAAAAAAAAATCGTCCTTGAATTAAAATCGAACCCAAGAACACGGAACAAGCACAACTCTGACAACATAAATACGTTAGGGCCGTACATATATATATACACGCACACAGCACGTTCCGACATGTACCGATTCATTAGAAATTCAGCAGAGGGATGAGACTACGAAGTGCATGTATGATTAAGTAGTGGCAGTGGTTCGTGAGTGAAGGAGTGGCTGTACTACTTTAAATCGCTTAAAAAATTATCATTTCTCATTGCATCACATTAGGCAGCATGATCAGACGACCCCCACCTTCTGTTATGTGGGTTCCTACACAGGGGCCCTTTCTAGTAAATTTGAGTGTAAAAACATCAAAAAAAGAAGATAAGACTCATCTCAGGCTACAACCCTGTCAGCTCCTCTCATATGGGAACCATGAGCATGATTAAAGCGACGCTGATTTGAACCCATATCGGGGTACTTAATTGCAATGCAACATTCAAACTTATAGGTGATTAGCCAATAAGACACCAATGAATCTCAGGGCCGCCGTCACCAGTTGCGGGCCCAAGTATAAAAATGATAACGGAGTCGGACCGCAAGTATGAATGAAAACGTATTCTAGTTGCAGTTACCTGGGCCGAAAAAAATATTAATTTTTCCATAACTGATAACGCATGGGCTCGACCGGGCAAAAGGCCCTGTGGGGCTCTGATTACTATTCTCTGAGATGCTGTTTTTTAGGCAGGTTACCTAATTGAATGAATAATTGAAATCACACATAAGGTAAAGTAAATCTTATGTAGGCTTTTTGATTTTGATGATGGGTATTTCTTGTTGACAGTCGTGTCCTGCGGCAAACCACCAAAGAAAGACAACCAGACTATAGTGACGGGATTGAACTACATTGTGGAACAAGATGTCTTCTACAGCTGCAATAAAGGCTACCAGATCAACGGAAATGCAACCAGAACTTGCCTGTCCGATGGCAAATGGAGTGAAGACACCCCTTATTGTTCACGTGAGTATCGATTAATATACAGAGGGTCCCAGAACTCTACCTCCAAAATGAGAGGGGGGGGTGATAGTACCCCGTTAAGAGAAGCAATTTTTCCAAAGGAACGTAGGGTCGCAAATGATTTTCATTTTCAGTGCATGTTAACATGGAATTTGAATCACTGGCGTCTAAAATATAGTAAAAAGTCCTAAAGTAACCAAGGGAGTGAAAGGGGCGAAGTATTTTTTTCTTCCTTAAGTCCCTGTCATTGTAAGGAAGAAATTTTCTTGCCACTTCTCATTACGTGAGTAAGGTTTGCCATATTTTGGCAACATCTGAAGTGCGGCAGAGATCATTTATTCCCTGAATAAGTTGGTTGTGAAAATGGGATCCATTGGAAAAACTGTTTTTCTTGGCGTGTGCTCCTTTCATTTTGGCGGTAGAGCTCTTGGCCACTCTGCATAGTGATAACGAGAAAGTATCTAGTACCCATGTACATGATGCTAAATAAGAGTTGCATTTTTTTTAATTGCAGTTGTTGACTGCGGGACGCCCTCGGCGATTTCTAATGGACAAGGCTTCTTGTCGAACGGTACGACGACGTACCTGAGTATGGTGCAGTATCGATGTTTGCCCGATTTCCAGATAATCGGTGACCCGACGAGGATATGCACGGAAAGCGGCGGTTGGAGCGGAATCGAACCCAAATGCGTCGGTGAGTGTTCCATTCGAGCACCGTGATCGAATTCAGTTGTTTCGCGAGAAAGAGAGAGATTTTATGATCAACAGTCATATGAAATCATTGATTATTATTTGATCATTACTGAATTTCGATTTTTTTTATTTGATATAGATATAGTTCTGGATTCAGAAAACTCAGCTGATGGAAGATGTAAGTATATAACATCATCTCGGCTAGTATTTCTTATCGCTTTTTCGCTCATAGGCCCTTCGGGCCATGTTTTATTCTTGCGACCCTTGTCGTAATCATCGCACTCTCCCTCTCTCATCTCCCTCTCTCTTTTTCTCACTCTCCCTCCCTCTTCTTCACTCTGCATCTCACTCTTTCTCTCTCTCTCTTCATCTCACTCTCCCCCTTTTTCTTCTCATCCCCCCTCTTTCTCTCTCTTCATCTCACTCTCCCCCTTTTTCTTCTCATCCCCTCTTTCTCTCTCTTCATCTCACTCTCCCCCTTTTTCTTCTCATCCCCTCTTTCTCTCTCTTCATCTCACTCTCCCCCTTTTTCTTCTCATCCCCCCTTTCTCTCTCTTCATCTCACTCTATCTCTTTTCTTCTCCCTCTCTCTTCATTTCCATCTCTTTTCTTCTCACTCTCCCTCTCTCTCTTCATTTCCATCTCTACCTATCTCTCCTTCTCAATCTCTCGCTAGCTCTTTACCCCGCTCCCTCCCCCTCTTTATATCTCTCATTCTCACTTTCTCTCCCGCTTTCATACTCCCTCTTTCTTTCTTCCCCCAATATTTCCTACTATCTCTCCTACTCTATCTTGCTCCCTCCCTCTTTCTTTCTGGCTCTTCCTCTCATTCGCTCGCTCTCTTGCTTCCTCTCACCCTACCTACTTTTATCCCTCCTACAACCTCTTTCATTCTTTTTTGTTCTCCCTCTACCTTCTTTTCTTCCCACTTCGCCCTCTTTCCTACTATATATATATATATATATATATATATCTCACTTCCTCTCTCGCTCTTTCCGATCGCGGTCTCTCGCTCTCGGATATATGGCCTCAGGATTATCTTTTAGGCTGTAACAATATTAACATCGTCACAGAAATCTGTATTGAATACAAGTTCAATTTTACTGACAATTTACAATACTTCAATTTTTCTTTTTTATTTTGAATAGTTGCCGGTGGCCAAGAAGCTGATGCCTCCAAGACTATAGGTAATAGTGATTTTCAATTCAGCCTGAATAAAGCTGGTTTTTGTTTTGATCCTTTCGTAGATTCATAAAATTCAGATCGATTGAATTCAAATTTCTGTATTGTTTCTTTTTCACAATTTTTCAGGAATCGCAATCGCTGTAGGCGCTGGCGCCTTACTTATAATCATCATAATCGCTGCTGTGATATGCATGAAAACGTAAGTTTGTAATTATTATAAAATCAATCAAAGAACAACTTGATCGAAATTTAGAAATTTACTCGTTATTTCGAATTCATTTTTATAGGAGGAGAGCCAAAGTCCTGAAAAGCAATTCGTCCAACGGCAGCAACGTCACAACAAGCACAGCCAGGGTAGCGCCGGAAGAGAAAGAGACGACGACCCTCAGAGCTTTCCCGAGACTCACCATAGAGTCCGACACGTCGAGCGGCAGTCTCAACGGAAACATAAGACATAACCCTAACGGACTCGTGACGTTCGGCACCCCCAATCAGCACCAGCCGATATACGCCAACGTCGGCGAGAGGACTCATCCACAACCGCAACAGCAAACCGCGACGCCGCCTAACGGACAACACGCAGCCGTACGCGTGCTGAGAAACGGTGTCATGCAGAGTGAGAGTCTATGAGCCATGGGTGCTTCCTTGCTACCCATTTTGTTTTAGTCCGAAACTTGAGCCAAATATGATATTATCGACTCGTAATTGGCCTCTCGAAGAAAACTGTGATAACGTATATTTTCAGCCCCAACAGTGAAAACACGACGACCAAAGACGTTTTACTTCTATCTGATTGGATATGAGAACTGGCGCTTTCAGTGTAATCAGAGACTTCAATGAAGAGTGTACGGATTGCACTGGTGATCATTAGAGATATTAATGGACACAGGAAGAAAAACGCACAGTAGTGATCGGTGACGCCATGAAGCAGATACAATTCATCTGTGATCTATGGCTAGCCTCGAGTGTTCCTTAATCCTTTCAGACCCGAGAATTCATTTTTTTGGAATTTGTGAAGAAATGATTCACTTCGTTCAAATTTTTTCAAGATGATGCAGGGTATATTCATCCTCACATACAAATTTTTTCCTGAATTTTATTGCTAAATTTTATGTAATAAATCACACTTTCCCGAAGGCACTTCCTCCTTGAAGACATCTTAAAATATCCTTGAAAGTTCAACTTTGAGTGCTACCCTCTGATGAAAGCACCCAAAGTTTATACTCACCATATATCTTACTCAAAACTTACACAATCCTTAAAGTCAAAGATTAATTCCTTGAGGTTAAAAAAAAATTCTATAGGGAGAAAAAGCAACCACTGCGTTTGTGTGCATGCGGGGTCTGAAAGGGTTAATACCAATCCAAGAATACCGTCAATATCTAGGGAGGATATTTGTTAATGGCCATCAAAAGCAAACGTAGTCCATCCTAAACACCGTGTGGCGGTGAACATGATTCGATAGAATTCTATACTGGAACAGTTATTATTTTTATTACTACATTTTTTAGAGAAGTAGATTCATTTCCTCCAGACGAGCACGAACGCATGAACAGTCAATCGCATCTGAGATTGTTGTAGTTTGTCACACGGTTTTCGTGATAGGTCCGTTTATTTTGTGAATATTATTGAAAATTTTGTGTTTTTGATGAAAATTCTTACGTCGGATTTAGAAGTGAATTGTATTATATAGACACATCTCTCTCTCTCTCCTGATTGTAAGATGGCCGTATATTCAAGCGATTCCCATGGCTAATGTTAATGAAGCATTACAGATGTCTTTCGCTTTACGCGATGAATTGGTTCTACAAAATAATATCGCTTAAGACCGATATCGCGTAAAGTGAGTTGAGTGAAATAGGAATGGGAGGAGTTTCTTTAGAAGAGTAAATTTTTACAGCCGTAAAATATATTTTTCCGAATGTAAAAACTATTTAAAGTTTAAATATTTCAAACTAATAAATAAACCTCATGAATTCCGTTTATGTGAAAAGTTTCATTAATAAGTTTTACTTCTTACTGTTCTCAATTAATGAGCTTGTTATGTTTTTTGAACGTAGATCTTTCTCTCTTGGAGAACTTCGTATGGTTAAGCTAACTTTTTAATGGAATAGAAATAAATAATAGCCGAGATTCAATTGATCAGCGGGATTCTTCGTCCCTGTAAAATTCGATGTTGTTGGGTATTTTTTCCCTCACAAATATGACAACTTCCAGCCTCATTTTTTTTCGATCAAAATTGCGATAGTATTGTCATGTGTATTCTCAAAAATTTTTCATTAGTGAGTTCTGGTGAAAAGGATTCGAACATTTCATGCATACCTGTCTCATCTAAACCCACAAATCAAAAGATTTTGTCCTTCCATCTGTGCTATCTCTCTAATTTGCCGGAGCATTTTCAGAAAAAAAAATCCCAACCAAATTTAACTGTTTGCGTTTTTTTGTAGCGACTTTTCGAAATCGCGCTTTTGTGAAAAAGCGTTACGTGAGAGGCGTAATTCGAGGGATATCTGTACAAGTATGTAGGTCTTAACGAGATCGAGTCCTGAGGAACGAAAATGCCTCCCCCCCCCCTCCTCCCCAGGGGCGTACGCAGAATCAATCTTTGCAGGAAACACAAGGAAATTTCTTTCAAAGAAATTTTGAATTACTGGCCAACAAAAAGCATTTAAATTAACAGGAATTGTTTGTATAAAGGCATTTTCTATTTCAATATTTAAATAAAATATTTTCGAATTTTGATCATCTTGGAGCTTTCCCTCCCCTGCCTTCACTTCTGCACACCCCCCCCCCCCCAAGACACAATTTTAGAAATATTTTTATGCGGATGGGGAGGAAGGTGGTTATACATAATTAGAGAATCTTCAGAAATGCTGAAAATACCAAAACAAGAATAAAGAAGCATTAAACTGATCAAAATTCATGAGAATTCAAAACCAAAATCAACAAGTCCTTTCGTTGTTGATTTTTGGATTCTCTCACGAGTTGATCAGCTCGATATTTCTGTATTTTGCCGTATTAATTATTGATAACAGAAATAACTAAGTAATAATTGAAAGAAATATGCGCTCAAAATTTAAGAAAATTCCGAATAAATCAAATAAATGATTTCAGGGTTGAAAGAAATGATTCGCAATTAATTTAACTTAATAATCATGAAAGAAATGATTTCAGAATATTCAAAATTATTGAGCTAGATAACTTCAGTCTAGAAGAGAATTCCAGAACTATTTCTTATTTTATTAAATTTTAATTCTTTCTTAAATTTATTAGTCTATAAATTTCAGAATAAATCTAGAATTATTAAAGATACAATCTTTATTGATGGTTCAAAATTATTAAAAATGTAGAATCAGTGAAAACCCAGAGTTAATGAAGGAAATTATTTTTTCAACTGAATGAAAGTTCAAAATTAATGAAAGAAGTGCTTTTTAAATTATATTGACAATCCAAAATTATTAAAAGAAATATATATTTTTTAAAATTGATAACTAGAAATAAATTAGCATCTTCAATATGGGAGGAGCATATTTGTTTCCGGGTTAAAGGCGTATTTATGGTTTAGCCGCCTGTTGGCTACACAAATTTTTGCTGCCTTTCTCCTCTTCTATTGTAATTTTTTTGACCACTCATACTCAAAATTTGACGCCCTAGTCAAAAATTGACGCCCGTTTAGCCCCCACCTCTGTCTCCAAGTCGCTCTTTTGGTCACACCCATGATTGAAAATTTTCCTGGTATCATTTTTTGATCACTCTTTGGTCACTCACTGACCTTTTCATTCACTCTCTTGGTCACTATCATTTTTCCACGCTCCCATTCATTCGCACACTCTAGGTCATTCCCACACACGTCCACACCCTTTAAGTCACTTTTTTGGTCTCTCATTGATCTGGTAGTATTCTGTAAGTCCCTCTTTTGATTATTCACATGCTTGCACACGCTCTAGGTCAATCTTTTCGTCATTCACATGCTTGCACACTCTTTCTTGGTCACTCTTTTGATTGTCATTAACCTCAGTCTCTAAGTCACTCTTTTTATCACTCCTACGGTTATACACTCTTTCAGTCACACCTATGTTTATACACTGTTTCGATCACTCCTATGTTTACACACTGTTTCGACCACTCCTATGTTTACACACTGTTTCGATCGCTTCTGTGCTACACACTATCTAAGTCACGCTTTTGGTCACTCACCCTAATATGTTCCCCTCCCCACTCTCAAGATCACTCATTTGGTCACTCCCTTATCTGTTCCTTCACTCCCAAGATCACTCTTTTGGTCATTCCCCAATCTGTTCCTTCAATCGCAAGATCATTCACTCACATGCTTGCATACTTTCTTGGTTACTCACTAATCTAGTCCCTCGCTCCCCAAGCAGAGGTGGACTTACGGATTTCGCCGCCTGCAACATAAAAAATTTTGCTGCCCCTCTCTCATTCCAATAATTTTCTTGCCCATTCATCCCTCAAATTTGTCGCCCCTCCTCTGAATTCGCCGCCCTAGCCAGGCCCCTCATTTGGGGGGGTCGGGGGAGGGCCCCCCCGGCTTTTGAAAATACACTAAAAATGGTGTATATATATATATATATATATATAATTACATTGAGTACATGTTCTTTGCCCCCCCCCCCCCCTGAAAAAGTGGAAATGACGGCCCTGGCCTATAGCCCGCTAACTCCCCTGTAAATACGCTTCTGCTCGGGGTCCTTAGCCATGACCTCCCGTTGGACTACTACCCGATAAGACTCCATTCGTAACTACGAAGAAAATATGTAAAAAAATACAGTCACTGACATTAAAACCCATTTTATGACTGACGTTGAATTTGCGCACCGCTTCGTTTAAAAAATTTTTTCACACACTTCTTCGAATTTTTTGTATGAAATGAACATTTCTAAGAGGTCTAATGAGTGTCATAGTATTTTTTTTTAATTTGTTTACAATAAAAAATTTTTTTATGAATTTTTAAAAATGAAATTTCCAAAAATTTTACTCCGATTTTGTCTGAATTTTTTTTTTCCTGACGATAAACAGTAATAAATTAAAAAAAAATAATAATAATTTTTCCCCAAATTTGTTTTTGTTACGTGATGCATGAGGTTTCCCAAAATTATAACCATTAATTATTTTGATTAAACTAAGATAATTAATTTACATTAATTACAGAGTTGATTGATTGTAAATTTACATTAATTAAAAAAAACAACCATGTTAAATTGATGTCCAGTTTTTTTGAAACTTCAAAAATATGTTATTTAAGTAGCCAGTCATCATCATATACAGGGTGTCTGTAAGTGCTAGCACAGCCTTTATCTCATCAATTGTTCGCCATAAAGGTATTATTCCAGTTTAAAAAATCCTCACCAGGACTTAAAATTTATCCTGTACCAGTTTTGAAAACACAGTGTGTACCAAAATGAGAAAGCCAAATTTTCATACGGAACCCCTGTGCTGTTCCCTGTGTAACTTCCAATTAGAAAGTTCTTGCCCTTTCTCTCCTCACGGAGATATTCTCAAATTCGAAAAACGGAGAAAATTTGATTGAAAAAACAGCGTTAAATTGGGGTAAAACGGTTTTTCCGCATTTTACGCTGTTCTTTCCAAAATTTCTTCCGTTTTTCCGAGTGCACGTTTTACTCGCACAAGGTAATTTTTGAATGCCTTTTGAGCACTTTTTAAATTGGAATCATACCTGTATGACGGACAGTTGATGAGATAAAGGCCGTTCAAGCACTTACAGGTCACCCTGTGTAAAAAAAATTGTGCGGTTTGATCACGAATTGTAAGAGCGGTCAAAAATGGGTTGAAAAATACAACAAAATATTGTTTATTATACGTATAATTTAAAACACATTGTATAGTTTTACGAACAAAAGAATTGAAGTTTTATCGATGTTATAGTGAATCAGGAAGTGTACCGTATATGCATGAACGTTTTTTGCTTATTTTTAGGACATAATTATTGTTTGTCAGCGTCATGTTGCGAAAAAGTTTACATGATATTATCGTAATTGCCTGAATTACGCATAAACACAGAGTCTCTGTTGAGTCGGAGCCTTTGAAATAATGAAAAAATAATTGAGAGTATTTTTTGTACAAAAGAGAAGACAACGACTCTTTTCTGCCGTTAGTTGTGAAAAGATAATAAATTTTATTCAGTTTTCTCCCGTCTGAATGCCTATATTCATTTGTGTACTTATAGTTCCAGAAGTTAGATGGCAGCACGACAAACTTTGGTGTGAAAGAAATTTCGTTACTGTATGAATACAGTGGCCATACGTATCGTATTACCCGGGACAGTCCTTGCATTTTTTGGTTGTCTCGACTTCTGTTTTAGCAAAAATGTCCCGGTTTTTCACGTATTTTCAAAGAAGCCAACTTGACTTTTATTCTTCAAATCAACGATTGAAATTATCTTCCCAAACCAGAAATTACGTTATGATAATTACGATTACAAATACGAATATTCATCCCACATATTTGTAATGTTTTACACTTCATTTTCCACGATAGACAACTTTCCTATGATTCTAGCGTGAGTCGGCAACTTTGCTTACTTTTTGCAGAATTGTTTTCAATAATTGGCATTGTCCCCTATTTCAAAACACAATTTCCCGTATTTTTATCGAGCAAATATGGTCAGCCTATATATGGATAACTAAAAAAAATTTGAGTTACTAAACTCTAATTTTAAAGCTCTAAGAAAATTAGAGCTAAAATTAGTGCGAATTACGAAAGCCTGTATAACCAAGCGGAGATCGAGATGTAGTTCGGAAAGAAAATTCGCATTCCTCTGTGGGGGAATCGAACTACCAATCGAGTGTTCTAACCGATGAGTCCCGTTCAGCATTCATTCATACATATGCCCTAAGGAACGAAATTGTCAGTCCTCTGCAGTTCAATGGTTAGAACACTCGCCCGGACAGCCAGAAATTTGGTGGTTCGATTCCCCACAGAGGAATGTGAATTTTCTTCCCGAACTATATCTCGATCTCCGCTTGGTTATCCAGGCTTTCGTACTTCGTATGAACAGCGGAAAGTGGCATCGTTTCTCTCGATAGGGTTATATGATTCCAAATCAGGCCGCATGCGCGAGCAGCCTAGGTAATATAACTTACACGTGTTATACGACACTTACATATGTGCACACATGTTGGTAACAGATGGCACCATTACTCCAACGAAGAACAACAATGTTGTTTTCAAAACAAAACCACTTTTACTATGCGTACACATAGGCGTAAAGTTATTGGAAATATTTGGAAGGCTTAGAGTTATTGGGGGGAGGGTGCCTTCCTATTAAAATCTAATATTTCTATAAATAAGTTACTATGGAGATGGTGCAAAATGTTTTGGAGTGGGGGGATCTAAGCACACATGGGCCGGACACAAGTTTATGACTATGTTCGTTACGGTGAGTACAGCTTTTTTTTGGAAAAATTAATAATTTTTTAAGGGGTAAAGTTCGTTGGCCAAAGAAAACTTCTCGTCATGCTCCAAGCAAAGTATTAAAACTGACAGAACGGTGAAAACAATTCTTCGCGAAGAGAGACAGACCATTATTTATCTTTTTCTGCCGGTTCTGTTTTAGTTGGGAAAAATTATTGTCATCTATTGTGAAAATTTGGAAAAGTGACTTTACCAAAGATGCACACGCAAGCGTCCTCCTTTCTCAGTTTCGAATCTGGTAACCTACAACAGACCCTTTGCCTTCCCCTAGTTTCGGAATGGCCATTCAGGACCGTAACTAGGTCCTTGGTCAGCAGAGACAAAAATGTCTAATTTAGTCTAATTTCTTTGACTACTCTTCCCTCGAATTCGCCACCCTGTCCGATGACCTACTTAGCCCCCCCCCCCCCACTCCTGCAAGTACAACTGTGTCGGTAAGTCACTCCATTGATCACTCCTATGCTAACAATCTCTTAGCCACTCTTTTAGTCATTCACATTGGTCAATACCCTGAATTCGAACACACACCTGTGTTTTTAAACTCAACAACATTTAATTATGTAAGAAGGGGGATTCAATAATGCGTCAATGAAACGCAGGGGAAAATTAACACGCTCTCTCACATTGATCGTTGTCAACATACACTCACCAGTGATGGTAAGCTCTTCCCGCGAAATTTCCCTCAAAAATTTCCCTTTTGACCAAATTTTTCCCACGCATTCAGAAAAATGTGCTGCCATCTAGCGGGATGTACGTAATCAAGAATTTTACAATAGAAATGTATTGCACTGCATTAATTTTTTTATTTTTTGCAAAAATTCTTTTGTTTGATGAACTCTCAAAATTTCCCACAAATGCTAAGAAATTTCCCACTTGGGTGAATTTTGCCCAATTTTTCCCACGAATATGGGAAATTTCCCACGAGTTATCACTGACACTCACACACATTTCTCCAGAGAGAAACATAATAAGAAATACACAAGAAAAGAAAAGCGAAAATTGACATCAACTCCATCTTGTGTCAGGAGCAGGAGATAAAAAGTTAGGCTTTTCTACACATAGGTTAGATGCAGGAAACTGGTTAAGTGAAAGCGTGACAGCCAGTTTCCTGTATCTGTCGTAATTATCAAGGGAGGATGACGTCTTTCGTCATTTTCTACACATGTTTGCACACTATTTTGGTCACTCACGTGCTTGCACACTATTTTGGTCACTCACGTGCTTGCACACTGTTTCGGTCACTCACATACTTACACACGCTCTAGCCCGTTCTTTTGGTTGCTCACCGACATGGTTCCTTGCATTATGGGTCACTTTTTTGATAATTTATACGTTTGCACATGCTCTAGAGTTCTCAACCGGTGCTCCGCGGTGACTCGAGGAAAATAATATAAATCAGTAAATCTGATAGATAAATAAATAAAAGAGGCCTACAGGCTACAAAAAAGGGCTCCTCGAGTCAAACAGGGCTCCCTCATAAAAATTGTATACTGGATAGGGCTCCGCTTCAGATCTTGATCATTTTTGTCGCAAGACGGTCATTTTGTGCACACGAGGGCTACTTTTAGACCGGGACCTACAATTTATTGCCGATTCCGAAAGGCAGGCTTGTTTTCATACTCATCGAGAGGTTGGTGCGCTAACCCCTCGATGGGGGATTCTCCACGGTAGCGATTTTTTCTGCGCTCATGTCGCCGTTTCTGTTGTATTCCTGTGTCACGAAAGATTTCTGACAAGGAGACGAACCGGGTATCGAACTCGCGACACCTCTAAACATCCTTTGGTACTTTAGGCGAGTATCTTATCGACCTTGGCTACCGGATGTCCATCATTTTTTTTATATAAACATTGTTGAAAAAAATTTATGCTGTTGGCCATTTGTTGCTGATTGTTTTCCTATTTTTTTTTCAATTTGATTGTTGCTAAATCTAAAGACTATAAAAGAAGAGATTCCAGGGGACAGTTGCTAATCCACAAGGGAGGTCGGTAGAGAAGTTTACTCCAAAGAATCTATCCCCGCGATTCTGAAATGATCGTGGCACATGTTGGCCTACAAAGATGCCCGCCTCTTGCAATCGATTCGTTCCATTGCAAACCTGGTCCCGGTTTTCTGATCCATTCGGACATTATGTGCCGCAACACTTTGTCCGAGTTGGTGAAAGAGAACCGTGGTATATCTATGGTGGACATCTGCGGGACTGATTCGTAGGATTGCGGCCACTGGTCAGTTCTACAGCAGTGGTGCCTTTCTGAAGAGTCTCGAATGGGAAATGCCCACTCGATCCACACGCCAGGTCGGAAGTTCGAGTTGGCTTTTCTTATTCTTTCGTAAGGTTTAGAATTCCGGCACGTGTTTTGGAGCACGATTCGGTGATCGATCGTTGCTTCGTACGGTCAGGGACGAGCGCTCGGGCTTTATTCCGAGGATGGATTTTTCTAGTGGCCGTGGATTGGAGCGGCATGCTTGCACACCCTGAGGATATAACGGTCTTTAGCTTCATAGCGTTCCGAAAGTAACATGCTTCTATGGTCCTCGATTAGGTTCGATCACACCTAAATGCGATAGCGACTAGCTGTGTGAAGAGCTACTTGAGGCGTTTATCTATGTTCATGAGGCACAACTACTGGCGATTATGGTCGTGCAGCTTGGACCTTTTTTCTAATGATGGGGTTCTCACTGAATGGGCTTGTATTGGGCGAACCAACGTTTTATCTGCGGTTAGTCCTCCCACACCTGAGTTTAGAGATCGGCATGTCCGCGAGAAAAAAACAACCGAACGAATTTTATACAGTATGTGATTTCTTTATTGACTTACATTTTTTTGCTGACTTATTGTCTACAGCATTCATTTCGCATTGAAATTTTAAATATAATTAATGGCCACGTCATTGGTTAATAATATAGCTTTTTAAATTTTATAAATGTAAAAAAAGCTTAGCCTAAAGGGCTCCGCCATAGAAATTATATTAAGAAAGGCTTCACGAGTCAAAAAAGGGGTGAGAACCACTGTGCTAGACAAAGTTAACTCCAGCAGTATGTTTCTATGTATTTCAGTAGATGTCTTACACCGTATCTAGCATACGGGCAAGAAAGGAGGCTTACTACTTCGTCAAATGGAAGAAAAATGGAGCTACCTCGTTTTTGCAGCAAACCTATAATATCATAGCTGCCAAGTCTCCCGGATTTTCCCGGAGTCTCCCGAATTTCTACTCTATCTCCAGGACTCCTGGAAAATTCTTTTACCTCCCGAATTTCGCCAGTGACTGTCAAAAAATACCCACAAAAAAAAAAATTTGGGGAAAACATTATTCCCCAAGAATTTACTCGGGAAAAAAACTTCAGCTTCATAAGCGTTGTGTAAACTGTCGCCCTTCCGTCAAATCAGAAAAAAAAAAATCATTTTTGGGAAGAAAACAGAAAATTCGCCAATCAGCAAGCGTCAATCCGGCCTTTCGAAATCCAGAATTGGCACGATCGCGTGTATCTGCTTTATCCATACGTCCCGTTTCGGGCCCGAAGGAGATTTTTTTGGTTTGCGAGATTTGAGATTTTTGAGAGGTAATTTAAACCCCCCCCCCCCCCCCAAGGACTAATTTAACTCAACCTACTGGTTGGCCATGATTGGCAATAGCTTGCTCGGTGTCACGTTTTCTGCAACGGGAAAATGTCCCTAAAATATCCCTTTTACTAATGAAAAATCCCTAAAATGTTTTGAAAGATCACTTTTACATTTATTTCTGTACGGAATTTGGATCCGCGCGAAAATCTCCCGAATTCTCATTCTCCAAGGTTGGCAGCTATGTAATATGTATCAAACAACAGTGATTGAAAAATTTTTTCTTTTTTAGTGACAAGGTCACCAATTTTTCTGGGAATTTACAAAGAAATTCAATACCAAGGTGAGCAAATTTTCAAAAACTAATAAACTTTCCGGTCATTACATAAATCTCCTGCGAGAATAGCCAATAAATAATTTCAAGCCATCCAAAAACATGAAAACAAATCTTGAACCAGGATCTTGCACCAAAGATTTTTATTATACTCACACATTTGATCATCATTTGTCGCACCACGGTCATTTTCTGCACACGAGGGCTAATTAGACCGTGATCTACAATTTATTGCCGATTCCGAACGGCAAGCTTGTTTTTATACTCATCGAGAGGTTGGTGCGTTAACCCCCTTGATGGGGGACTCCCTGCGGTAGCAATTTTTTCTGCGGTCATGTCGCCGTTTCTGTTGTACCCAAAGCGTATTAAAGACGCTTATAGAAATTATAATTCCTAATACGCTTTGGTTGTACCCCTGTGTCAGGAAAGTTTCTTTTTCTGACAAGGACGAACAGGCTATTAAACTCGCGACACCTCTAAACATGCTTTGGTACTTTAGGCGACTTTCTCATCGACCTGGGCTACCGCGTCCATTATACTCATACAGTAGAAAGTACTTACTTGCCGACATCAACACTTCCTAGTACATCATTTTGGGTGGTACATATTTCTTGCTAATCATTTTGGGATACAGTTGAACTTGGTTAATTCGAAGTCCAAAGTGTAAGACTGAAGATTCGAAATCCATGCTGAAAGACAGATTTACAAAAACGGTTCATGATTATCCACACTATGAAACTGTTCCCCAAATTTTGCTTATTATTCTTATGCTATCAAAGAAATATACTTTCATGACGTATTAAAATTTGTGCTTTCCTACACTTTCAATAGTCTTAATGACGATATAAAGATTCCGATTTTGAATGGTAAACCTTGATCTATAGGTTGAATAACATAAGCGGTATGAAGTGGTACAAATTTTCGATTCACTCCAGCTGAACAATGGTTAAAATAGGCATTAAATTATCAAAGAAAGAGTAGGGAGAAACAGAAATTTTTCAAACTTTTCATTTGTCTTTTAAGATTTGGTGCTTAACAACTTAGTCGAGAAAAAAAAGGCAAAGTCTGACTTCTTGCAGAAATGTTCCCAACTAAATTTGCTCACCCAAAAATCATGATTTTTTTCCTCCAACTTCCTCCTTAAACAAGAAATTTTAACATTAAATTCGATAGAAAACGCAAGGAGAGTGCGTAAAAGTTGGAATTATCAACAATTCTAAGTATCTAAGCTCGGTTTGTTAGGACTCTTTTGGGCATATTCAAATTGCTGCAGCTAGAAAACGTTTTACTACCAATATGACAAAATTTGAATGCTTAAATTACCTACAAGAGAAAAAGTTTTACCACAGATTTCATACTCATGTGACTTCTCTACAGTGTAGACTTAACCAAGTTCTACTGTAATTAATGAAAGTCAATTTGGGAAAATGTGATTTAGTGTGTAAAAAACTACACACTAAATGACATCTTATACCTACTCTATAATATAAAATCACAAACTCGAAAAGGACCTGTTGCTAAGCAACCGAGTGACGGAAGTGGGTGAAGTTTTTGAGTGACGGAAATCTGTTACGTTCTTGTGTTACGGAAGTCGGTTACGATTTTGGGTAAAGTATTCATTTAACTCTAGCACATATTGGGACCCATTTGATCCATCGGGACCATGTTATGTGCATGTACCGAGAGGCTCCCATATCCTACAGCAGGGCCCTTAGGCTGGAATTTAGATGGCGAGCCCCCAAACCAGCTTTTCAGGGCCCCTCTGTGGTTAATTTATAGTGTGAAAAATCAAAAAGTGATAAGAATCGTTCTGGTCCTGTCAGCCCTGCCCTTGTGAGGGGGGGGGGGTCATGCAGAGCGGTATGTATATGTATAATATACATATAACAACAGTGCTCCCTACACATAGGGTCGGGGTACCCGGGGGGGGATTGTACGTATACCTTCATGGGAAAGTTAAAAGTTTTCATTTCCAGGGGCCCATGATGGATCTCATTGTTTTCTTGCTGCTTTAACGTTGAAAAATTTGCGATAGCGGAAGCACAAGATATATCCAGTCTGTGGGCTCCAAAAAATTTGCGAATTCGGTCACGGGTAGTTGCGTGGGTGGTCCTGGATTTTATTCGTTGGTAAAACGAATACAAATGAAAATTTTTCATGGAATTCGCACCGGGGAATGACCGACAAGCTTCCAAGTCGGAGCCCCATGTTTACAGGTTTCATTTTGGGGACCCTGGATGATCTCATTCTTTTCTGTTGTAGAATTTGCAGCAGCGGAAGCCCGAGATAAAGCCAATCTGGGGCCCCACTAAAAGTATGTGAATTGGTGTCCCGGGTAATTGGTTGATGCCCTCGATTTTATTCGTTGGTAAAACGAATACAAATGAAAATGTTTCATGGCCCTCGCAGCGGGATATGACTGACAAGTTGCCAAGTCGGGGGCCCCATGTTTACAGGTTTCATTTTGGGGGCCCTGGATGAATCTCATTATTTCCTGTTGTAGAATTTGCAACAGCGGATGCCCGAGATAAAGCTGAGATAAAATTAAAGATAAATAATAATGCCCCCCCCCCAAAAAAAAATTTGCAACAGCGGGGCCCCACTAAAAGTATGCGAATTGGTGTCCCGGGTAATTGGTTGGGTGCCCTGGATTTTATTCGTTGGTAAAACGAATACAAATGAAAATTTTTCATTGCACTCGCACCGGGGGAACACCGACAAGCTTCCAAGTCGGGGCCCCATGTGTACAGGTTTCATTTTGGGGGCCCTGGATGAATCTCATTCTTTTCTGTTGTAGAATTTGCAACAGCGGATGCCCGAGATAAAGACAGTCTGGGGCCCCACTAAAAGTATGCGAATTGGTGTCCCGGGTAATAGGTTGGGGGCCCTGGATTTTATTCGTTGGTAAAACGAATACAAATAAAAATGTTTCACGGCAATCGCAGCGGGGGATGACCGACAAGCTTCCAAGTCAGGGCCCCCATGTTTACTGGTTTCATTTTAGGGGCCCTGGATGAATCTCATTATTTTCTGTTGCAGAATTTGCAACAGCGGATGCCCGAGATAAAGACAGTCTGGGGCCCCACTAAAAGTATGCGAATACAACGGGCAACTGATTGGGGGCCCTAGCTTTTATTCATTGGTAAAACGAATACAAATGAAAATTTTTCATGGCACTCGCAGTGGGGGATGACCGACAAGCTTCCAAGTCGGGGGCCCCCATGTTTACAGGTTTCATTTTGGGGCTCTGGATGAATCTGATTCTTTTTGTTTTTTAACATTATACAATTTGCAACAGCGGAAGACCAAGATAAATCCAGTTTGGATTCTCCACTAAAAATCTGCGTATTTTGTTCCCGCTACTGGATGTGGGGCCCTGGATTTTATTCGTTGCAAAATTGAAAAAAATGAAAAATTTTTGTGGCCCTTTACAGACAAGCTTCCAGGTCAGTGCTCCATGGGAATGTTGATAGGTTCTAATTCGGGGCCTGTGGATGTATCTTATTGATTTTTGTTGTTTAACATTGTAAAATTTGAAACACATCGGTAGTCCGAGATATATCCAGCGTGGGCGCCACTAAAATTCAGCGAATTGAATCTGGGGCCCCAGTTTCTGGGGGTGCTTGATAAATCTGATTTGTTTTTTGTTCCTTTATCATTATTTTTATTAAAATTCGCTTCCTCAGTAAGCTGGTGCTTTCACACGTCACTTTCCATAGCACGCTGATGAAGTGGGACGAAATAAACAAGATATGTTGTGAAGAGAAGTGGGGGGGGGGGGGTTGGCCGCCAAAACCGGAAGGGGGGCAGAGCCCCCCTAGTATCATATACAGGCTATCCCAAATTGTTTTCACAGATGATATCTCTGCAACCATTGACTTCGGAAACATACTTTCAGTTACAAAAAGTTTTTAAATGACGTGCGATTACTCAATGTCTTTTTCCAAAGGATCGTATACATAAAAAAATAGAAATATTATCTTTCATGTAGACCCTGCATACTAAAACTTCCACTTGGTGTAATGTAAATGCGGCTCTAAGAAAAAATTTCATATTTCTAGATACAATATTAACGAAGATATTTGACTTAAAAGTTTTCGATATTCGTCGCCAATGATTGAGGGTGTGGTTTACAAATTACGAAACGTAAATTAAATTCAAAGCTGTAAAAAATCTGTATAATTGTTAAAATTAGTGCCAAAAACTGTAAATGTCATTTATTGCGAATAAATAAATAAAAAGATTGTGTTTATTCTATTTGTGTGCGGTACATGAAAATGATAACTTATGAGGAAGCAACACACTGATAAATTGCCAAAACATAGCGATTTCATGTATTTAATATCTCAATGAATATTTCATTTAAAAATATGATTTTTTTTTGTCAAATGCCTTAGTGTAAAAAATGCAGGTTATCGATGGGATTGTATCAAATTCGCAGATGACGTGAAGCTCATTTGGGTAGTCCGGAATCAAAGCAAAAGGGAGAGGCTCCAAACGAACTTGAATATGATTGAAGCATGGACTAACGATTGGAGCATAACCTTTAGCGTTGACAAGTCCATGGTCGCTTTATTTTGGTTCGAACAAGCCACGTTTCACTTACGAGTTGAATGGTGGTGTCACTTCTGTTGCAACTAGGATCACCGATTTGGGAATTCTCATTGAAGAGTGGCTTAGGTTTTCTGAACATTGTTCAGCGGTGATCAAAAAATCGAATAGAATGCTCGGTTTCATTCTTAAGAGAGTGTCTTCACGTTCTCTTAACGTGATTTTTTCACTTTTCCGGAGCTTAGTTCATGCTAAACTGGAGTATGAAGTAAGATTGTGAAGACCATACCTACAAACGGACATGGACTTGGTTGAGGGGGTGCAGAGAAGAGCTACGCGCGCTCTTGTTGGTACACAAGGCTTGAGCTATGAAGAAAGACGATCTCTTGAATATGTTTACATTGGGGGAACGCAGGTGTCGTGGGATATGATCAAATTATTTAAAATTTTCAATGGGACTTATAGGATGGACCATGAATTATTAATACACCGCTAATCAACTGCTTCAACAAGGGATCACCAGTATCGATTGGTAAAGGACAATTCTTCAAAACGTTAAGGTATTATGCATAGTAAAAGGGATAATTTTTTTATTACTTATTAGATTTACCAACAACGCTTGGGTACTATGCATAACCGCTATGTTGGTACATGATGATTTTTTACGCAGATGATTTTTGTTTTCTTCTACCTATCGTCTTTTTCACTTTATCGGGTGGTCGCGGGCATTTTTTCTTTCATTTTACCTTATTCAAAATTTCATCGATTCGAAGTGTCTTGCAGCCACGCGAAAAGGTGAAAATCGCAGTGGGTAAAATAGAAAAAACTTCGCCATTCCGCCTTCGTCTCAAACTTCGCCAAGAACGGGATCCGCAAAATTCGCCTCCGACTTTTTACCATGACAGCATGAATGGACAAGTGAGAGTGGGTGACTGATCTGGTGAACGAGTGAGTGAGTCGTTCATTCATACACCCATTCAATCACGTATTCAGTCGATAACTCACCCCACCACTCGTCACTCATACGGCCATTCACCATTCACGATATTCACCATCCATACGATCACTCACTTACGCATACGATCTCTCACTCACTCATGCGATTACTCGCTCACTCATACGATCACTCACTCATTCGTACGGTCACTCATACACCACTTGGCCCCGTCTGTGGTGAAATGTCAGGGACAAGATGTCCAGTGCTTAACATCCGGGGGCGAAATATACCGAGTACAGAACGTGCTGGGGGAATATCTGGGGTGAAGGCGGCAAATTCCCGTAAACTCCCAAGAACACCGCCAATGGTGACGAATTGCTAACTTCGTCACTCATTGCAACTAATCACAGGATACCAAATTTCTCCTCACTCGACTGAATGTAAAGTTTGTCGTGTGGTATGCCGCCCGGTTTCTTTTCTTCCATTTTTTACACTTTGAATTAGTTGCTGTGTAAAACCATATTCAATGGACAGTACGCGATACCTACGATATCTAGGTCCATATATTTTCATTTCTCTAATGGATGACGCCAATTCTCGCGACTTGTCGACAAGGTAAAAATGTTTTTGTTCGAATGAGGTCTGAAATTTGTCCCTCTTTTTTATGGATTCGCACGAGGAGAGCATTCGCGAGACAGATGCTGAGCTCTTATCGATTTCCGTTATGTAGGATACAATCCTTCCTTTCTTCGTGTTTCTTCTATTTCGCCCTTAATGAACATTACCGTTGTTCCAGCTCCTGGTCACGCGAGGTACCGACCAACACCGGTGGTACCAACCTGAGAGGATAGAGAGAGAGGAAAAAAAAGCCTATATAGTTAAGTCTCCAGTGACGAGATGTTATTCTCTACGATACCGGCCAACATGATTGGTCCCCATTCGAATGGGAGATCGGCCATCGTTCGAACCGAGGTTTTTGACCTGGAAAAGGACATGACAAATTACATCGTTATTTCCTGGTCTTGCATCCGATCGTAGAAAAAATTTCTGTGTTGACCTTACGCAATAGAAAACGGGCAACATCGTGTAAATTTTCATATTTAGTGAGAAATAATGACTAGTTATTGAAATCATCTCAAAATCTCGTTGGATTATTCCCAGTTATGCATCCATCAAATTAAAAAATAAAAATGGATTCAAATACAGAAGTAATAACTGAAGCTGGCGACATGCAATTGCATTCAGTTCCTGAAGAAACTGAAATTCCACCCAGTGCCGATAGAAATGAATCTCAGGATACTGATGGGAATGATGATGCGACGGTGATTATCTGTGACGAGAACCATCATTCACCGGCATCGTCACCAGTACAAGAGATGGACACCCAGTCGAAAAATGACGAGGAATCCAGACCGAACTCCGTTATTGAAACCGTAGATACGCATGGAGCAAATGATCACGATGTTGTCGGTGTAACCACCGATGAGACATCCCAAAGTGAAGAAGAGTCTCCAGATGAGACAATCAGCCAAACCGTTGAAGAGAACGGACCGCAAGAGCAAACGATACTCATCAAGGAGAATTTACCAATAACAAACGGTGTCCATTTGGATCCACTTAGAATCGAACCAGAAAAGATCCCAAGACATTCGGCCAGCGAAGTCCACGCGTCCGGGAACGACTGCAATAGCAGTTGTGTTTTCCGCACCACGAAGAACTTGTCGGTGCTCATCTTGTCGACGTCACTTTTCGTTCTTTACGGTATCGGTGGTGCATTCATGTTCTCGTACACGGAGAACGAACACGACTTCGACTTCAACGCCAGGATCGAGAAATGGAAGAACGACACTGCCATCCTCCTCGCAACCGAACTCAGGCAGATCTCTCCTTACGAAGAAGTCTGGGCCAAGAAAGTTTACGAATACCTGGACGTTTTCGAGAAGGATCTGCTGCACGCGAGTTATTCGGGATACAAAAGGCGTGATGATCCCGAGTGGGAACAGTCCTGGACTTTCCGTAACTCGTTATTCTACAGTTTCTCTTTGATGACTACAACAGGTGAGTTGTTTTTCGTAAATATTTCTATGGAATAGGGTCTGGTCATGAGAACCTGGCCAGACCCATTTAAGATTACCGAGTTATATCTTTTCCAATATTAAAGTTTATATAACCTACACCAGAGGTCTTCAACCTTTTTCTAGTCGCGAGCATTGTCTTTACCCATCACAAAAAAAAGAAGAGCACCCTTACATACATACCATACATACGAATGCATGAAATCAGGATGATTTCAATCCTCGAATGCAATTTGTACAAAGTGGTTTAATTGGAACGTTGATCAAGTGCTCGCGAGCACCAAATCAGACACGATCATCGAGCACTCTGGGTGCTTCAGGGAGCACCATGGTGCTCGCGAGCAACGGGTTGAAGATGCCTGATCTACACGATCTACACCAGTGGTGCTCAACCTTTTGGAGAGTGCGGGACACTTCGTTGGTTTTGAAACGTGTCGCGGGCCACTTGAGTTATCTGGAAATGTTCCTTGAGCCACTCAGGTGATCTAAAAGTGTGCCGTGTGATAGATACTTGAGTTATCTGGAAATGTGTCTCGAGCACTTGGGTAATCTGACAATGTGCCACAGACAATTTGAGTTACCTGAAAATGTACCACGAGCAATTTAAGTGATCTAAAAATGTGTCAGGAGCCACTTAGTGATCTATAAAAATATCGCGGCCCGCTTAAGTGAAGTGTAAATGTGTCGCGGACAGCTTAAATGATCTGTAAGTGTGCTACGAGTGTCACTCAAGTGGTATCGAAGGGTGCCGCTGGCCAGCCAGCTGATTAAGTGATCTACAAATGTACCACGTGTCACTTAAGTGAACTGGAAGTATCGCTCATGTGAAGTGATCTGGATATGCGCCGTTGGCAGCTCAAATGATTTGAAAATGCGCCGTGAGCCACTGAAGTAATTTGATCATTTTTAGTGGGCCACTTGAGTGGCTTGGTAATTTGTCACGGGCCACGGCAAATAGCTCCGAGGGCCACATTTGGCCCGCAGGCTATAACTTGAACATGCATGATTTGAACTTTAATGTATGGAACTTAGGCCTACTGTCGTGAACACAATGCGGTGCTCTCTGTAGCCATAAATAGTGCTCAATGCTTGCGCTCAATTTTGGAGATCCCGATTACATCTTGATTCAATTTTAACTTCATTCCAGTTCCAAGAATTCTCGTTAAACTGGTCCGAGTATAAGGATATGTCAAAGTTGCAATATTCATGCTCCTGATGTTGAGACTAAATGAAGCTCGGGACTCCAGAAAAGGTGAAGACTTCTGCAGAGCTATCTTAAGAACATCATGGGCCCTAAAGCAAAAGTGATTTTTCTAAGGTCCCAAGCTATGGGGGTTAGAAATACCTCCCTAAAAAATTTACATACTTAATATCGGAAGTTGTATTCAGATCATGAGCCTCACCCCCCGCCATACCTGAGATTCCCGGGCCGTGTTGAGTGGCACTGAACCTTTGCTTTAATATGACTGACATACAACACGTTTGGGGTTTTTGACAGATAGAAATTTCTCATAATATACATTGATTTCACAGTGACGTTACTTTCAAAAAAGTATCTGAACTTGTTTCTGTAGTTGCCCCATCTCAAAATTTTTAATTTGTGTAATATACAGGAAGTCCAGTACAGTCGTAAATAGTTTAAAAATTCATAGAAATTGGAGGAATTGGTATATTTAGACCCGATTTTTGCGAAAAAATTATTAGCACGAAGGGCAAATTTCGGTACACAAAAATAAGTTGAAATTTTCAAAGAGGGAGACAGAGAGAGCTGCACGAAAGGAAATCACAGACTTCGGACCGTCAAAATTACTTCAATCTCTTGTGTGTCCGAAACGTTTGTAAAGCTTTAGCTGGCTACTTTTGACTGAGGTAAAACAACTTCGCCAGTGGTCCTTCATCCACCAATGTCGACACCACAATGAAAACCTTAGTTTGATGTGAGCGCTAGTAACAGGAGAATTCAGAAATGAACTGTTAATCGTACACCTTGCATTTTATAGGACTTTGATTTGCATAGTTGTGTGATTATTTGCTTTCGTGAAGCGCTCTCTAGTGAGAAAACTTTGAACTCTTTGTTTTTTTTCTTTATCTACAAAAAATAACCCTTCGTAAGAATAGCTTTTTTTGGTAAACGTACCAATATTTTTTCAATTTTTATAAATTTTCAAACTATTTACGAGTTTATGGGACATCTTATATTCATATCACTTTGTAAAAAAAGAAAAAACATATAAGATATTTTACCGTAAAACTTTTGTGATTTTTTGTTTTCTAGCTCATATTCTTACGTTATTTCTAGATTTCAATCCATTCGGAATTATTTCTTTTTCATTAGTTCTGAATTTACGTAGGTGCCCAGGAATTTTTTCAACGATTAGGTTCTTAATATTCATTAGTTTTAGAATTAAATCTTTCATTAATTTTAAATTTTCATCAATTCAAAATTTTTAGTGGTTTTCGTATTAATTTTCGTACATTTATTTACGTATCTTTGTATAGATATTTTCAAGCGTTCCTGTGTGTATATTTTCCGTAATTTCTTTTTTCTGCACAGGGCTTTTCACGGTGACTCTGCATATACATTTATTATTTATGAAGTATTGCGTAAAAAATGCGTTGATGAAATTGACATGCAAATTTCGATCGAAGTAGAGAGAAATTAAATGAACACGCGATGCGTGTGGTACTAAAAATCAATCGATCCATCAAACATTTCATTACTCGCACTTAAAATGAGAAACTGTGTGTGTGTGCAAAGTGTTTCTCTCTCCTCTGTATTAGAACCATCAGAAACTACGTAATTTCGTACAATTTTCGTACCAGGTAACGCACATGATTCCTTACCAATGATAAGTAAAATTATAGTTAGACTGGAGACATCCCCGAAAGTTGTTCACTTCTGTTTCATTATTCTCAATGAGCTCCAATCGAATGTTGTGATTGTTAAAGATAATTATTGCGCCATCCATTGTATGTAAAAATTCCATTTAGATTACGTTATCGAGTATGGTACCACATTATGAGGTTTAGTTTTTTTCTCCTCAAAGGGGTCCTTTCTTCCGTGGGTGTTGCCTTCCCTGCTGATTGAGCTATCGTTTCATTTGCCCTAGCAAAGAGATATCAGCCAACACCTTCTATAGAAGAAAGCCTCCGCGCGAAGCTTTGGCGTCACTGAACTCGTCCATTTCACCTGCAGCCATTGGATATAAGCAGGCCGATATCTTTACCTTTTTTTTGCAGTATATCCAATGGCTATAGGTGAAATGGACAACTTCAGTGACGTCACGAGCTTCGCGCGGAGGCTTTCTGCTATAGCAGGTGCTGTATCAGCTGACATTCATCGATATTGAAGTCCTTCAATCAAGACACACATGAATTTTCTCACTCAGTAAGGATACGCTTCAATCCTTTGTATACACTGCACACTCAAGAGCAATCGAATTAGAGATATCTGTCTAGTATCGTGTAGCAGTACCTTTCACCCTGATGACGATGAAAATTCGACTGGGCGTGAACATGACAGAACACCTGAAGCGTTCGGATGTCATACGCAGTGTGGGAAATTACAGGGAGGAATGAAAATTAGGAGAGGCGACAAATTTTGGGAATGTCTGATCAAGAACATCATTAGAAGAACGAAAGAAGAGCAGCTAACGTGTGACAGAGAAAACGAGTACACTAGAGAGTGTACAAGCATGTAAGTGACCAAAAGGACCAAGAGAGCAAGGGATCAAGTCAGTGAGTAGCCGAAATACTGACAAAAACAGTATAAGGCATGTGAGTGACTTTTAGAGAGCGTGGGACACGTCAGTGAGTTGCCAAAAGAGTGATTTAGGGCACTGTCCTTCAAACTCTGGTCCACAGATCTGTCAGTTACGTAAAAAATTTCGCCAAATTCTTGAAGCAGCTACAGTGGAACCCCGTTTATATGACTTTCAAGAGGCCAGATTTAAACGTCGTCGTATAAATGCGAAAGTCACACAACTGAAAAATATATTTTTTTTAATATGAGCCCAACAAACATACAAAGTATCAAAAATTCAATGCGTTTAATTGCAGCACCAATTCCGTTATAAAAAACCATACTTGATAGGGACGGGGGTGTGGGGAAGAATTTTAAAATCTCATTTCAAATTGCTTAGAAAATTAAATTAGCAGAGTATTACCTTTGCTTCGATTAAATTAGTATAGTATTATATGACATGATTCAACACCACCTACAGAGAAGAGATCTTTTATAGGTGGTGTTGCATGATGTCTCTCTCCATTTGTTTATGCACGATATACAGAAAACTGGATGTTGTGTGATGTTTATTTTTTTTTTTGAGATGTTGATTTTTTTAGGAAGGAAAAACTAATCTCTGCCTCTACCGGGAGTCGAAGCCGGGGCCCTCGTTTGCAGGACGAGTGCTATCACCACTAAGCTACAGGGGTCATTCAAGTATTAAGATGTCAGCATCGAGGGGGGGGGGGTTCGGATTTGCTGACTTTTGATGACGGGGGGGAGGGGGAGTTTGAAGGTTGCTTACGTCATCAACCACCCCTTTTTGAAGATATGAAATATTCTGAGCTGCTGACGAAATTTTTGCTGACAGGGGGAGGGGAGGGGTCAGTGTTTTGCTGACAGGGGGGGGGAGTCGAAAATGGCTGAAGATCTGCTTACGTAATACTTTAATGGCGCCACAAAGGAGATAGAGAATTCCCTTCCTTAGAGAGTATATAGTATTCATTTGAAGATAAAAAAACATTAAATTGTTTTGTCACAACCAGCAAGCAAAGAAAAACGAAAATTCCACAGGAAATAATGGAAAGAACCGATATACTGTGCGTTTTTGAACCGTGTAAGTCTCATATTGCCAGACATGTACTTAGTTCCATCTTAAAACATGGGCCCACTCGGACACGCCTCGGGGACCTCAAGTGTATAAGGGACCTTGGGGTAATGAAATTTTGTGCTATGATTTTCGAAAGCATAGAAATATTTATAAGCAGGTACGTTCAACAAATAAGGGATCCCAGAGTAGCATTTTGCCCGGGGATCAATGGTGCTGTTAAGACGTCCTGCCTATAATGCTTACGTGAACTTTCCCCCACTTCAGTTTCAATTATACAAATACAAATACAACGTATTTCAAAGTCATTCAGTGCGTATTTCAAAAAAAAATTGTTAGCGTTATCTGCTGTTGACTTTAAACACTAATTTTCGAATTGATGCATATGTTAGCAATATGTTTATCACAATATTCTTTTCTATAAATTCATGTTGTTGGTTATTATTTTGATGAAATTTATTTAATGCAGTCAAATATCGGTTAACATAATTCTTTTCTACTTTGTTCTGTTGGAAAATTTTCAAGTTTCGGTTTCGGTATTCACTTGTACCAAAATATTTAGTTTTGTTTTCAGCGCTATCTATCCTTTACTTTAAATACTACTTTTCGAATTCACAATATTCTGTGTTCAGATGGCAACGAGACACCAGAATGCGAACAACTCAATTTTTTGGGAAAAGTGACTTGTGATATTTTGCCATCTGATGACAGAATTTTACGTCATATTTTTTCGCATTCTATCGTTTTTGTTTTTTTTCTATCCCAGAAATCAATTTCCCATTAGTTTTATATAATATTTGATTATTTGGTACCCAGTCAGTGACGTCTTAACGCATATCCCCTCAGGGGGCCTCAAGAGAATGAAAACTGGTAATTTTCGAGAATTTTCTAGGTAGGGACTCAGAAAAATCACTTCGCTCGGCGCCCCCCCCCCCCATGATGCCCTTAAGACTGCCCTGTGCACAGTGAAATATCGGTTAATACGATGTTTCTTCTACTTTCATGAGCCTGAACCATCAAAATTAGGTTTGAAAAATTGATTTTTTCACTTTGCAATGTGTATTTCGTAATACTTATATATTTATTTATTTTTTTTAATGTAAGAACCAGTGCTGAACATATCTATTGCCCGAGTTATGTAAAAATTTTGGTCGGGCATATGATTTTTTTGTATGCCTAATACGTTTCAAGATCAAGAAATTTCCGAAATGAAAAGAAGTCCTAATTTCTATTTGAATGATTTTTCGAAAAGACTTTTTCTTCCATTTTTCGTTCAATTTCATTGTACATCATTTGGTTAGGATCTAATTCCGAATCAAAAATTTGTTGCATCATTCTCATTTTCATTGGCAGGCCTATATCCCCCAAACGCTTACAATGTGAACCTTCCCACCCCCTGGGGATAACGCTGAAAGTATTGGAAGAAAAATTCTGAAACGCGACATATGGCCGTCTTTCAAACAATTGAAACCGGTTTCTTTGGCGCTCGCCGCAGTCTTATAATCGCGGCGTATTCTTAGAAACAAGCAATCAACAAAACACCCTCAATGGCTATTTTCGTATATTTCCACAATTACCCTAAAATTCATGGCTTCTGCTGAACATATGCGAAGTTATTGGTGATAAAATGGGATTACATCAAAAGTTCGATCTTCCGCTTTTAGTAAGATGAACGTAAAGATTTATTTCCTAAACCAACGCTTCCGGGTGTGTGTGCATATTTGTGTAGAAATTTGTTTCCAGGTCACAGGCGTCACCCAAAATAAAAATACCTTGGTGACGTGCGTTGATTTAGTTTCGCAAACAAAGTAACCTGCAGTAAACAATGCTGACCCGAATATGAGGGGAATCGATATTGTTTGTTTCGTATTACTTTGAAACAGTTTGAGTTTCCTAAAGTTATCAATATTATCTTCTGGTATGACCCGGAAATTATATTTCACTCGATAATCCAAGTCATGCTTTATATCCGACGGCACTTTCATGGATTTTCCCATTTCGTGGAGGGATGACTAACCTCATAATAGAAGCTGTTTTTCTCAAAATAAATTTAAAATGTTTTTTACAAATTATACAAATTTGTTTCGAAATGTTAGAACATCCCAGAAACTCGTTAGTGCAGTTTATGAAATGCTCAAGTTAGAAAGCTCAAATCTATAGTGTGACTCAGGATCCATGTTTTTCTTGTTGCATTTATCCTTCACTTTACATGATACTTCATGATTCTACACGTATAAATTTTGGTGATACATTAAATATAGGGTAAAACGGATCCTACCTAGGTAAACGGTACCCCTGAAAAGGGTCCAGGGGTACCGTTTTCAATTATCTCGACCCATCATTTGTTTTATTTGGAGGAATCAATTTCTCAACAATTTAAAGGGTGCTTGATTATTTTATCCATTTATAAACAGTTAATGCGATGTCTCTTCTGCGTGCCTTCGTGATCCGTAACCACGGAAATAACGTTTTAAAAATAGATCCCCGTTCCTATGGTGCCTACGAAGTGGGGGGGGGGGGGCTGATAGGCTGATAGGACCTAGACGATTCTCATCATTTTTCGTTTTTCACACAATAGATTTACTATAGGAAGAAACCCGATCCTTAGTCATCCATGATTTCTATCCACATTTACATTGATTTTTATCTCTCTTTACTGAGCCTATATTTTTATCTCTCTTTACTGAGCCTAGATTTTTATCTCTCTTTACTGAGCCTATATTTTTATCTCTCTTTACTGAGCCTAGATTTTTATCTCTCTTTACTGAGCCTATATTTTTATCTCTCTTTACTGAGCCTAGATTTTTATCTCTCTTTACTGAGCCTAGATTTTTATCTTTACTGAGCCTAGATTTTTATCTTTACTCAGCCTATAGATTTTTATCTTCACTCGGCCTAGACTTAGCCTGGATTTCTTTTACTTAGCCTAAATTTTTATCTTAACTCACAGCGTTGATTTATATTTTTACTTAGCATTGGCTACTTATCAACGGATTTTGCAGAAAACTGATTTAATTATCGATTTCAACCCTGATTTAATTAAAACTTTTGATTGAAATCAACTTGACCAGTCAAAATTCGATTTCAATGCTTTTCTGCTACACAAAACCGAACCCTGAAAAATTAATTGTTTCTCTTCCTTCCTTGTAGGAAGCTGCCAGGACCTACCGAGATCGCAATGGAGGCACTGGACAGTTATGGCTTACGCACTCGTGGGAATAGCCATAACTATAACCTGGGTGGTTTGCTCAGGCTCATCATTAGCTACTTTTTGGCGATGCGTCTTCGAGAAGGTTTGCTGCCCTCTTTGTAGTAGCGTCGGTCACTCGTCGTCACGAATCACACCCCAGACATCACCAAGTTACCACAATTTCTCGAAGACGTCTTTTGGTAGCAGCGTCCCGATGGGTGACGGTCTCGTCGCCATCTTGTTCCCATTCCTGCTACTTTTACTCTATTTCGTCTTCGGATCGGCAGTGCTTTCGATCCTGGAATACTGGAGCGTTTCGGAGGCGTTCTTCTTCAACTTTTCCATGTTTTCAACGTTGGGTATTTCATCCATGGATTCCAAGGAGTTGGCGACAGTTTCTGTGAGACAAAGTTATTTCTACATCGCCTACTGGCTGATGTTTTTCAGTCTTGCGTCCATGTTCGTTAACTTGATCCGGATGTTCTGGAGGGAGAGACGGCTCAAAGCCAGGAAGAAGATGGCGGCTGTATCTTTCTTGAAGAATGCTGATCTTGGGAAGTAAGTTCTTGTTAAAATGATGGATAACCTATGCCATGGTTGTAGCATATTGTGAATAAAATATTTCATAACTACTGTATGTGTGGTTTCTTGTTTTTATTCAAAGAGAAGTGGTGCTCAATTTTTTTTCTTTCAGAACGCGGGCATCCAAAGCGATATTATAAACTTTAGAAGGCCACGATAAATGAAATTTATATAATTTTGAATTTTTTTTTCACTTCACAAAGTGTTTTGTTGTTTAAAACAATAGTCGGGGGGGGGGGGGTTAGCGTCCAGAAGACTTATTATGTTGGATCACCCCGTATTTTATGGGACAGAACAATTTTGCCATAATATTTGATTCTTGGGCGTTGGGCGGAGTGATCGCATGGCCGTGGCTAGAAATTTCTTTGGGGGAGGGGGGGGGAATTCGGGGAGGTACGAAATAGAAGAATAGATATATCCATAACGCATGGGCCCAACCGGGTACTGCCCGGAAGGGGGCTCAAGTGCAGAGGGCCCCTCGTGATTATGAGATCTCGTTATGAATTGGCAGGGAATCATATCTAGTCAGCTAGGGGGCCCTCAGGAAAAACCGAATGGGCCGGGGGCCACCATGCTCTTAAGATGGCCTGATTATTCCATTTACATCAGCCATTCCCCTCCCCATTTCACGGGGAACGGACCCCCTCCTCTCGCTAAGGTCTTAAATGATCGCCCTCCCCTAAATAAGGAAAAGACCTGCACAGATTCATTATTGAAACTCACTTCAGTAAATTTATAAAATATTCAATATACTAAAAATTCAGTTCGTTTTTGGCTTTATTTGACGTTTTGTTGATGAAATTCTGGGTCCCGAAGATCTTCCAGCAATGATATCCGGGAAAATAAATTTGAATAGTAATTTCACTCCTCTCTAAATAGCCACAAGTCTGTAAAAATAGGGTTATTTATACACTGTGTTTTTTTAATGAAAAACAGAAAATAAGTCCATCTTAAACAATTGCCTAAAATTTGAAGGAGTATTTTCACTCAACAATGAAATTCGGAGAAGGAAAATTAAATTTTAATGCATGAATCACGCATCTAGATACGTATTGTCAAACACTGCCTTCCAGTAATAAGGATTTTTCCGTTAATCTGGCGTACACTAGTCGGATATGAGACAAATACAAATACAACGCCACAACAGGCAAATTGCCCAACGAGGTGGCTGACTTAAGAACATCATGGATCCCCGAGCCATTTTTTGGAGGCCCTACCTACTACTGCTACCCCACACCCATGCACCCCCCCCCCGCGGAACCCCCAACAAAATCGGTACATGCGGGAATGTGCGTGTACGTGTAGTGAAACCTGACGTGAAGTTTATTGTTTCTCTGCAATGCTTGTTCTGTGTAGTGCTGCCATCTGCCACCAGTTTTTCTAACTATGAGTGAAGTGTTATGATTGGATGGTTTATCGTTGTAGGACTGTTGCTCTCTGTGGCGAGACTTTTTAACGGGAAGATCGGCTCGCATTTGCGCCTTGAAGTTGGGAACCACAGAAAACCAATTTCAGCCGACCACCACTGTGGGGTTCGAACCCGGATCCTCGCATCGCGAGTCCGTCACTATAACCACTCGACCACCACAGCGGCTAACGGTAGTCTTCTGTACTACTACTACTGAACCACACATACACCTCATCTATTCCTCTGCGGAACATCTATCGAATTGGTGAATGTTGGAATGTGTGTATGTGTTGTGATCCTAACGTGAAGTTTGTTTCTGTGTAATGCTTGTTATGCGTAGTGCTGCCATCAATTTTTCTAACTTTGAGTGAAGTGTAACGATTGAATAATTGCATCGTTTTGTGTGTGTGTGTACTCCTGTTGCTTGCTCTCTGTGGCGAGACTTTTTAACTATTTTTCCCTCGTCATATTCTGTATCCCACTGCATTCGCATAGCGATTTTGTTCTGCATTTCGGTCTCTTTTGTAACTGTTGCATACAGCATTATATATATATATATACAATATATGTCTATAGTTTTCCGTGGGCCCCTTCGAGGCCTGCTGGTGACGAGCCAGGGACGCCAGAACATATATGCTCATGTTGCTAAAGCAACACCAATCAATTGAATTGAATCAATTCAATGGCATTGCCCAGCAACACCAATCATCATTCGAATATAGCTCATACCCCCTCAGTTCGTTCGGGCGATGGGAGATTTAAAAAAAAGGGGACGTTTTTGTTGGCGTGTGACGTATGGTCTTCATACATATCTAAGTAAACATTATGTTAATTACTCGAGCAATACCAAACATGTTTGACTTCCGGCGTCCCTGTGACTAGCGCATCTTTGTAAGCCCTTGCCCAATGTAACCTCAATTTTTGTCTTCTTGCTCATTCGTCGTCTTCGGGGATTAGTACTTCGGGCGTCGCATCGCTCTTCCACACCATGACCGAAACAATTCCGTCTTAACGCAAGGACCCACCCGGGCATGGCCTGGGAGCTGAAAAGAAGAATGACCTGAAAAAAATTACAACTGGTTGAAATTCTCGAGTGTTTGCGAAGTAGGGCCTCAGAAAAATCAGTTGGCCTAGGGGCCCACGATGCTCTTCAGACGGCCCTGGGTCCAAAATCTTTGGGTAACCAGCCTATATCCCCTATGGAAGGACGGGGGAGTCATGGCCGGTTTCATGTCTCCGCGATGCGAATCCGTCACTATGACCATTTGGCCACTATATAGCGGCAATCTACTGTACTACTACTACTACTACTACTAAACTTATGCACCTCATCTACATTCCGCTGCAGAACATCTAACGAATTGGTACATGTTGGAATGTGCGTGTACGTGTTGTGAACCCATGTGAAGTTTATTTCTGTATAATGCTTGTTATGTGTGGTGCTACCATCCGCCATCAATTTTTCTAACTTTGAGTGAAGTGTAACGGTTGATTGCAACAGCCGTATCGTTGTACGCCTGTTGCTCTCTGTGGCGAGATTTTTTTAACGGGGAGATCGGCTCGCATAGTCTACTGTACCGCATTCAGAGTGCGGAAGCCACGGGTGTCGAAAGTTTCTGAACCACTGGCATATTTCAACATCTTTGATGATCTCGGGATTTTTGGTGCACCCCACCTTTCCCAATTCATACCAATTAATTCCTAACAAAAACTTTTCTTTCATCTCGAATTTGGTGCCCCTCCTAGAGCGGACCAAAACCACTTTCCTTAATTTTGTTTTTAACTCACTATCACGGATTTGGCGGGAATTCGGAGCGGTGACACAATGTGGGCGAAAAGATGTCCCCGGCAGCCCGCTCTGAAAAGGATCCGGCTCCGATGTAATTAATACAAAAAAATTGTCATTTAAATTAATGAAAATTCCTGTGGTGCGGTAGCCCCATGTCGATAATATACTCGCCTGAAGTACCAGGGGATGTTTAGAGGTATCCCGAGTTCGATACCCGGTTCGTCCTTGTCAGAAATTTTCCTCACACAGGGGTACAACAGAAACGGTAACATGACCACAGAAAGAGATTGCTCCCACACCACGAGATTAGCGCATCAACCTCTCGTAGGGACTCAGAAAAATCATTCGGCCCGAGGGTCCATGGTGATCTTAAGACGGCCCTGTGTGGGGAGGTCCATGCGGAAAAACTTGCTGACAGTTCATCGTGACTCGAATCATGTTGAACAGACATAAATTTTTGTCATACTTTTAAAGCGCTTCATCATCTGTTTATCAAATATACGTTGCAATTCGATAACTTTAATCATTTTTCGAATTTTTTATTGCTGTTTTTGTTTAATGAATGTAATTAATAGAAGTAAAGGAATCAAGTACTGGAATTCCATGTCCCCCACAAAGGTGGGGCTGACAGGCAGGACGTCTTAAGAGCACCGTGGGCCCCCGAGCCAAGGGATTTTTTGGAGAACCTACCTGAAAAGTTCTCGAAAAATTCAACTACGTCTCGTTTCTTTGAGGCACCTCTTCTCTTAAGGCCCTTCGGGTTCTGCACGTGGGGGGGGGGGGCATGCGTTAAGACGGCACTGCCTAAGGTTTGCACCAGGCGTCCTCCTCTTTCAGTTTTGAATCTGGTAACCCTATCTGAAGACCACAGAATCCGTATTTTCACTTATTTGTTCGATCATCCATATTGTCCGAATTTTTTTGTCAATTGTTGCAAATGTACAAATGCAAAAAATTCTGTTACCAAAATTTTCGTCGCATAAGATTTTATGCTGAGAAAAATAACAAAGAACTCTCTCTCTCTCTCTCTTTCTTTTCATCATCGCATGAGTCGCCTGAAATTTCGAGATTAGATGGCAGCACCAACAGTATATACTGGAAAGAGTATGACGTCAGCGGTCTCCGCCCTGGCAGGGCGTGCTGAGACAATACCTTTTAAAGCAGCTTGCTCTAGAACAGCGGTTCTCAACCGGTGCTCCGTGTGCACTTCTTAGGGGCTCCGCGGTGACTTAAGGAAAATGAAATAAATAAGTCAAGTTGATAGATATATATAAAATGAAAAAAAGAGGCCAACAGGGTTCCACCATAAAAATTATATACAGAAAGGGCTCCTCGAGTCAAACAGGGCTCCCATATAAAAGTTATGTACTGAAAAGGGCTCCGTGAGTCAAAAAAGGTTGAGAACCGCTGATTTAAGTTGTTTTTGAAACGCGGATGTGTATCCCTTTTGAAGCACACGTTACAGAAAATTTCTTCCATAGAGTAACATGGGTAGAGAATCCATTCAAATGGCATTTCCCACGTTCTTTTTTTTTTTTTTTTTTTTTTGCAAGCACATTGCACATTCGTGATTCTGGCATGACGTAGCCGATATATTGGTTATTGTACAAGCAGAATTTGACAAAATTACATTACAAAACAAATTACAGTATGATACATGGTAATTAGCTCAGCTGAATAAAAGCATTCTTTAGTTTTGACATATTTTTTAATAAAAATTTCCTATTTGTAAGTTTTTATTTTGGAGAATCTCTCATGACCCCCGCCCCTCCCCAACCTCACCTCAGTTCATTGAAACGACCCACGCAGTGCCGTCTTAAGGCGTGGGCCCGTCTGGGCACGGCCCGGGGGCCTCAAGTGAAGAGGGGGCCTCACAAAAATGAGATCTGGTTGAAATTTTCAAGAATTTTTTTGGTAGGGCCTCAGAAAAATCAATTGGCCCAGGGGCCCATGATACTCTTAAGACGGCCCTGGACCCAGGTTTGCGCACCACTGTGATTCGCTCTTACCATAGTTGAATAACAATGTGTTTCAACAAATGAATTACTTTCTCTCTCATTATTGAGCAACGGAATCTCTTAAAAATACATTTTGGACGTGTTGAAACGTCTGTTGAAAATCATTCGTGTTGGAGATTCCATTCCGGTAAGACGTGTTTGCGTCTAACCTCGAAGGAAGGCCTCTGTATGAGGCTTAATCTAGATTCAGGTAAGAATCACAGTTTTTAGGGCTTCGGTCGTGGGCATTGACACGGTTAGGTAGCTCTGGGAAGGGTTCCCAATGTCTTCGTTTGATGTTTTTGTGGTTCGTTGTTCTTTCTCCCCTGTTAGTTTGGCTTAGCTCTGTGGACCAGAGAGGTACCGAGCATCGTGACCCCCGGCAGTTTGAGTGAGCGAACCCTTTGCGTTCGTCCTCTCTGCATTTGGAGGTCAGTTGCTCAGCCACTTACACTCAACATCGTCGTGGCAATGGTATCACTGGCTCGTTTTTCGAGTCACTGTGCCAATGGTGCCGGGTTTTGAGGTGGTGGGCTAAGGGTTCGCAGAGCTGAGCAGAAACCGTTTCATTCAAGACTACTACAGTCAGACTTAGGTATGTACACTAAACCACTGTGGTGGTCGAATGCGAGAACCCGGATTCGAACTCTACCGTCACCACAGTGGTGATGAAGTTGGTTCATCTGAAGTTGGTTTTCTGTGGTTCCCGTAAAATTTTCATCGGGATGGATAGGATTGACCACATGAGTTATCAATACACCGTCAATCGAGTGCTTCGACAAGAGGACACTAGTACCGTTTGAACTGTCTGAGCGGAATGGGGTGCTCCACCCCTCTGTCATGTAATCCTTGATCGATCAAACTTTTGATTACTCCTGTGATATGATTTTACACAACTTTCTATAATTTATTATTGGTGCCCGTTGCACTTTGACTTTCACTTGATTTATTTGATTCTTCGATTTACATAATGTTCATTACGATGCACTACATTTAATCTTTGGCATATCAATAAATTCTGGTTTTACCTGAGATACCCTGTTGAGCTGAAGTGCTTACGTTGATTTTTGCGTCAGTCTGGGTGTCTCGCAGTTTCTCCAGTTATAACCGAAGTGACTCCACGCTGATCCAAGGAAAGCCGCCCATCAAGTAAAGCCACCTATTTGCTTAGCTTAAGAGATTTAGAAAGTATTAATTTGTTTACTAGTGTAATTAATGAGATGATTAAGTACAGTAAAGCCTCTCTTTTGCGGTCACTGGTGTGACCGTTTATCAAGGGTTTCAATGGCATACTTTTATTACACCAGGGAAAAATACTATTTGGCCGTAAAAGAGGGGTGACTCCATCAGTGGAGTGTCCCCGTTAAGAGGAGTTTTACCGTACTACTTAACCGCACATGCATCTCGTAAACATTCCTCTGGGAAATTTCTAAGGAATTTGTGCATGCAGAACGTGTTGCGTGCATATTCGCGACTCCCAACGTACAGTCAAACTCGGTTATAACGACACCTCGGCTGTAATTATTTTACTGTTTGTACTCATTCCCATAAAGAATAATGTTAATGAACATTGGTTATAGCGTCGATAAAATGCAACCACCTTGGATACAACGACGAATTAAATTATGAAATTAAATTTGTGATCCTCACGTATTCCCCAAGGATCAGCATGATCCGTTCAGGGAATTTGTTAGTAAACATTCATGCCCGAACCGGGATTCGAACTCAGACCTGCATAGTGAGACGCTAGCTTCCTAACGGCTCGACTGCCAGGCGGCAAGCGTCACTTTTGTTCCATGTTGATGACGTTTTCTCAAGAAATTGTTGAGGTTAGAGCTGATTACATCTAGGGAATGTTCGTCTGTTTTTTATTCCTAACGTTGGGGAAAAAGATTTATTGCATGTAAATGGTAACAATCATAAAATTTGTCAAACAGGCGTTTGTTATATCAAGGTCAGGTTTCAGAATTCGTAAAATATGAGCTAATTATAGGTGTTATTTTGAAGACGTTCGGAAAAATTCGCTAAATCAGAGCTCATTATATCTGATTCCGATAGTCATCTGGATAATAAAATGTTATCACGGAAATGGGACCGATTTATCCCACTTACCAATACGAAATGTCGATTATGCATAATAACCGGCAAATGTGATGAATTTAGTGCGATTCATCATGTCATGGACGACGCTTGGGTATTATGCATAATCGACGGTAAAAGTGATAAATTTGGGGAAGCTTATCAAACTTACAAAAATGGTAGGTGATTACGCAAAATAAACGCATTTATCACATTTACCGTAACATTATCACCCTAATTATTATAAAGAACATTGATTAACAGGAAAAAAACGAGTCGCGGGGTCGTTGCCTTTTCATTGACAATAATGTGGGATGAATATATTTATGTGATTATAACTAATTATAGTCATACTGAGTCATAATTGTCATGATATAATTTATAAGTCATGTAAATAATCTTAATTATTGATTTCAAAACTTCAACTAAGCCTTGTTGAAAATAGAGAAAAATAAAAGGCAAGGTTCTCGTTAACATTATTCTCTATGAGAATTAGTTAAAACCGCCACTTATTGACGTTATAACCGAGTTGTTAGCAACCGTGGTCGTTCTAACCGAATTAAAATGTATTTGTAAACGTAATGACTGAGAAAATATAGGGCCCACTTGATGGACAAAAAAATACATTTAGAAGTTTTGGAAGTATGCCTCTCTAGGATCAATGGTTCGCTAGTAAAATGTCGTGCGTACTGTTACCTATGCATCTTGTATATACGTATTGCTATACATATACAGGATGCACAGGTAACGGCACGCATTTTACTGGTGAGCCATTGACCAAATTCGGAACTCCAAGTGGTTTCCATCTGGCCAGCGAAAGTTGTCCGCGTTGAAAAGTATCTACACATGCAACACGAAAAATATCTAGCATGACCATATTTCTTATATATAAAAAAAATACGGGATATTGCCAAAAAAAAAGTCGTCAAGTTGCCAGTAACAGCCAAAAGAATTGTCAAAGACAAATTAAGTTGCCAATACCAACCGAAAACATTGTCAAAGGCAAGTAAAGGTGCACTTTATGGCCGAAAAAAATATTGTCAATGACGAAAGAGTAAAGTTGATTTGTTTGAAATTTACAGTCGAAAAAGTTATGAAAGACAACTACAGTTTCCAGTTATCGCTGAAAAAAATTGCTAAAGGCAGGTAAAGTTCCAACAACAATCAGAAATAATTTTCAAAGGCAAGAAAAGCCCATTACAGACAAAAAAAAAAATAGTCAAAGGCAATTAAAATCGCCAACTATCGCTAAAATTGCTGAAAAATCACTGGTGGCGGGTAATGGTGGCTACTGCAAGTCAAAATGTAATTCGCCAAAGCAACGTATATGTTTAGCAATAATGTGGGATGAATATATTTATATGATTATATAATTAATTATAGTCAGAATTATCATAATTTATAAGTCATGTAAATAATCTTAATTATTGATTTCAAAACTTCAACTAAGCCTTGTTGAAAATAGAGGAAAATTGAAAGAGGCATTTTTTTAAAAAGTTCGGATGGTCAAAAATACGGAATGTCCCGTGAACTATGAGTCATATGTTCAAATCTTATGTATGCTACTGCCAAAGCCGGAAATGCAGCCAATTCGCGAATTGGACGAGCGTTTTGGCCAAAGTTCGATGTGCTGATGAAAAAAGGTCCGGTGGGCGCTAAATCCATATTTTTTCATCGCCAACGTGTGATACGTGGCGATATATAGTAGCTGCATTGGATTAGCTCCACTGGATTAGCTCCATGTGACGAGAGAGAAAAAGAAATTTGAGATAAAAAAAATTATTTATATATAATTATATAGATACAGTTTCTGTCAAATTTTGACAAATGTAATCAGTCAGCGGTCATATCCGTCTGTAAAATTTTGAAAAAGCAGAAATGATTACCGCATTGTGACTGTGATATAATGGATTGCCATTAGCGGACGTGGACATGATTATCACGAAAAAATACGCTAAATGGTGATGACCCCGAATCACCTTTTCTTTTTCGGACTTTGGCCAGGGATCTCTATCCACTTCGCGTGAACTGGTCGGGTTCAGGCTTTGGTAGTAACATATATATACAAGGTTGTGCACCCCTACATTAGAATGTTCGTTAGCCGAATCCGTATTTCCAGTAAAACCCCTCATAACGGACAGCCCTCTTTTACGGCCAAATAATAATAATACGGCCCCTTGTATAATAAAACTATGCTTTTTAAACCGTTGATTCATAACCCCTCTTTTACGGACAATTTTTTTTTTTTTTTGTCCCATCGGTGTTCGCGAAAGGTAGGTTTCAGCGTATTAGTCAAGGTAGGAAAAATGTCGAAAAGAAATCTTCGATAGCCGAAAAATTCGTAAGTCGAAGCATTCGTTAGCCGAGGTATAACTAAACATACCAATTTCAAATCTTTTGATTACAAAATCTTGAACCAAACCAAAAAGAATCTCTCTGTTCTCTCTCTGTTCTCTCTTTCTCTCTCTCTCTCTTCTCTCTCTCTCTCTCTCTTCTCTCTCTGTTCTCTCTTCTCTCTCTCTCCGAGTACATCAACTAAGCCAACTCATACCATCATCATTGAGGTATCGATAACACACGATATCACTCTCTCATCCAGTACATTAACGAAAAGCATCGAAAACTAATCATTATGACCGCTAATCCGATTCATCTTGCTATTTAACCACTAACGCTGCTAATTGCCTAATTTTTACGCTGATAATTGAGCATTTATTTTACGGAGAGGACCTGTACATATTAACCACACATAACCACATTCTCTCCAACGTGGAGTAAAACCGAAACTTATCACCACTGCTAAGCCGAAAGTTAAACACGTGAGAGATTAGTAATTAGCGCATCATTGATTTTTATTGAGCGAAAATATTGAATATTGAAAAATTATGCAAATCAGTCATTATTGAAGAATATCTTATATCCTCGATTCATGGGAAAATTCGCCGACAGCAATTCATCTCGCCACGCAATTCACCAATATGAAAATTTCACGGACAAACAGTTCGTCACGAGTGAGTGAGCGATTGAGCGATTGAGCAAGTAAGTGAATATGTGAGCCAGTGAATGAATGTGTGAGCGAGTGATTCAGGAAGTGAGTGAATGTGTGAGCAAGTGATCGAGCAAGTGAGTGAATGTGTGAGAGAGTGATCGAGCGAGTAAGTGAATGTGTGAGCGAGTGATTCAGGAAGTGAGTGAATGTGTGAGCGAGTGATTGAGCAAGTGAGTGAATGTGTGAGAGAGTGATCGAGCGAGTAAGTGAATGTGTGAGCGAGTGATTCAGGAAGTGAGTGAATGTGTGAGAGAGTGATCGAGCGAGTAAGTGAATGTGTGAGCGAGTGATTGAGCAAGTAAGTGAATATGTGAGCAAGTGAATGAATGTGTGAGCGAGTGATTGAGCAAGTGAGTGAATGTGTGAGCGAGTGATTGAGCAAGTGAGTGAATGTGTGAGCGAGTGATCGAGCAAGTAAGTGAATGTGTGAGCGAGTGATTGAGCAAGTGAGAGAATGTGTGAGGGAGTGATTGAGCAAGCAAGTTAATATGTGAGCAAGTGAATGAATGTGTGAGCGAATGATTGAGCAAGCAAGTTAATATGTGAGCAAGTGAATGAATGTGTGAGCAAGTGAATGAATGTGTGAGCGAGTGATTGAGCAAGTGAGTGAATGTGTGAGCGAGTGATTCAGCAAGTGAGTGAATGTGTGAGCGAGTGATCGAGCAAGTAAGTGAATGTGTGAGCGAGTGATTGAGCAAGTGAGTGAATATGTGAGCGAGTGAGGGACCGAATGAGTTGGTGAATCAGCCAGTGAACAAGCTAGTAAGTCACTAAAGTGTTCATGTGCGCACCAGCTCACTCACTCGCTCACCTGCTCTTTCACACGCTCATCTATTTACTTACTTACCCATCCACTCTCACTGACTCACCTACTTATTTTCCCACTGACTTGCTCAGCACTCCTTCACTTATTCTTATTTCTCATTAACCGTCACTCGCTCAACCGTCAGTTTCTGTTATCCGTCATCGTTTTAAAAGAAAATGCGTGAGTATCAACACAAACAAACAGACATCTTTAAAATTGTCCACGGATTACTTTTACACCCTACTGTAGCGGTTCTCAACCGGTGCTCCGCGGAGCCGTTGGGGCTCCTTGTGCGCTCCTCAAGGGCTCCGCGACCACTCGATGAAAATATAAAAAAAACAGTTATTCGAAGGGAAAAAAATTATAATTACTTTAGAATAATAAAAATAAATCAGAGATTTTGCTAAATGAGTAAAAAATAGGTCTACGGGGCTCCGCCATGGAAATTATATGCCAAAAAGGCGAGTCAAAATAGGTTGAGAACCGCTGCTCTAGGTGTTGGCTGCGCGAGGGTGTCCCCCAACATCTTTCGTCAGAACATCACGTGACTTGGTGAAAACAAACACAATTCCCCGTTATTTTCTCATGGCATCCACAGGAATTTAAAATAATAAATGAAAGAAATAATTTCAGCATTGATGAAAGTGATAATTCCTAAATTAATGAAAGAAAATTATCTAGAATTAATGTTAGGGATAATTTCAGCATTAATGAAAGAAAATATTCTAGAATTAATGTTAGGGATAATTTCAGCATTAATGAAAGAAAATATTCTAGAATTAATGTTAGAGATAATTTCAGCATTAATGAAAGAAAATATTCTAGAATTAATGCTAGGGATAATTTCAGCATTAATGAAAGAAAATATTCTAGAATTAATGTTAGGGATAATTTCAGCATTAATGAAATAAAATATTCTAGAATTAATGTTAGAGATAATTTCAGCATTAATGAAAGAAAATATTCTAGAATTAATGTTACAGATAATTTCAGCATTAATGAAAGAAAATATTCTAGAATTAATGTTAGAGATAATTTCAGCATTAATGAAAGATATAGTAATAAAATTAATGAAAGATAATTCCAGGATGAAGGAAAGAGATAATTCCAGGATGAAGGAAAGAGATAATTCTAGGATGAAGGAAAGAGATAATTCCAAAATTAATGAAAAATATAATTCCAAAATTAATGAAAAATATAATTCCAAAATTAATGAAAAATATAATTCCAAAATTAATGAAAAATATAATTCCAAAATTAATGAAAGAGACAATTCCAGAATTAATGAAAGAAATAATTCCAGCATTAATAAGATAAATAAATTCAGCATTAATGAAAGAAACAAATCCAGAATTGGTGAAAGAAATAATTCCAGAAGTAATGAAAGAAAATTCAAGAAATAATAATTAATAAAAGAAATAATTCCAGAATTAATGAAAGCAAATTCCAGACATGAAAAAAATTTTCAGAATTGGTGAAGGAAAATTTAAGAATTAATGAAGGAAAATCCAGAATTAATGAAGAAAAATTCTCGAATTGATGAAAAAATTCTCGAATTGATGAAAAAATTTTCAGCATTAATGAAAGAAATAATTCCAGTATTAATGAAATAAACAATTTAATCTTTTTTCACCTTTAGATGAGTTCTTCTCTCTATCCTTTCTTTAATCTTTAAAACCCAATATTTAGAGACCGAACATTTCTATGGGCAAATTGCCAGGCGGGAACTTCGTTTTCACATGATTTGATGTCGCTGCTGTCGCGGCGTCTGAATGCTCCCTCCCTCCATAAGCTCGATGCAAGCCTTAGAATCTCTGTCGTCTGCTTTTCTCCAGGTTACTTGTTTTGGACGCCTCCTTGTGTCCTGAAAAAATTACTGAACTGGCAGTTCGAACTTCCAGTTCTGTTTGTGAGCTTAGCTTGTAGGGAACCGAACAAACCGACTTCATTTCTGTCGTCTGCTCATTAAAAGAGGTTCCTTGTTTCGGACGTCTCCTTATGCTCAAATAAAATAACCGAACTTTTAGTTTAAATTTCCAGTTCAGTTTATGAGTTTTGTTTATAAGGAACTGAGCGGAATAAACAATATAGTTTTTTTTACTTTGAACTTCATCACCACATGAGTCACTTTTAAATTTGAGATTAGATGGCAGCACATTACTATAAAGTGGAGTGTGGAAAATTTCTTTTTTTACGATCTTACCTGTCTTCTGCTTGTGTGGAGGTCCTGTTTTGGATGTCTTCTTGGGTCTTGAAAAAATTACTGAACTGGATCTAAAGCCGGGTTTTCCTAGGAATAGGTTTGTTGCGCAGCGTGAACCGAATTAGACTATTTTGCGATGAGAGAAACGTATTACATAATTACGCTACGCGTTTGTGTTTTCCTATGGAGGCGCATCAGATCAGCAGGGCGGCTATATAAAGTATATGGCTTTGGCATCAGCTACACTGTCGTCTGCATGCTTCGGTTTGAAGGGAAAGAAAACACAAGAGTGAAGAGAATATCGGCAAAACCGCGGCGTACGACGCATTGTGTCGGGAGAAGCGAATTGTGTAAGTTCGTCGAATCGCCCTGTATTTTACGGGACAGAAAAATTTTCTAATATTATTCTGTTCTTACCAATCTTCCCTACCCCTGGATCCGTTCCTGAGCAAAGGCAGATATCTTCAGCTGCTGCGAATGGAGCAGAGGTGAATACCTTCAGCTACGAATGGAACAGATGTAAATATCTTCAGCTGCAAATGGAACAGAGGTGAATATCTTCAGCTGCGAATGGAGCAGAGACAGAAATATTCAGCTGGGAAAGAAGCTGAGACATACATCTTAAACTGCGAAATGAGTGGAGGCAGAAATATTCAGCTCCCAAATGAGTGGAGGCAGAAATATCCAGCTCCAAATGGAGCGGAGGTACAGACATCTTCAGCTGTGAATAAAGCCGAGGCAGAGATCTTCTGCGGCGAATAGAGCCGAGGCAGAGATCTTCTGCGGCGAATAGAGCCTAGGCAAATATCTTCAGCTGCGGATGGAACGAAGGCAGGTACCTTCAGCTGCTAATGAAGCCGGCTGCAAATGAAGCCGTGACAGACATCTTCAGATTCGAATGGAGTGAAGCCAGGCGGATCCAGGGCGATGTCTCGGAGAAGCGACTTCCGGCGTTGGATCATCCGTATTTCACGGGACAGACAAATTTCTCCCATATTTATTCGGTTCTTGGGAGGGAGGATCGCTCTCCGTCTGGATCCGCACTTGGGCACTGCTCTTAAGAGTAGTGCGAAATTCGAGTTGATAAAGTGATTAGCTTTGTCGACAAAAAAAATCCTCTCGTGTCTGCTCCCCTCTACTTGCGGCCCCCGGGAGCAGGTGAGTCTTGTGACCCGAGCGTCGGATCAGAGGGTGTGGAAACCAAAAAGGGTAATTGCTCCAGCTGACTTAGCATCTAGTTACAATCGTTGCAGTCCTGGTTACTCTTTTGGGAAGAGCCGCAAACAGTGGGGAGGCAAGCGGGTCCAGTGGCCCTGGCACCGGACCAGAGAGGGCACCAAACATTACAAAGGGTGCCAAAATGTGATCTTGCCCGGCTGACCAAGCATCAACCCTGTTGCGATCCTGCTTGTGGAAAGGAGCCTATGGGGGAGCCCAAGGACGTAGCGTGGCTTCTCGGGGCCCCCTTGAAAAGATTTATTATCATGCAAAATAAGTGTATATTTTTTGTAAGCCCCCCCCCCCCCATTTGCTCGAGGCAGGACTCGTGTGGGGGGGGGGAGCAGAATAATATGATTTGGTGAACTTTTTTTCCGAAGCATTTTTCATACAAATTATTAGGTGAGCATTTCCAACCAGATGGGAGGGGGTGGGGGCTTAGATATATCACTTTGTTCGGGTGTCTTCTTTTGATGATAGGTATACAGTGCCGTCTTAACGCATGGGCCCAACTGGTCACCTCAAGAGAATAGGGGCCATGCCCCCCCCCACATCCTGGAGCGGGGCCCCTAGGCTGGGATCTTTTGTGGGGCCCCCGGTCAGACTTCTTACGTGTCCCTTATGTAGTTAATTTGTAGCATGAAAAAGTAAAAAATGATGAGAAATGTTCCGGGCCCAGGGCTAGAGCCCTGTCAGCCGCCCCTCCCCCCCTAGTGGGGGCCATGATAGCATGGGCGGAGATACGGGGGGGCGTGGCCAGCATCAATAGTGGAGTTGACTCATCTAATGTATATGTATACATAAATTGACATCATCATCATCGTGCCCCCCCCCCCCAGGAATAATGACCGTGCCCCCCCCCCAGACTTCCAAGTCTATCACCGCCTATGCATGATAGGGGCCTCAGAAAAATTAGAAGTGGTTGAATTTTTCGAAAATCTGCCGGGTAGGGCCTCAGAAAAATCACTTGGCCTTGTCCCGGGAGCCCAGGATGCTCTTGAGACGGCCCTGGATGGGTACAGGCAGTGCTCGCAACTAGAAAAGGGTAAGACGACTTCATATACTATGTGTATTAAGGAGTTCTAGGAAACGGTGAAGACCTCTGTCCTACGTAGACAGAAGTTCGCCAGCCATGCAACAGATGGCAGCAGCAGCAACCTATCTGTTGGAGAAATTGTGATCGTCTTCTCTGTTTCTCAGCGCCATCTTCAGGCGATCGCTATCAACTAATGTCGATGTAAACAATATGGCGTCTCTGATTGACTCGTTTGAACAACAGTTCGCGGTACTAACTGCAGAAATAACCACAAAAACATGCCAGATAGAGAACCAAAATGGAGGTAATTATCAATGACATTATCTAAGCAATAATTTAATTTAGATTTATGTTTTTTTTTTAATATTAAGTGAATAGCTGTTGATGTGCATTCAAGTGGAAGAAGATTTGACATTTAAGGTGCTCCTCCACATTTGACATGTGATTTGGTGAATGATATCACTCATAGTTTCCCAAAAAGGAAGACGTTGCCTCTTGGGAAAGTGGGGGAAGGTCCATGGAGGTAGAAGCCACACAGATGCAGCATGAGAATCTATTTGTTGGCCTGGGGGGGGGGGAGGAGAACAGAGGAAACAGCTGTAGGAAATCTATTTTGGAGATTATTTATTTGCCGCCTATACTTAATTACTTAATTTTTGTATCACAGTTTCTACGAACCCCATTTCCCCAACAACAAAAAAACTCTTAAAAAGGACAGATTTCGGAATCTGTGTTTTAGAGGCTACGTGTATGGGCAGGCCGGTTAGGCAAAACATCATTAGACAAGCTTGATTATTTTTTTTCAATCACATTAATTTATATGGCGCAAAGGTTTCAATTTGTCTGACAAATTGATGTGGGCTGCACCATACAAATCAGCATCAACGAGAATGACTAAGCTTATCTAAAGCTGTCTAGTCACGTCTAACAGGTTTGTGTCCAACCTAAGGAGCCATTCAAGTATTACGTAAGCAGATTTTCAGCCATTTTTGATCCCCCGTCAGCAAACAATGACCCCCCCCCCCCCAGCAAAATTTTCTCAGCAGCTTAGAACATTTCATATCTTCAGAAAGGGGTGGTTGATGGCGTAAGCAATCTTCAAACACCCCCCCCCCCCCGCCTTGTCATCAAAAGTCAGCAAATCTGAAACCCCCTCCCCCCCCCTCGATGCTGACATAATACTTGAATGACCCCCCTAAGACTGAAGCAAGAAGGATGATAGCGAAATCTGTTTAGCTCACACGTTGCTAAGACCCTCAGTCTCTTACTTGAATGATAACTCGCTTGCTAGCTCGATCACTGACTCACTCATTCAAATGCTTGATAACTCGCTGACTGAGTCATCGGCTCACCGACTAGGTTGATCTCTTGCTCTGTGACTCACTCACCAGCTTGATTACTGACTCGTTCATTCACCTCTCCAAGGACTCAAGAACTGTTTGCTCGAAGACTCACTTGCTCGCTCACTGATCTTGGTCACTCACTTTCTTGATCACTAGCTAGCTTCATACTTTTTTGGTAATTTTCTGCTACCCTCAGTTATCATAGATATACAAAATTAGGTGCCATTGTGTTAATTCTTCAGTTGCTATGGGATTTGCCGAGCCCTGGTATAAAGAAATGATATCGTCAATTCTTTTTTTCTTTTGCGGCCTAACATTAACCAGACTCTAAACATCTGCAACTTAAATTGGCAGTTCATAGACAGGTAGTGGGGCTGTTGCTTTACTCATTTATTCTAGTTGACAATGCTAAGAAAATGGTTCTTATGTTATTACTACTAGTATCTTGATGCTGTGCTAAATAAAACAGTTTCATAGGCTTTATGAGAGAGAAGAAAATTGCTTCTATGATGATGATGTAGGCTAATACAATGAAACACGTATATAACAATACTCCAGAGACCAGAGATATGTATTGTTATATGTATTGTGTTATTGCTGCAGATGGAATATTCATACACTATGAAAAGTGCATTCGGATCAGAGAGAAGTATTTTTACATTATTAATCATGTCTAGGTGGCCATATTTCATGAAGCAAAGTACAGGAAATTGGCATCTTTGATAAGGAAAAATACAGGACACTGAAAATTCTCACCAAAAATATTGCCATAAGTTGGCAAAATCACCAGTTGTTTGTAAAGTTGCTGAGAAAAGTTACGAATAATTTATGGAAAATGAAGGGCTACTGGGAGTTACAGTAAGGTGAAACATAGTTTGAAGAAAAACATTGCGCATGAGAAATATATGAGATATGAATATACAGGGTGATTATCAAAGCTCAACGTACAATCTTTTAGGGGAGGTAGAAACACAAAAATGAAAAAATCACATAGAAATGAATACCCCTACCGGAAACCCCAACCTGATCAGCTGTAGGATAAGCGAAGGTGCAGAAATGACAAGCAAAAACTATTTATCTATACATGAGGATAATATCTATCTTTAAGCATACTTTACATGAGGGAGGATAGTACGTGCATGCGTTAAGTTTCACAACAAATGCTCAAAGTTCTTACCATCCAGATCGCAAGAATCTCTGTCACAGCTGCAAACATCTGAAATTATAGGTATTTTTGAAAGTGTTCGACAATCAATGCGTCGCTGTTGTGAAGCATGCATAACTGTGGATGGTAAAAACTTTGAGCAATTGTTGTGGAACTTAATGTGCACACATACTGTCCTCGTGAAAATTAGTTAAATAAAGAATTTTTCCACCCATCATGGGCTTATCATTTCTGCACCTTTGTTTATCTTCTAGCTGATCAGGTCAGGGTTTCCTGTCATATATTCCTATGCGATTTCTTTTTCGTTTTTGTGTTTTCTACCTTCCCTAAAAGTTTGCACGTTGGTGTTTTGAATCACCTGTGTAGATGAATAATATGTTTCTAGCCATAATTATCATAATATAATCAAGTATGAAAATTATCTCTTTATTCACAATTTCAGATTGACAACTCTTTATTTACAATTTCAGATTGACAACTCTTTATTCACAATTTCAGATTGACAACTCTTTATTCACAATTTCAGATTGACAACTCTTTATTCACAATTTCAGATTGACAACTCTTTATTCACAATTTCAGATTGACAACTCTTTATTCACAATTTCAGATTGACAACTCTTTATTCACAATTTCAGATTGACAACTCTTTATTCACAATCTTTCAAGATTGCAAGCTCAAATAAGCTTCATTGAAATAATGAAAAAAATTTCTAATTAAGACGGAACGGCCAAATATATAGGAATGTCACGCGAAATGTGGGACATTTCTTGTATTATAAGCATAGCGTGTGCAGAATTTTCTCAAGGGGGAGTTTCAATTTTTTTTCAGGGGGGGGGGGGTTATGTTTTTTCCTGCAAAATAATACCATAATCTTCCTTTGCATACGCCAATGATGATATTTATTTTATCTTATTTCTGTATTTATGTGTCCCATATTTTACAGGACGCACACCATTAATGTTGAATGTTAGTGGTCCGTCAAATTGCTTCCGGCATTTTACTCAGAAAGTATGGAAAGGAAATGCTTAGTTAAACTGTTTAGGAATTAGATGTACTAGCTGAATCCTCTCAGTACAATAATACAATTTCTCTTATAACCAAATAATCGCTATAAGTTATTTGTTGATTGTGTCTAAATGTTGTTGGTTCATTTCTTTCCAGTGGAGAAAAAGATGTTGATAAGTCAAGTGGAAAGACAGATGGAGGAGGCTCATGAATTGGTAATTATTAAAACTCAAATTATTATTATTATACTTACACCAGGGCTGGAGAAATCGCAAAAAAAAAATCTAGGTGCCAAAAATGTTTTTACCCAAAAAAAACAGTCCAAAATGATTCTTTTTTTGCCAGCAACTTAGTAACTACACAAAGAAAATTTTAGGTGCCAATACCAATTTTTTAGTCTACCTGGAATTTGTCCAGCCCTGAGACTTACACTAATTTGCTCGGAACATTGCTATTGAATACACTTGCAAACTGTTATATAAATTCATTCTAATTCAGTGAAGAACCACCACCAATAAATTGAGATTGCAAGGAAAAATCTCTAATCCTTGCATGATTAGACTAACTATGGCAACTTTTTTCAGCATTTTTAATGCCAAAGAGCAATAAGTTAATATGTATACAAGGTTCATCGAAAGACTGGTTATTTGTGGAGATGAAGATTACAAGGAAGAAAATTCATCACTGCCGCCACGGGGACTCGAACCCCGGTCTCTCGCTTGCCGATGACCTTGTATTGACAAGTGGATGAGTCTTTCGATGAACCTTGAATTGACAAGTGGAGAGGACGTTTCTATATGCATATGGCCATCTGGTTGGCCTTTGTCATTCACGAGCTATTAGTTGATTGTTGACGCCGTCCATGTACGGTGCCTTTCAACATATATGTACGCTCCAAGGTTGAAATATTCTATCTGCTTCCATAGCTTAGATGATAGAGCACTCGTTCGGCAAGCGAGAGACCGGGGTTCGAGTACCCGTGGCGGCAGTGATGAATTTTCTTCCTTGTAATCTTCATCTCCACAAATAACCAGTCTTTCGATGAACCTTGTATTGACAAGTGGAGAGGACGTTTCTACAAGTTAATATGTGTTAACCAGGAGTATGTGCGGGATCAACCTCTGGAAAAGGTTTCAGGGAAGGTTCGAGTACTCTCTTCCAGAGAAATGTTTGAATTCCAAACCTTCAAAAAAACATTTAAATAAGCAGAAATTGATTGAAATAGCACAATCAAATTTTCTTTTGATATTTTAATGGTTTCTGTGAAAATGCTATTAATTTTTTATGGTCTTCGGGTGGGCGCAAACCACCTATGCCCCTGCCTACGTACATTTCTGGTCTAAAACAATACAAAACAAACCACTAACTTACAGCATATGGGTTTGGTTACTAATGAAGTATTTTCAAAGTGGACTAGCAAGCATAATCATTCAATGTATAAGCTTGTATTAGCATCTAGGGATGGGACGAATAGCAATTTGGCTGAATACCAAATATTCTGTGGCTGAATATCAATTGTCTTAAAATTCATCACAATTATGAATAAAATTAGTGTTTTTTAATTGAAAATAAAGTTGTTTGTATTATTACAAACGATTAATAAATTGCAAAATCAATATTATTTAAATAAACATTAAAAAAACTGGTAATTGAAAGATTTTTATCCATGATACAGACAATCAAATTTAACGATAATATATCGTATTTTGACATTACTTACAGAATCAATATTTTTAACACTTACCACAATTTTACATCTAATCAAGAAAATATCAACCATTATTTACTGTGAATTAGCAATGCATCTTAAAATTTACAACTTATTTTCTTATTTTTCCTCTTCAGATGCTCCTTTTTCCTCTTTCAGTAGCTGAATACGTTTCTCGTCTAGGTACATCCTTCAGTTTGTGAACTTGTGAAATTTATGCTCACTTCCACCTTATTGTGAGATGTCCACACATATAGTAAAGGAAGAGGAGGATAGAGAAAATGTGACCGGAGGGGTTCTGAAATGTAAGGTTGTGATGATGATGATCCCTCAGCAGAAGCCCTTTTTTTGAAGAGGGAGAGGGGAAAAAAGAGATAAAACAGGCCAATCAGCAGATCAAAATGAAAACAAACATGTTTGTTCAAGTTGTGCACCTCGTTGAGTAGCCTCTTTCTCTCCTTTGTCTTGCTTTTCAAGTACATGCAGTGTAGACCAAAACACGCTATATAATTGTTTTCGCCTATAGTCTCTATTATACACTCCTATATCTCATACCTCTTGGTCGCCCCACTATTTTTGTGACCTTGGATCCCATAATTGGGACCCCAATTTTTTTTCTCCTTGTAACTCTGAACTTTCTCTAGCACGACCACACCATCCGGGCAATGTGCGTGCATCGCATAAGTTACTGAGCCCAGTCCATTCTATTCAATTCGTGAACAGCTCCCCTGAATCCCTTTCAAAATTTATAATTAAATATCTTGATCAATATTTGTTTTAAGTCATTGAGAGAAACTTTTTTGGTTTCACAAATTTCCAAAAGAAACGTTTTTCTAAATAGTCATACTTCAGCTAATGAACAACTTCAGTGGTATTTCTACGTCAGCTAACAATTGTTTTGCTGGGTGTGGATTCGTTCATAACATAATATAGCCACATTGTGATCTGAATTTCTACGCCAATAATTACCAGAACTACAGTTAATGGAGTCAAATTAATTTATGTCCAACTCAATTACTCTCCAGATGCATTTCTATTTTTCCTTCAGAACTTTCGAGTCATTTCATATAAAATGAATGATTTATCTAAAATAAGAATGCATTTAAAAAAAAAAAAGCCTAGACCACACACAGGGGTTTATAATGTAGTGTTTCTCATGGAACCCTTGATGATTATAATGCTGTTCAGCAGAGCCCTTGATTATAATGAGGCTGCTCTACGAACTCAAACAAATTTTTGAATATTCATCCCAAAAAAAATGTGTTCCTACACTGCCGTCTTAACAGCACACGAGGCAGAATGAAAGAAGGCTTCGTCATCACCTCCTCATAATCATAGGCGATTTATAGACAGAAGGTTGTGCAGGATCGACCTTTGGGGGGGGGGGGTACAAAAATTGCCTTCTCCAGAAATTTACCACCCTTGAAAAAGCATTAAAGTTGACAAAAATTTGTTTAAATATAAAAGGTATTTTTCATAGGTAAAAGTTTTTTTTACATTATAAATTTACTGAGGAAACCCACTAAAGATCTCAGTCTAGCGGGGAGCATCATCCAGAATTGGGGGAAGCGTGATGAGATCCGAGATGCTTGAAATATTATTCCTACATAAAAATGTGTGTCCCTAACTTTGCTTTCTTTCAGGTGAGTGGGGGCACATTGTGCTTTATTTCATTTGCACTGACCTGTTTCTCTTCCACAGAATTTCGATATCTGTGTGGAATGACAAAAAATAACATGCTACCTCATACAATGTAGGGATTTTTTTTCTGCTCAGCAAAAACTCTGTACAAACACAAAGCCACAACAGGCAAAATGCCCAACGAGGTGGCTGAGAAAAAAATGCTTATAACAAATATGGATGTCATGCAATTCTCTAAAATACAGCAACCAAATTAAAAATGCAATTATAAAAATATAATGTATTAGTGATAAAACATTATCTATGTGCATGGAAGCATTCTCAGTCATTCTTGAACCCTAAATGTGCAATTTGTAAACTTATTAACCATGAAAAAATGGTTCCTCTCTTAGTTTCTGTTGTTTATTGCTAGCAAACTGGTGAAAGTAAAAAAAATTTTGCTTGACGATGGCTTATCTGTAGGCTTTTTTATGCTTATTTTACTTTGTGAGTGTTACTAATGTTATTCTACTATGCTTAAACAATAACTGTTAAAGTTTTGCATCAAACTTAATAATTCAATTTATATTATTGCTCAAAAATTATTTACTAATATCACACTATATTGCTTTTTTTTCATGAGGTACACTAATCAAAAACCGGCCAACAATTCCAATTGTAGAATCATAACATTTGTTTTTTTTTGGTTTGATAGGTGGCAGAAGGGGTTGCAGTTTAATGATGTTTCTCAATATAATACGTCCTTTCCTATATAGTATTTTCTAAAAGGCATGTTTGGGCTATTTATAATGATGATTTATTTGGACCAGTTTGTTAGTAATGAGCAAAAGTAACTAAGAAAGCCACCATTTCTTAATGGTTTAATAAGTTCACAAATTGTACATTTAGGGTTTGAGAATGACTAAAAAGGCTTCAGTGTACATAGAGTTCTTTGCTGCACAGAAAATATTTCCCTACATGCTACCGCATACATTCTTCACAGATAACGAAATTCCTTGCACAGAGAAACATCAGGTTTGTGCAGATGAGATTAAAGGGAATGTGCCCATAATCTGGAAGATAAGAGGGGTTCTTGCTACCACCGAAATATAGATTTCCTATTCAGCTCAGCAGGATTTTTTACGCCGGCACAGGGTTCCAGTGTGTATTGATATTTATTATTTATGTACTCAATATATACAAGAGAAATCCGTTAAAGTTGGGTTACCAGAAATTCTTAACTTAGATGTGAGGATGCATGCTCACACATCTTTGGCTATGTTCCTTGCATAGGTTTACAAGAGATGGCGCCACTACACCAACAATGAACTACAATCATTTTCCATCCAAAACAGAACCATACCTCCAGTGCTTTTCAACAAAGGGTATTTATTAATTATTAAGCACTAAATGCTGTTTTACTCATTTCGTTTGTTTCTGAATTAAAAAAAAAAGATATTACCTGATTCTTTAACTACCCCAGGGCTGTCTTATTGCGTGGGCCCGCCAAAGGCAAGCGGAAAGCCTTTTCTTGTGCATAGGGGCGCTCCATAATAATGGGATCAGGTGCTATGATAAATACCAGGTGCCGCTTAGACAAATGCCTCAGTTTTCCTCTTGGAAATTCAAACAATTGACACGAACTACATAATTTTAGTGCCCTTCGATGAAATCATTTCATGAACTCTGGAGGCAGATTTATTGTTTTGTGGCCTGAAAACTATATAAATTTTACCGCCACTCACCTATTCTATCTTAGTTTTCTTGACTACTCATTCCTCCAAATTAGCTGCCTTGGACAGGGGTGGGAACTCTGCGCCAAATAGCGAATTTTGCTTCAGTATGCCCGGAATTTTGGAAAGGACGCCAAAAAATTTTTGTTCCTGCTAGCCACAAAACGTTTCTTTACGAGAAGAGCGTGTTTTATTCCACTAAAACTATCGGCCCCTGATCGGGCTTTCCATCGCGAAACCCCGATATTGTCCGTGATCGTGGAACTGAAGATGGTTTGCAATGCCTTTCAGCTTTAAAGTGCAAATTCGAGTGTTTCCGTTTAAAAAAAAGTCGTCACTGGAAGCAGCAGAAATTACTGTAGTCGATTGTCATTGTGTTAAATCCCGATGTTTCGTGAAAAAAATTTTCATTCCGGGAGTAAAAAGCGCATGTTCGCCGAATTACGAATGTTAGTTTAGAAACTTTCCGAATAACGAGCGTTAAATCACCAATGTTGCCGAATAACGAGCGTTAAATCGTCAATATCGCCAAATAGCGAGTATCAGATCGCCAATCTCGCCAGATAATGAGTGCTGAATCGCCAAACATAGAGTTGATTCTTCCATAATTCTCTCCCATTTTGCAACAATTTCTTTCCAAGTATAAAAAAAAATTTAAAACATAAATTTTTTTTAGCTCATTTGAAGTGCTGCTGTTCAAGGCAGCAAATAGTGCCTTCAGTAAGCAAAAATCATCTAAAATAGACGGGTGCAAAATTTATTATGACAGCCGCTCTTTCAAACAAGGTGTCAAAAGCCTAAAACACCAAAAACAAAAATCAAGCTGACGAAAAGATGTTTGATAACAAAAGACAGTGCAGTTTTATTTCGAAAAGGGTTGAGGGTTAACGAAAATATTCTTGTTAATTTCACTGCTCCAATTTATAAATATCTGCTCCGAATCCCATATTTTGCTGCTCCAAAATTGCTCCAAATCCTGAATTTTGCTGCTCCGAAATGGACTTGGTCACGTCCCACCCCTGCTTGGACCACGACCTGCTTGGTCCTTCCCCCCCCACCGTAAATATGCCTCTGTGTCTAAGTCTCACTCTTTTGTGATCGTTCACATGCTTTCACACCCTCTAGGTCATTGTTTTTGTCCTTCGCTCACCGGGTCATTCTTTTGGTCACTCACATACTTGCACACTGTTTTGGTCACTCAGATGCTTGCACATTCTCTAGGTTAGTCCTATAAGTGGTCTGGATTTTTTCAAATGACACTACTTCGTAAAACTTGAAATAAAGAGCAGCTTTGCAAATATCAGCAACAAGAAAATGTTCTTTTTCAAAAAATCTCTCTTTTTAATCTGTGATTTTTATGAATTCTGGGGTGGTATGCAATTTGATCATGCAGAACCCCAAAAAAGCTGTCACCAAACCCCAGTAGAAACTTGTGGTCTAGACTTAAATGTTTTCAGCGCACATGTTCTTTCAGTGTAAAGCATATTATCAGACCAAATGGTCTGGACATTGTAGGATAATATCTTTCCATCTGCATATATGAGACACAGAATGAGCCACATCACGTAAAAGGACACATATGAACCCGACTAGGTTGTATACATGGGCAGGGATCTGTCCAGCCAGAATTTGAGGTTAAAGGGAAGACCCTTTAATGTCAAATTCCAGACTCTACACAAAATTCTGGATCTAAAAAACAGATCCTTCAGAAAATACAGATTAATGAAACCATAAATTTGACATTTCTTTTGGGATAAATTAACTAGATTTATTTCACTTCCCACAAAATTACTCATTTTTCACAAAATTAAGGAAAATCTTCACAAAAATTGGTCTTTATAAAAAGTATATCCTGATGGGGGGGGGGGGTTAAAATAAATGATTTACAATGCCTCATTTTCTTTTAAATTCCCCTTTTATCCAATTGTGAAGTTGTTTGTTTTAGCCTTAGATCTGTATTTATCTCTTTTACATTACAATATTTCTTGGTGTTTTATAAAACTTATCTTCAAATGTTGAGTCACACCTTTAAAGGATTTTCCATATAATTCCATGGGAAATCATGTTTCCAAAGACTTCAGCTAATAAATGTGATTTTCGAATAAATTCTTTTTGTTAGCCAAGGTATAACTGTTTGAATATAAAATTTTTTTTTTTAATTTTTGAAGAAATCACAAAATTACATTCACAAAACAAATTACAAAAATTACATTTATTTAAATGTAGAATAAGACAACCATAAATATTTTTTATGGGTATTGTATAATATTTTATCATGTACAGTCAAACCTCGTTAGTGCATCACCCCGTTAACACGTCACTCCGCTTACTGGATCACTTTTTGGAGGTCCCAATTATCCTCAGGCAGGAATTGGCACAGCTATGGTTTACTCCGTTTAACAAGTCACTCCGTTTATCAAGTCATATTTTTGCTCTCCCAAGAGTGACTCATTAACGAGGTTTGACTGTATATATATATTTTTTATAATTGCATTTTTTATTGGGTTGCTGCATTTTATAAACATATGACATCCATAATTGTTATGGGCATTTTGCCATTTGCAGCGTTGTATTTATATGTAAAAGTATCATATTATGAATATTTACCTGATTGACACCACCTTTTCAGTGGCATCACCGTGTTTCAAATAAGCCGAGGTATGGCAGTCGAGCAAATTTTATCTCATTTTGACGAATAGCTCGGCAAAAATCTGGGGCAGAAGTTTGGGTAAAACATCCTGTGACTTAAATGCATAGATTGATCTGCTGCTTACAATATGTATTCATTTTATTTAAGAATAATTCTGTGGTGTTTGGTCAGAACATGATAACTCAAAAATCGCAGTTTTGAGATACAAGCATTTTCATTGTCATTAAAAAATCAAAAATAAAGCATACGCACAAATTCAAATGAAAATATCATACATCAGCATTTGTTTATCTGTATGCACATATTTGTGCATTTATCTCACGTCTAATTAGTTATAATTAGCAAGACTTACTTTTAGATCAAAAATACATTTTTTGGAGATATCATGTTCTGACCAAACACCACAGAATTGTCTGATGTTATCAAACCTTAGATATACATGTTATAAATGATGACATTGTGTTTCTGAAATTTGTTTCATAGCTTGAACAAATGGATCTAGAAGTTAGAGGAATGGCTCCAGCAGCTCGTCAGAAATACCAGTTACGAATGAAAAGCTACATTTCAGAATTGGCATTACTAGACAAAGAACTGGTGAGAAAAGTTTCAATAACTTTAGCTTGATTATTAAAAAGCAACGTGGATCTAATACATATCATATCTGTCAACGTATAAGAGTGTTCCAGAACCCGTTTCATAATTAAAAAACTAGACAGTATTTTTCAGAAAAAAAGATTATTTGAAAAAATACCTTTCATGCTACTTTTTCACATACTCGTCATATTAATTCAAATGCTTATTGTATCATGTAACGAGTTTTTCGATATGAATCCAGTTACTTGCTCATTGATTTCATTGAGTGCGATACTCAGATCAGTCTTTGTGATTTTTTTCATTTTAAAGCAGTGAGCAATTCACAATGGCAAGGGCAATGATATCAGTGCATTTTCTGATTGCAAATGGTGTTGAAATTTCATCTTGAAGTGAGAGATCGATGGTGGGTGCCTTGGGCAAATGCTACACTTTTATCCATAACGAAATGCCCTTATCATAAAATGCTAAATTATTTTTGCCCCCCTTCTGAATTTTCTGTGACAAGCCGCCACTGGTATTGACATTCGGTGGGGGGGGGGGGATAACAAACTGCTGCAATTCCCTATGTCTGCTACATTCTGCTACAGTTTTGACAATTTCCCTTTTTTTGCTACATTCTGCTATGAAAACGCCAAAATTTTTCAATTCTACATCATTTTGCACTAAAAATAAAATTTTCCCTTAAGAAACTTTGAAGTTGTGTCACAATAGAAGTTCACTTTTTGATGACGTCATTTGTCCTCCCCCACAACTTTATTTCTTAGGGCTGCAAATGGAATTAACTTGAGGGCCCCTTCCCCAGGATTTGACACCTACACTTCCGACAGTGCATGAAATGGGATCAAACTACATGAATTGCTGCTCATCCACAGAACATCAGAGTACATCTGTTTTCACTTCCTATTTTTAAGTGATTTGTGATTCTCCATGTATTTTATTTTCTAGCATCTTTAACAGATTTTCAGTTTCTCGTTTTGTTTCCAAGTTTTCTATTACTCGTTTTTTACTATTCATTCTCTTGATATGCCATTTCCTTTTACATCATTCACCAGCATGTTTAATGTTCAATGGAAAATGGTTTCCAGCTGCAAATTAATTAAAATTACTTTGTCTAGACCATGGTGATAGTTGGTTTGAAAGGTATTTAATGTAAGATACCAGCAAAGCTTATTTAGGCAGACAAGCAAACAAAAATTCACAAAACTTTGGGTATGTGGTAGACACTGATAATGAAAATAATATGGCAACAAGCTAGCATTCCTCGCAGCTGCAGTGACCATTTTTGTCACATCATTACCATATTCTGCATACCAGGGTTAATTTTATTTGGGTCTACAGTTTATAGTCGTTTAAAATTATTTTTGAAATCTGAAATACCATGTGTTAGCCTCACATTTGTTGATGTTGTAGAGGATGCAAAAATATATAAATATCAAGAATGATATTTTTTACGATTTAAAAATTAAAAAAATAATTATTATTTCTTCTAGAGGAAATCTCTATGTATTTTGTACCTTGGGGGGGGGGGGAGACCCCCTTCTTCTGAGCTGAGATAACACTGTTTTTTAAGGAAAAAGTAATCCTGTGTATCACATATATGTATATAAAAACTGCATTTTATTTACTGCCAAAATTTTAAAGTGCTACAAAACTGATAAACGCTGTTACAAAAATGACAGTTTTGCTGCTATGAAAATATTCTTTCCTGCTACAAAAATCAAATTTTCATTTTCCACTCTGCAGTGTTGGAACAAATTACTAATCATGCTTGATTTTATTTGATTTTTTTTTTTCCCCAATTATAAAAATGTTTTTTCTCAACTTTTATATTGATTTCATATTGCAAATTACTTCAGAACTTATGCAGATTCAATATTTTGTTGTAGCAGAGGAGTAGAATGAATACCGCTGATGATAAATCTTTACGAGATGAGTTGTTTGAGAGTGATGGCCACGTGATGGATGAACAAGTAAGAAAAAAATAAAATTGATTTACTTCTGATTTTCATGAGTAAATTGGCATATTGGATCTTTTTCTATATCATTTTTAATGTGAGAGCTGATGCTGCTAATTTCCCTCTCAAAAAAAAAAAATTCACCCAAGCATTTATAAGTTTTTCACTTCCAATTCGAAGCACCTGAACATATAATATGTACCACTACATTTACATAATATAACACTGATAGTTTTCATAATAATTCATGAACTGCCATTCCATTTCCAGCAAACCCCTTCCTTCTGAAGGTAAAAAGTTGCTGCGTGTCAGCAGCAATAGATTAAAGTTGTATACAATTAGCAAAATCATTCATTTCAACTGATTGTAAAAATTTCAAGTCCAATAGCATATGCTAACAGTATTTATTCACCATAGAATTTGATGCATTATATGAAATGAAGTAAACAATTTGGCTGTCGATGAACGTTTGTGCTGTAAAACTTCAGATTATGAATAATTCAGTTTATAGGTGTTTTGTAAGGTAAAGTAATTTTTTTTTTTTTTTAACATTTGACTCGATAAACTAGGGATGTCTCACAACATGAGCAAAAATTTTAGACTTTGACTTGATAAATGAGATACTTCTCACAGTATGTGTACCAAAGACTGACATGAGCACTATAACTTTGTGTATTCCCCTTGTCTGTTGAATGTCGCATGATCACAACTAAAAACCTGATGGTTTGCTTTTCTGTCACTGCAGGCAAAGCCATCTTAATAAGTTAAGGGGCACAGGCTCAAGCACTTTTTTGATAACTTTTTTTTCTTTAATAGAAGATCAAATCAAAAAATATATTGTATGCACACATGTATTAGCTAAACTCTTCAATAGTTTAGGGGGCCCCTTATTTGATTTGGTCCATTTGTTAAGATGTCACTGACTAATTGGATTCATAGCACAAGCCCATGGAAGACCGTCTCACCTTCTTGTCGAATGTTAATGCAGGCAGGAATTCCAAAATGAAAGCCCATGCTTTTTATATCATTTCAAAAACAATCTAGCCTTTAATTTAAAAGAAGTAGAATTGTAATAATTTAGAATAAATCGACCTATATCTATCAAAGAATCATAGCTGATGTCAAGGAAATGGTCATGGAACAAATAATTTAAGTGCCCATTATTTCCTATGGGTAAGTTTAGTTAAATATTTGAGTGTTTCGGATCACAAGCACATTCACAGAACAAATTATCAGGGTTGTATGAGTTTTGACTAGGAGTGGTTTTTACCAGCCTGGTTGATATCAGCTTTGACCATTTCAAGTGGTCAAAACTCAGATTTCATTCAATTTTTTCTCATTAATTCCTAAAAAAATAGTTTCATGAGACTGACTTGATAACCTAATTCAATTAATAATAGCAGAAACAAAGTATGAATACTTAAATGTAGATTATTTAACTCAAGCCATATTAAAAGCATGCCAAAAATCAAAAAATCAATACAAATCAGAGATGGCAAAGGTGTGAACAAAAAAAGTAAAAGTAATAGTAAGTACCATGTTCATTCCATATTGTTCAAAACCCTTATATCCTAAACTGCCCAAACTTCCACTTCATAAACATGCATGAAAATATGGCATGAAATTAAAATATCTATAAGCAAACAAAAAAAAACATACAGAAATTTAAAATATATATATATATATTAAATACGAAGGTCACAACAGGCAAATTGCTTGATGAGGTGACTGGAAAAAGTTAAATAATGAAAAAAAGTCACATTATGGGAAAACTTACTTGTTTGTTTTGGCCATGATAAACCACTCAAAATGGTGAAAACTGATATCAATGAGGGTTGAGGGAAAAAGGTTTTATGCATAGCTAAAATCACCCCTGACCAAAAAATGGATTCAACCCTGTTTTCTAACAAAACTATTCTGATGCTACTTGAAAGTAAAAACTGATTTTAATTAAAAATTTAATATAAAATAATAATATGCAATTAAAACTATTACTACATCAATTTTAAAACCATTTCTATTATTTTGGCCACTTTTGACCAGTGTTCTTGTCAAAATTGATTTTGACTGTTGACTGTGTCTTGATCCTTTCTTCTTTAATTTATATTTTTCTTTGATTCAAAATCGGAATCCATTCACCCAGGTTCGAATAAATATTGCAGGATCAAGACAAGGGGTTTAGCAATCCATAAGATGAAAGAAAACAACACAACACTTTCATGAGCAAGTAAATCAGAGTCAAATTTTAAGGAAAAGAAGATATTTAATTTTTAACAATAGAAAATAATGGTGTAGGTAGCTACCTTTTAACAATTAAAGGTTATACAGATAAATGCAAACATCTACCAAATGAAGGTTAGATTTTCCGAGACAAAAAAAAAAAACAAAAAAACATCGCTTTACAAGGATTTAAATAAAAAAAAACTTACATATTATCGTTCTGTCTATTTATGCAAACTACGGTTGAAGCTCGAAAAGGTGAGCATGGAGGTTTGTCCATAATGAAGACGGAATTTATTTTCCCGCATATTCTGCAGGTCACTGGCGGCTAGGAATCCTTCCTGTTGTTAGGAACACCTTTCCAGAGCAGGTTCGTAGGAGCACTCCTGTTGTTAAGAGCACCTCTCAGGAACAGGTTGGTAGGGGCACTCACCGACTGGCCATTGATCCAGACCCTCCATCCATATGATTTCTGCTCTTTCGTACAATCTTAACGATTGTACACACATTGATTAGCACATAGCGGTAGACGCACGCGATTTACTCGAGAACACAGGAGCGTGAAGGCTACATTTCGAGTAGCGTAATTATTTTCAACGAGGCACATAGTAAATTCAAATCACCAGCGAGCGAACATATATATATAACTCGCGCAAGCTTCAATTACAAGCGAGAGCAAAAACTCTCGTCAGACAGTAGCGTTGAAAAATTATCTCCCGAGACTGCCAGTGAATTTTCCCAGAGGGTATGTTAAAAAGGCCCCTTGGCGATCCAAAACTATATGAAAATGTACTGAGTACAGGTCCTGAAGGGAATTATTCGGCGTTTTAATTTACAGTTGGCGGAGAAGGGAGAGAGAGGGGGAATGAGGTACAACAGAAAAAAGGGGAAAACTTAAGAGGACCGTTAAGACCTTCGGAGAAATTCTTCTCGCCAAGGACCCTTAATCACACCCCCTGAAAAACAAACATTACCTTATATGGCTCGATGACCATCTCTTTCACTCTCTTACAACCCTTTGTAATTCGACCCGTGTTTCTCATCTGGGGCCCCAAGGCAGCAGTACCGTGTACAACTGTATCTTAAGGCCTAAACTTTCTATAGAATAGATTTTGCTTTCCACTATTATTATTATTATATGTGCCATAATATATACAATTAAATATCGGTATAATCAAATGATTAATTATGTAAGATTCCACTGTACAAATACAACATAAGGCAAAATCTATTCAATATAATAATCTTTTCTTTTCTCTACAATTAAAACTATTTTAAGATTAAGTTAATGTAATGTTATGATGAATTTTGACAATTCAACATAACAACTGGCCAGAATTACAACTCTAAAAATTATGCTTGTAAATCAAAGTACCACTGTTTATGGAAAAAATAGGGACTGTCACACACAATGTTGTAAGAAACTAGCTTATCAATCAATTTATTTTGATTGATTTTCACATTTGTAAAATTTCACCTAACTTCAGATACCTATTGCAATTTGTTAATTACTAGGGCTCAGATTTCTATGTCTTTGTGCATATTTCACTATTCTTTTTGTGATAGAGCATATTTTCAAAATTTTAAGGCATATTTCAAAATTTTGGATAAAAAAATAAATTTTTTCCTCTCTATTCCAATCCCACTTCAGACTGTTTTTTTTTCAATTCCACCTTCCAGTAAGAGCTGTTAGGGCTAGGATTTTCATGCACTAAAAATGGAATGTCATTTCTGATTGGTAAAATATCCTGAAATTCAGGTTCATCAACCAATCAGCAATACTATCTCTTCAGTGACACTGGTGTGTGGCTGTAAATAGATTAATCATCTGATAATTGCAACGTAATGGTAGCTCGTGAGAAAAATTGGTTTTATGGGGAAGTTTTTAACATTTGTGGGAAATTTTGAGAGTTTTTATCGAATAAAAAGAATTATTTAAACATTTTTTTTTTAAATTTATACAATCTATAGCTAAATACAGTACTTGGCTAGGTGTTTTTACCTATAGATGGAAGCACATTAATTCTGAATATGTGGAGGAACAACTTATTCAGAAGAGAATTTTTTAAGGAAATTTTGGCTGTATTAGATTAGGTGGTAAAACGAAAAATTTTTGTTTATACAATAAGTAATGGTTCAAAATAGTTTAGACTGCATCAACTCTTCTCATTATCATATACTAATGTTATTTGAGATAGAGTGAAAAAGTTTTTAGGACATATTTTTCATTTTATAGGGCATATTTACAGTTTTTTAAGAGCATAAATGCATTTTTATTAGCATAAAAGTTTTAGCATAAGTTTTTAGAGCATAAAAAAAATCTTATCCCTAGTCATTACCATTTTACAACTCCTGCATAAAATAACTTCTTTAGAGTTTCATTATTAGTTTTGGTAGATGATGTCAGTAAATGCTTGCTTATATTTATTATTGATCATAATTTTCTACTTAACAGAAGCAGTGCTTACTGAACAACGTCGATAGATTGGAGCGATCTTCGAGGCAGCTAGAAGGAGGTTACAGATTAGCAATCGAAGCAGGTAATTCAAATCAATTAATGCTCCATTCTTAAAATATCTCCTGTGGCTGAATGATTTGTTAAAACGAAAAATATTTTCAGCTTTTTTTCTCCATTAACATTTGTTGTGAGAGGTATTATTTTTATATATGGTTCCAGAATGATTTTTGTTGCTTTCTTTCTTTTTTTTTCCAGAACAAATCGGTGCCCAGATTCTTTCAGATCTTCATTCCCAGCGAGAAACAATAACCAAAGCCAAAGAAAGGGTATGTTTGCTTTTAATGAATATGAAATATTTCATTGTATCATTATACCTTTTTCCTATCATCCAACCTTCTCATGAAGGGGATTTTCAAACAGTTATTGGAATTTGACATCGAAATTGTCTTGGATATTTCTCACGCTTAGTTCCTTTTTAATTGTCTAACATAATAATACATTGTTTTGGCAGTACGTGACATCTCGTGCCAGGTCAATGATAAAATATGTGTTGGAGCCTAAAATTTTCTATATTTAATTGTTAAACTGGAGTCTGAAAAAGATGACACAAAATTTACAGTTTTGCGACTGTGCGTCTTCCAACATGTGACGGGATCATTAAGTCCCAGAAATTTATAAAAATGTACTGTATTTTAATATGTTTAAGGAAACCCCTTTTTTCCATAAATTAAATCCCAAAAATCGAACAGGTTTCTCATACATGAATATAGATATATCATTTCAACTTTTTCCATATTTTAATCCAAAAAAATCAGAGGGTGCCTTATACACAGTATAATATAATATATTAAATATATGTCACGAATGTCTACCAACACTAACAAATTCCTTAGACAGATCATGCAGATCTTTTAGGAATATGTAAGGATCAACCTAAAATTTCGGATGGGATTTTTTCTCTTTTTTTTAATATCATGGTCCTTACATATTCCTAAAAGATCTGCATGATCTTTCCAAGGAAATTCCAAGGAATTTGTTAGTATTCCATTAGTATGGTATTTTAGTATTTTAACATTCGTGTTCAAACCCAGACTACTTGACTGCCAGGTGGCAAAAGAGATTACTTTTTCTTAGGGAAAACCCATCCCGTCTCTTAGCTGGCCCTAAATTGTTTTTTGATTTGTCTCAAGCCCTAATTTCTAGTTAAGTCCTCAAGAATTAGCACCTTATTTGCTTCTGCATATCATGAAGTGTGTATAAGGTGAAATGTAAGTTTGGACTCATGATATTTCTACATATATTTTTTAATAAATTTTAGGTCAGAGAAACAAATTATGATATGAGCAAAAGTTCAAGAATTGTGAGCGGTATGCTGAGAGGGTAAGCATTAACATTATTATTAAAATTGCCGTAAAATTGCTTTTTTGCATTACGTTAAAAGTTATCAGTAACCTTGCGGAAAGAAATCAGATGTCAAGTGCTATACTTATTTCACTCAAAAATGTGTTGCAAAAGAATTGTGCAAGTGTTCCGTAACCTTAGGGCATGAAAATGTTTCTCTTGTTGCTCTTTGAAGAGCAGCAGCATCAGAGATTGCTTCTGTGAATTTGGCCTTTATGTTTCAGCTTGATGAACTGTTGTTGACTGCTCACAGACACGTGGGGCTTTGAAAGAGATCACATCATTAGATAGAGCCAAGCAGGTTGGACAAATCAACGTTTTGCTCTCAACTTGAACACTCTGACCAAGGTGTTAGGAGATATGGGTACAATGGATGTGTGAAGGCACACACAAGCATCAAATAGGTTCTGGGTTCCTTAAGTCATTTAATGGAAGATGAGCCATCAAATCACAGATGCTGTATTCATCAAGGAACCTTGTATCATGCTGGACCGTTTTCAGAGAGGAGAAGGAGATTTGTTCTCATGGCGCTCATTTAATTTCCGCCATAAACAGCCTTACACCAGCGACTTCATCAACATCTGGAGTCACAAACCTGGACAGCTGTTGATTGGTTCTGTATCATCAATGATAAATTTTAATTCTGTTTGGCATCCAATAACGGTCTGTTTGACAATGACACCTAAGTAGTCAGTGGATGAATAGTACTTATTCTTTGAGAAGGCATACTGTCTCCAACTGCAGGTGTAATAGTCCAAGAAGCCACTGTGGTGGTTGGTTTCCTGTGGTTCCCAACTTGGAGGCCGAAATGCAATCTGATCTACCCATTGCCACAGTGTCTTGCCACAGAGAGCAACAGGCCGAAAACTATAAATTACTCAATCATTACACTTCACTCATAGTTAGGAAAACTGGTGGCAGATGGCAGCATTACACATAACAGGCATTACACAGAAACAAACTTCACGTCAGGTTTCACTACACATACACTCACATTCCAACATGTACCAATTCGTTGGAGGTTCTGCAGAGGAATATAGACTAGGCGCATGTATGGTTTAGTAGTAGTAGCCTAAGAAGCCATCCCTTTTGAAATATGATCATCTCTAGTCATGATATGGGATAGTTATAATAGCTAAGCGACATGTCCAGGAAGTCTTGCATGCGATATGTTTTACCACTCATATCGGGGCTTCCAGCTAGCATTTTAAAACAGCATGATAATACTCGCCCGCATACAGCAAGAGTTTCTCAATAATGTCTGGATCAAAGTTGGAACCCTTCTTTTGCCAGCTTACTCACCTCACTAACCGATTGAGCCTATAAGGGACTAGCTGGGATGAAGACTTTATCAGCCTGCAAGCATGCGGGAACTAGAGGTCCAGTTGTAACAAGCATAAACAAACCTATCTCAGATTAACATACCTAACCTGTATTCATCAATCCCAGAGTGTATCTTTTCTTGTATGTAGACCAGAAGTGGCTCAACAAGGTGCTAGTATTCTTCGTGTCATCGTTCTATTCTTCACAATAAATGATTGTTTAGTATGATATTATAATCCCTTATACATTTCAATATGATAATTACACACGGCAAGTTCCATTTAAATCCAAATTTTTCTCCTTTGTGTGTTCATTTTTTTTTTAACCTGGAACCCCAAACAGCAGAATGTTTTGTATTGTTCTGCAATGAGCCCTCAACTAACTGGAGATGCTCTGTGGTAAAAATTCCCATAATAGTTCCCACTTTTCTTAAAATTCATCCAAATTGTTCTGCAATAGCGTTGATTTTTTTGAGACGTACATCACAGATTGCTGCATATTCTTCTTTGGGGACCAGGATCATATATAAATGCACAGTTGCTTATGTCAATTACTATGGTATATTTTCTTTTAAAAGTTAATTTTTCTTGATTTTTTACTCATGCATTTTTCCCCTTGTTCTCTTACACTGACACATAAATAGATTGTTGTAATTAGTCTTTCCCTCAAAATAAATTCAAGGATCTCACATTTCTGTCTATTTCTTTTCTCACCTAATTTACCAGATCAAATCCTTTTCATAATACAGTCAAACTAGGTTAATTCAAAGTCTGAAGTCACTGGTAAAAGTTTGAATTATACAATTAATCTATCCTGGATCCATAAACTGACTACAAAATGCAATTGAATCATCAACATTCACATAGGATAATAATTATCAATTATTAAAATTTTAATAATTATAATAATTGATCTTACCTGTTAAATTATTCCAATGTTCTGGAATCTCTGCATCACTCCAGAATTTTTCGATCTTGACCATGTCCAAAGTCTGATTTATGGAAATAGTTCACAAGATCATCAGTTACGAAACTGTTTCCCAAATTTTGCTTATCATTCTTATGTTATCAAGGAAATATACTTTCATTAACGTATTACAATCTGAACTTTCCTATGCTTTCCAAACTCTTAATGACGATAAACGATTCCGATTTTGAATGGTACAAATGGTACTCATACACCTGGATCTATTGAAAAAAACATAATCAGTGTATTAAGTGGCACACATTCTCGATGTACTTCAGCTGAACAATGTTAAAATGGACATTAAATTATTATTTTTTTTAAAAAAAGAATAGAGAAAAAACATAATTTTTAAACTTTTATTTGCATTTAAAATTTTTTTGTTTAATAACTGGATTGAGAAAATCAGTGTCTGAAACTTGTAGAAATTTTCCAAACTATATTTACTCATACAAAAATCATGATTTTTTCCCCACTTCGAATTGTCCAAACATTTTCAAAAAATAATTGAATTAAGGAAGATATTTTGACATTAAATTACATAGAAAGCTCAAGGGGAATTCGTAAAAGTCGGAATTATCCAAAATTTGAATTAGCCAAGTTCTGCTGAATATTATTTTGCTTATTGATTGATTTTTCTCTTCCAGGGCCATTCAACAAAGAATTGTTCTGAGCCTTATGGGTGTAGCTGTTGCTGCGTCAATCATAATAGGAATCTATTTTATCGTAATCAAAAGTTGAGAAGTCTAATATTTATATTTCCTTCTATGGATACGTAGTGTACCACAAGGAGTATGTTGTATGTCTTGTGACCAATGAAATGCATTTCTGACGCATGTGTGAGCAAATGGGAAGAGAATAGTTTCCTTTGACTATGAACTTCCATTTAATATGTGGAGATATTTTTTATTTGTTGTGTCCCCTGAGATAATCGTATATCCTAAATCTTTGTATTTCAGTTGCACTTTTGTCGTGATATTATCCACAATATATCGGCTTGTGCTTTTAATTTATTATTTGAATCAATATTAATGTATAATCATTATGTAGAAATTTGATCTTGCGAATACTGGAAAGAACATTTTACTTGATAGTAATACTTGTCTTGTACTGAAATCAGTACATTGGAGGCCCGTTATACCATGGGTGTTAATGGGCATAATTTACCCCTGCATTATAATTTAATTATGGTATTGGGCATTCAAAAAGGGATTTTATATATAAGGACATAATGAGCCTACATTATACAGTCAACCCTAGGTTCACGAACAATTCGGTTTATGAACAACAAAAAATGATTTGATTTACAAACTAATCTTGGTTTACAAACACGCAAAACAGCCTAAATCCCTAAGAAAACAGTATTTCAGAAGTGTGCGATTACATTTTTTCCCCCAAAAGAATTTGGTTGAAAAATTAAATTTCACCAGAGTGAAATTTCTGCCATCAAATATGGCTCCCCTTATCTGGCCTATGTATTAGCAAGGCGTTTCAAACTTCATGAAGCTCTGGAGAAAATAACTTTTTCAAAGATGTTTTGCAATAATATCTGACATACCACTAACAATCAGTAACTTCTGGAAACATTATTTTATCAGCCTACATTGCACAGTTCTTATTTACAAAGCTTGGCAGTGAGTGTCTTACAGAGAACCATCAATTTGGCTTGGAGTATATTTTTTAGCCAGATGGTGTTGTAAACAGAGATTTTGAGGGACACTGAGATTATAGATGATTCATGATCATGAAACCAGACTTTGCCCTGGCATTGTTTTCATTAATGTTGCATTTCATTTCTTTGTAATTATGGTAATTTTTTTCCAGTGTTAGTTTGATGTTAACCATTGGTTATGCACTGGAGCTGTTGTGAAATTTTACACTAGAAATCTTAGTAGTCCCAAGAACAGATTTATTTATTTTACATTGATTCCCGTTAGAAAAATTATTTCAGTTTGCTAGCAGTTCAGTTTTACGAATGGACTTCAGGAATTAATTTTGTAAACCAAGGATTGACTGTATCCGATAACACTCCATACTGGGGTTAAAGTTAGTTCAAATTTTTAGGTCAGTACTCTTAGATTAAGCATGATTTCATAATGCTCGTAAATTCAATTCTAAAGGCATTGAACACAACTAAAATTTGTAATGAAAGTTTTCTTTAACCCCCCAAGCTTCTCTCATTTCAAATAGATAATGAGCACAGTAGCCTCCGGAATCGCTTCCTGATGATTAGTGATACGGGGGGAAATAAAATTTTCTCACACATACAGTAAGGTAGATTATCAATCATTTGGGCAGTTTAAAGGTAAATGCCAGTTTTTTTATTCATTTCCCAGCATTTACTTCACATATTGCCCCAATTTTCAATTATTTACTTGTAAAAATTATAAAAAGTAATTGGGACAAGATGAACGAACACATGCAGCAGGACCATTCGTTAATTATACTTTAAATTCATGTTATGATGAATTCAATGTTTCAAAATTTGTGTTTTATTGTGTATTTGTCTATAAATTATTTTTGTTGCTGTGAAGTCATGAATAGTGTATGTTTTATTATTGAATGAAATATGATATCGAAGTTGTAAAAATTTGAGATGGGGGCAATTACACCAAAACTAAAAAATTATATGTGTATATGAGATACTATGCAAAACTTTTTCCACTTTACCTAAACTTGTTAAATTTATCAAGATAACCATGAAGATGTAATTAAGTGTATGTTGAAATTTACTTTGTTCGCCAATATTCATATAATTTTTTACGTGTATATCCATCCTGTAGGGTTGTCTTCTCTAAAATGATCAACCATCATGTATCACATCTTTCCTTCAATGCAAGTCATATTGTACACTGATGTGTAATGATATCTTTACATGCATTAAAGATAATGGTATTTCATGAAATACCCAGCTGACCAGTTATTCAAGGAATTGAGTGAAAGACAAACTTTATTATAGTTATTCAATCAGCTCCTAATATGCAAATAATTGTGTTCAGCAAAAATGCTTTGTGAAAATTATGCCTCTCTTTGAATTTTGGCAATTCAGGATTTGATTTTTGTGTGCATTGACTGGAAACAGTTTTTAAGTTCTGTATTATCATTTAGAAGAATTTTTGTGATGGAAAGTTGTGTCAGTCGTTTCGACATTGATGAAAGTGGCTACTACTACTTTACTTAACCGTACATGCAGCTTGTACACATTCCTCTACAAAATTTATAATGAATCATTACATGCTGGAATGTGTGCTCTCAGTTATGTGTAGCCCCTAATACAGGGGTTCTCAACCGGTGCTTTGCGAGCTCTTGGAGCTCCATGTGCACTCTCCAGGAGCTCCATGGCCGCTTGAGGAAAATAAAAAACAGCAGTAAATTTTAAAAAATCATATAATTATAAATATTTTTAAACAAAAATTAATCAGCAACTTTGATGAATAAATAAAAATTAGGCTTACTGGGGCTCAGCCCCAGTAAAATTCGGTAAAATTTTTTACCGAAAAGGGCTCTGCGAGTCAAAAAAGTTAAGAACTGCTTCCCTAACATATTTATATTGCCAAAGTTGTGCATGTTTTATGTTCTCGCTGGTGCTGCCATCGGACTTCCATATTTTGCAGTTAAGGTGGTAAATACGTGAATTTCCATGTTATATAAGTATCATATTAAAGGTCTCTCTCTGCTCTCTGGGGAAAGAGATGGAAGTGAATAGATGGCTGCACATTCGAAATAGGCAATCTCTGGCCTCTTTAAGCAATTCCAAAGCTCTGTAATAATTATTAGGCAGCGTGGACTATAGATCGTTTGAAAGCAGCATTTGTTGCTGTCAAAATCACTAAATATTCATTACTGCCCTCTGCAACTGGAAGTATATTGTTAGTCAGTTGAGCTTCGAGATTGCAACAAAATGCTTACAGAAGGCCTGAGAATAATGGCCTTTATTATAGAAGTCTAATGATTTATGCTTCTTTCACATAGGGGTGCGTGATTGCACAAAATTCCAACCCAGTGTACCTTTCCAATACTCATTAACCACTTAATAGTTTCTTTTTCTGCCATATTGTGTCCAAAATAAGCACATTTTGACAAATAATTTTTTATTCAAATCAGTTATATAAATTCAAATCAGCAGTCAAAACTGTTAAAAGTATTGAATTGAATAATTTATGATAATTTTTAATTACAGCGAGAGAAAAAAAAACATTTGGGCCTGAGTTGGCTTTTTTTTTTCCAAAAACAAATTACTGAACTGAAAAGTATCAGAATTATATATATTTTCCGTAATGCCGCTCATTGTCACTCATTTATGAAAAATTGTAAAGGAATTGTATTCACAAAGCATGATACACTAAACAAGTGCAAACAAAATTTGCTGCTCCTCCAATATAAATGAAAAGCAGTGAAACCTGACCTTGGAACCAGTGTACACTTGTTTTGCAATCCAATCTTTTACTGGACTACTAGGGCCCTCTATTAAAAGCAATGCAAACTAAAAAAAATGAGACAAATCAGTGGTTGGCGTAGAAAAATATACTGCTCGAGCGACCCATAGGAAATATCAGGGAAGTCTTCTTTCACAGCACCTGAACAGTGTTCTGGCAAAACTGTTATATGGTTAAGAACGAGCATCCATTATTTTAAAATTCTGTTTCATCATTTTATATTTCAGTTTCTATCAGTGTTTCTTTTTGATGTTATAATGTTACATATCTGTCAAAAAAATGAATTTGATGACTGTATTGAACAGTATTTGAAGAATGTATTAAGATAATTTTGGACATCAGTGTATGCCAAGAATGTGCATTTGCAATTATGTTTAAGAACAAACTAGTTACTAAATGTGTATGGTGATTGAAGCTTGTGTAAGATCTACCATTCCGAGATGTGTATGTTGTCAATTGAGTAGCGTTCTGTTCCAAATGTGAATTTCACTATGTGTTTTCTTCTTTCCTTTCATTATTGCACACACATTTCTGCCATTTTGGTATGAGCAGGACACCTGTTACATCAAAATAACATTCAAAACTATTTAGTAACCCCATACCCTATTTTCCCCTGAAGTATAGTGTGTGCTTCAATGTTATTTAGGTTGATTAAAATGTAAATTATCAAGATTATTAATTTTTTAGTGCAAGTATGCTTAAATTTTGATATCGGAGCACCCTTGCAGCATTGAAATATTCATGGAATTACTGATAATTGTCTCAACTACAAAGAAGAAATTCCTTGTTTTTTGTATGTCTTTTAGAACTGAGTAATGCTATGCAAGAAATACTGGAGAAATAAAAGCTATGCTGTAGAATAGATATTTATATGGATAGAATATTTGATGTTGTGTGTGAGGGAATGAAGCGGGGGGAAAATCATGCAAATAGATGTTTTGTCTGTGATGTTAATTATTTTCATGTGAAAACATTTTATTCGCTGTTATTTTATGCAGGGTAAAATAAAGGATCTAATATATATATGTACAATCTGGTGTAGTGACTTTTAATTACAGTTAGACTCGCTACTATCCGGCAGGCATAGTTTAAAAACAATAATACATTAATGAAATTACAATATTACATTTGTAATCATTCATCTATGAACAGTAAAATAAGTTCAAATAATTTTTTAAGAAGAATTTAGCCCGCCTGCCCCCCCCCCCCCCACAGTTTGCGTTTATATTTTGGTTATTTTGATTATGTATGTACGGTATTCGTCCTTATGTAACGAAAGGACGGCCGGGGCCGGATACAGGCCAAAGTTCTATAGATACAGTCCGGGTGGCTTGAGCTTACCTGCCGCCCCTAAAGAAAACACCTGCAGAAGGCTGACAGGGCTTTACCATAGGGGACTCTGAAAAACCCTCATAATTGTTTACCAAGGAATATACGTGACCATACATCTCACTTTTGAAAAGATTATGCCGTGTTTTGGTCTAGAGCAGTGTTTTCCAAGTGGGCAATATCGCCTTCTGATGGGCAATGGAAGCTGCGAGTATAACATAGGATCCTATAGGTTCGCTTGAGTCGGGGGCCGATGAAAAAAAAATTCAGAAGAAGGGGGCGATGGTCTTTTCTCTCCCCCCTCTCTCTCTCTCTACTTCTGGAAGTCATTTTATTGTTCTTAAATTAATGCCAGGTAAATGAATTCACTTTACAGTTCTTGTTCAAGAGTCATTATACACTGACATTTATCGTGTAAAGAGGAACTATAATGAATTGTGACTTCTCTGTTTGAAAAATTATTGTTGAAGCCGTTTTCTGGTTGCACCAGGTATCGGACAAGGAACCAAAGTCTTAATTTGCCTTCATTTGACCGTTCCAGATAAATTATTAGATGAGGGCATCAAAACGCACATACTCGCCTCCTTTGTGATAATTGATACTCCTTTAGTGTATTCTTTTTTCTGATATATATATACTGGCCCAAGCTGTCTTCGCCCTCAAGTTTTCTCAACATCTTTATGGCTCAAAAGCATGGTGTCGTGTGCAGAGGCATATTATAGAGGAACTTAAGGGCCATAGTTCAGTGTGGAAAATCTGAGAAATTGGTGGTTAAGAAAATTAGTATAATGGGAGAAGATTGCAGAAAATTTGCAAAACTATGAAACTTCTGCCCAGAGAGAAAGGGATTAGATCGGTGAGTGACCCTGAGTTTGCATGCTCGTAAGTGTGCAAGTATGTGTGTCTAAAAAAGTGAGCGAGGGACCGGGTCAAGAGGAAAAGAGTGACGAAAAACTGAGAAATATAGGCCCGTACTTAGCGGGCTACATATAGCCCATCAAATTTAAGAAATAATTTGTCAAAAAAATTAGACTAGGATGAGAGAAGGACGGGGCAAAAAAATGTTATAGCCCACAGCCAGCTAAACCATAAATCCACCTCTGGTCATGTGACTTTTTAGTATTGGGAATTTTAAAAAAATGTTGGTGCCTAAGCTGCCGCCCGGGTGCACCGCACCCCTTGCACCCTCGCTCAAGCCGCCCCAATTAAGGGAATTTCCCGCGAAATACGGATCATATGTTCACCCAATTACTATATGAATAGTTCCAAGTTGCGATTCATGTATCGTGTTCCCCCGAAAATCTCGGTTATCATTTTTCAAAAGTTTATTCTTTCCAGAGTGAACTCGATTCACAATTGAGTCATTCAATCGGTATCCAATTAATTGAATCCAGAGGAATTCGGATGAAACTCTTAATACGAAGTAGGAATAGAGCAGTATTTAGAGGTAATTTCTCACGAAAAGTCGTCCTAATAAGCGAAATAAAAGCATGCAGCAACTATAACTTATACCGTTTAATAAATGGATTCCATAATGATACTTAAAAGGCAAAAAAAAAGCCAAAATAACACGCGATAGATTCACAGAAAGAGGAAAAATAGAAGGAAAAAGAAATTATATATATACATATAATGTATTTTTAGTATATATAAATTTCACTCTGATTGCGATGATATCCCCGGGAACTAAAAAGAAAAACTGGATAGTATTACTTTCTCGTGAAAAAAAATGTTTTCGGTTTCTTTTGATCTTTCGCGTGTTTTTGAAAACGTTCTCTTATTTTAGTTATTTTTTTCGTGTTTTTTCTCTAGAATTTTTTTAAAGGAATCCCCGGTAGAGAAAAAGATCGTTCGTGTTGTCTATCGATTTATGAAAATTTCAGCTTCTATCGTGTATTTAGGTCCGTAAGTTTTTTTTTGGTTCAGCTTTTTTATTATAAATCGACTCGGACATTCCAACCATTTTTGCCAACTACTAAGGAATTGCGGTAGTTTCTACGGATCTCTACCACAAAATACGGAACTACGGCGGAAGCGTCAAAAAATTACGGAAATCTGTTTTTTTTTAGAAACTTTTGTTCAAAAATTTCTTTGAATTCCATTATCCTATCGAACACAAAATGTAGTGTTAGGTCGGTTAATCGATCATTTGCTAGTCGCAGTTAAAAATTTCTGTTGAGTTAGTCGACTCGATCAATATATCCGATCAAAATTGCTGTTAACAGTTTATAATTTTATTTGATTTATTTGACTAAATCGATTAAATGTCTTGAAAAAATTAAGTTTTTATACATAATATTTCAGTTAAGTGGCCTTATTCAAAACGATTGTATTTAAAATATTTGAATCAATATTTTGATCAAATTTTTCGACATAAGGAAACACATTCAACTAAAACTAAAATTACTGATTTAAAAAAACAAAACAAGATTCTCTCCAAGTTAAGAAATTCCAGGATATGACAAGCATGTTCAACATATCGTCCCCCTTATGCTAGTAATGAATGTGTGAATTTTAACTTTTGGGTTTATCAACTGGTTGGATCAGTAGTTGAAAGGGGTGAATATATATATATATATATATTTCAGTAATTCTGAAATTATTCTTCCACTAATTAGAAACTTTTATTCATTACCAAAAAGTTTAGGAATTATTTCTTTCATTAATTTTGGAATTATTTATTCGATTAGTTTTGGAATTATTTATTCGATTAATTTTGGAATTATTTATTCGATTAATTTTGAAATTATTTCTTTCAAATTTTCCTACATTTATCACTTTTACCGGTGATTATGCATAATTCCCGAATGAAGTTGGTAAGCATGATAAATATACGCAGAAATATCACTTAAATTCAACCACTTATCAGTTTTTCCCGTACGTAATTGATGCACTTCAGATATTCGGCCATAAAAATTAAATTCAAATAAGTGATATGAGAATGAAAAAAGTTTTGTGTGGATAATATAAAAAAATTATTATCATTCTTGTAATGTTAGCTTTCTTCAAGTTTATTTCCATTTCTAAAAGTAATCAGTAAAAAACCGGACACACCCCGCTTCTCAGGGAGATACTAAACTAATCAACGTCACCGATTGATAATCTATCATCCTAGGCTAAAGCTTGAGCGAAACGTCCGGTAAATTCAAGTAAATCATCGACGATTTATCATATTTGTCAATGAGGACTGGGGATTGTACATAACCACCGGTAAATGTGATAAATTGTGAAATTTTTATCAAACTTACCAAAATGACCGGTGATTATGCATGCTAACAAACGATTATGGATAATCTATGAATTTATTGCATTTTACCATAACATCACTTCCACTGCGTTACTGGTGAATCCGGAAAGCATCTCACAATTCTACGCCTATGCCGTAGTGGCCCTCATTCTCAGTGGCGCTTAATCAACTCTTTTTTAAATTTTTAATCGCCCTTCAGTATTTCAGATATTTTCTAAAAATGGCTACCGTGGGCCACGGTGAATAGATCCAAGTGTCACAAATGCGGCCCGCAATTAGATACTTTTTTCAGCCGAGACAAGCTGTATTTTGGTGGCTTCGTATAATTTAGAAGGAGTAGTTAAAGGGTGAATTCGACGTCTCTCTAGTCCAGCTCCCGGGTCATCAGATCCGCCTGCTCTCCCCCGCAGTGGCAGGGACGTGCGTTTAAGACCCACTGGGATAGTCGATTGGTTAAATATGCCGTACTAACATTTTCGGAGAATATTAATCATTATTAAGCATCTCATTCGGAATAAAATAAAATATTTCATAGCAAAAAACGTAAATTACAATTTGTTGTTCCGGATTAAGCTTGATTGAAGAAATAGCGTCCACAATTTGGGCAAGAAATCTTCAAATCATTCCATCGAATGGTTTCCATCCATGGTTTCTGGGAATCTAAAATTTTCGTGTCTTGACGAACCTATCCAAAAGAAAACTGAGATCAAAGAAGGCTTGGAAGATCATAATGTCCACCCATGCGATTCCACAATGAGTAAGTATTTAAATCTTTTAAAAAATTCAATCACAAAGACTATAATAATAAATAAACAAACTTTCGTAAGACATTTTCCTAATAGCATAACAGAAAACAAGAAAAAAATTCTTATTTCTTATTGCAGGATATACATGAATCCATAAAAAGTATCCAAAACCGACGACATATCAATCGCGTAACAACCTATAACAAGAAAGGGCACCGAAGATATTGATGACCAAGGCCCGGATTTTGTTGACCTAAAAAACCCTGAAAAATGTCCGTAAAAATGGCTCAAAAACTCGCAAAAAATGACTAAAAATTCGAAAAAAAATGCGTTAAAAACTTAAAGAAAAATTTCCCAAAAAATGGTAATAAAAATGCTATTAAAATAGCAAAAAATTTTTTTAGAAACTATAGAAACTAAACCAGTCATTATTGAATGAAGGTCAAAGAAAAAAAAATTCTTATAGTATGTATGCAGGGCCGGTCCAAGAAATTCTGCAGCCTGAGGTGAGCAATATTTTGCCGCCCTTTAGCTACGATTGTCTGAAAAGAGTTTTCTTTCTTCACCTCTATTACCTTGATACAGTCGTTCCCAAAGTGTTGGTCACAACCCCTTGTGGGGGGCGTGAGTAACGTTGATTATTTAAGATGTTAAGATAAAATTTCTAAAAATGGAGTAAATATAACAAATCACAATGTAACAATTCTTCTTTGAAGGGGGAAAGTGGTCCCGTAGCGGGCGCACTTGTTTACATTTTCTCCTATTGGTTTTGGAAAAAATGTCTGCCCTTCAAAGGAGTAATTGAGCTATTTAGCACATGTATATCATATAAAACGCATTAAAATTCTACGTAAAATTTACTAAAAATAATATGAAGAAAAAATTTATTCAATCAAGTATCATAAATGTGTTTTTTTTTGCGGATTTTTTTAGGAGGAAATATGCAAATTGAAAAATTAATATATTTATTCTGAATCCAAAGGGGCCGTTCAAGTATTACGTCATCATCGATGGGGGGGGGAGGTCCCGATTTGCTGACTTTTGATGACAAGGGGGGAGGGGGGGTTTGGATGATGCTTACGTCAGCAACCACCCTTTATGAAAATATGAGTTAGGATTCAGAGGGGCAGAGCTGATGACGAAATTTTGCTGCCCGGGGGGGGGGGGGGTTCAGCGTTTCGCTGACTTTTGCTGACAGGGGGGGGGCAAAAATGGCTAAAAATTTGCTTACGTAATACTTGAACGGCCCCAAAGATAAAATGCACGTTTATTGAAAATCCAAGAAACGCTCTCCTCATTCCTTAGTTTTTAAAATCGTGATTCGCCGCGTTATGTGTTGCTTACATGTTGTCAGGTTGCGTAGCATGAAGATAAGTTTTTCCTAGCTTTTCATTTATACGTTGCAGTGAAATATTCTAGCAAAGTAATATTTGTGAGTTCATATGTTTGGGACCAGAGGAGTAGTACGCAGGAGAGAACATAGTGGGCCCGTACCCTCCCCAAGACGATCAAATATTAAAAATATTTCCACATATTTCAGTAAAAAAGTGAAATATCGAAAGAAGATACCTTTATACTGTATGTCATCTTTATCAATTTCTGTTAATTTAAGATGCTTTTTGAAGGTTAGTAGCTCAAAATTTCTCTTGGAGAGATTCTTTGTGCTCCCCGGACCCAATTCTCTCCCCCCCACCCCCGCCCCCTTCCACCTAAAGGTCTATCTTGCGTGCGCTAATGCTCGTGACTAGGGCGCAGGGTATGGTAATGTAGTAGGTCTTCCCATGGTACAACCTGGTAACATAAATTCTACCACAAGTCATTATATCGCTTTATCATTGTTTGGCGCAGTATAGATGGTCCTAGGACTAGATCGAGGACTAGATAGTCTGCACGTATAAAAAACAAAATCCAATTCAATCCGAATGTGCATATGACCCTCGAATGAATGATAGCACATATCGCAGCAAATCCGTCGGAAAAAAAAAAATCAGCAAATCGTTCTCCAAAAACACCCTCTACCGCCTTTGTTATTTCGATTCAGCAGCACGATTCTACGATAAAAAATTATGCTTGTTTAGGTGTCTTATATCACCTCTTAAAGTTTGTCCCATGAATTTAGAATTACCCTGTATATTTCTACTCTAAGAAAGGCATCAATGAACTAGAACTACTTACGCTACCTATCGAATAAAACATCAAAGAATTCTAACAGTTTTATTTGATAGGTGGCGGAAGGGGTTCTAGTTCATTGATGCGTTTTCTCACATGTATACTGTACTACAGTATAATTGTTTTCAATATTTTCTAGAAGGCATATTTTTGCTGTGAAATTTTATTTTTACCCATTTATTGCTTATGGACAGAAGTGCCTCAGAAAGGCACCATTTTTTCATGGTGAATAAGTTTACAAAATATGGCCGTTTAGAGTCTGAGAATGCTTCCGTGTACACGGATTTTTTTGGCTGCGCAGAAAAAAATTCCCTATATTGTATAATGCAGCATGTTATTTTATCATTCCGCATAGATATTGAAATTCGGTGAGCCAAGAAACAGGTCTGTGCAGGTGTAATAAAAGGCAATGTGCCCCCAATCTGGAGAAAATAATTAAAGGGCACATTTCATGTAATTTCCATTTCCTTTTTATTGCGAGCATCTCGGTGCTCATCATCCCCCCTCCCCACCATTCTGGAGCTGAGCTACCCCCTCCCCCAACACTGAGATCTTTTGTGGGGCCTCCTCTATAGTGAATTTATAGTGCAAAAAAAAAAAGAAAAACATTGAGGTTTGTCCGGGTCCCGGTGCTGGAGCCCTGCCAGCCCTACTCTTGAAGGGGTCATAGTGCTCACTTAAACCATTGAGGATAGATGCTTGATTTCATACTCAGGAGATATTCACCGACAACTCAGCTCAACACCCCAGGGCCGTCATTTCAACTTTTTCCAGGGGGCGGGAGGCAAAGACATGTACTCAATGTATGTATATATACATATTTGTATGTACAATGTATGTATGTATATATATCATTTTTAGTGTATTTTCAAAAGCCGGAAGGCCCCGGATAATATAGCAAAAATGCTGATAAAGAGTGAAAAAGATCTCTAGAGCAGTCATTCAACATTAATTTGCAGATGTCTAAATTCCCACTGCATCACATGCAAGTACCAAACCATGTTCAACACTTTTTTGTAATGAAGATTCCTCTCTCGCAACATGCCTTATAGGATCAGAATTTCTTGAATTCACTTTCATTTAGTGTTCGGTTAAGAGTGACCAGCTCTTGGAATTTTTAACGAATATTAAATTTACTTGGAATCATAGGCGGCGATAGACTTGGAAGTCTGGGGGGGGGGGGCACGATGATGATGATGTCAATTCATATATGTATATATACATTAGTTCAGTCAACTTCACCTTTGACGCTGGGGGGAGGGGGGGGCAACGCCCCCTTCCCCCCGCCCCGTATCTCCGCCCATGCCTGGAATTGATTCTAAACTTTCTTTGTCATCCATGAAAGAAAACACAAGTTTAAGTGGTGAAAGTAAGGCTTTTTTTGTTTAAAAGAACTTTAGCCTACTTTTTATTTAAAAAAAAAAAATTCAAAATAGAAAAAATATTCTAAAAATGCCAAAAAAAAATACCCTAAGACCTGAAAAAATGCCTTAAAAAATGAAAAAAATATTGAAAAATTCAAAAAATGCAAATGTTATCAACATCCGATCCCTGGTGATGATAAATTGCTGCCACTCACGAAATAAATAAAAAAAGAAAATGAATGATAAATCCTGAAATGAATGATAAATAAATGTTAATTTTCCGTTTTTTTCCCTTCATTTATTCATTTTTTTATCTCGGAATTTTTTATTATTTTTTGCAAAACCTTCACAGAGAATTTTTTTTTTCACTTTCCAAAAAATCTTTTAATACAAATACAAGGCCACAACAGGCAAAATAGCCAACAAGGGTGAGATGAGAAAAAGATGCAAATATGATAACAAATATGGATGCCATATATTTCTAAGATACAGCAACCCAATTAAGAATTCAATTATAAAGACTAAAGACTATATATACATGATAAAATATAATACAATGCCCATATAAATATTTATGGTTGTCTTATCCAAGAATGGATAGCTTCTTGATTTACCCCTACAGGTTTATCGTATTTCTATCATTATACATTTACTCTCGAAAAATACTTATAATCACTTACTTTACCTATTATTTTCTCTTCTTTTATTAATTCCGAAATGATTTTTCATTTATTCTGAAATTAATTTTGAAATCCGTGTTTTTTCATTAATTCAGAAATTATTCATATGATAGATTTTAAATTAATTTTTCTCATTAATTCTGAACTTTTTCTCATTAGTTCTGCACTTTTTCTCATTAACTCTGAAATTATTTTTTTCATTATAGTGAAAATAATTGGTTTTATCAATTGAAAAGAATAATTTTTTTCATAAATTTTGAAATTATTTCCTGCATTAATTTATGAAATTATTTCTTTTATTAATTCTTGAAATTGTTTCTAATAATTTTTAAATTATTTCTTTTATTAATTCTTGAAATTGTTTCTAATAATTTTTAAATTATTTCTATTATTAATTCTGAAATTATTTCTATTAATAATTCTGAAATTATTTCTATTAATAATTCTGAAATTATTAATAATTCTGAAATTATTAATAATTCTGAAATTATTAATAATTCTGAAATTATTTCTATTAATAATTCTGAAATTATTTCTATTAATAATTCTGAAATTATTTCTATTAATAATTCTGAAATTATTTCTATGAATAATTCTGAAATTATTTCTATTAATAATTCTGAAATTATTTCTATTAATAATTCTGAAATTATTTCTATTAATAATTCTGAAATTATTTCTATTAATAATTCTGAAATTATTTCTATAATTAATTCTGAAATTATTTCTATTAATAATTCTGAAATTATTTGCCCAGTATGCAAGGGTACCGGGTTCGGGTCCCGAAAAAAATCGCTTTTCTTTCCGAATATTAGTTTCAGCATAACATCCAAAAAATTAAATTTTTCAGTATACTCCTATAATAGTAAATGGAGAAATTTTCATTAGACATTTTCCTGATTACGTATTAAAAGGGAAGGAAAAATATCCTTATTTCTCATACAAGGATCCAAAAAAGTATCCCAAACTGACGACATACCAATCGCATAAAAACCTGTAAATAAGAGAAAGGGAACCAAAGATAGTGATGATAAATTGCGCCCACTCACGAAATAAATTAGAAAAAAAAGATAAATTCCGGATTGAAATGTTAATTCTTAAATTTTTCCCCTATTTATTTATTTTTTGTTCTCGGAAATATTTTTTTGCAAGATACTCAGAAATTAATTTTTTCAAGCTCTCAAAAATAAAAGCTTCTAACATTTGCTCTCGAAAAATACCTACAACTTCTATCACTTACTTTTATCTACCTATTATTTTTTTTCTTTTATTAATTCCGAAATTATTTCTTCATTTATTCTAAAATTATTTTTTCATCAACTTTCAAATCAGTTTTTTTCATCAACTTTCAAATCAGTTTTTTTCATCAACTTTCAAATCAGTTTTTTTCATCAACTTTCAAATCAGTTTTTTTCATCAACTTTCAAATCAGTTTTTTTCATCAATTCTGAAGTTATTTGTATTATTAATTTGAAAAGAATTTTCTCATTAATTCTCTCTGAACATTTTCTCATTAATTCTCTCTGAACATTTTCTCTTTAATTCTCTCTGAACATTTTCTCTTTAATTCTCTCTGAACATTTTCTCTTTAATTCTCTCTGAACATTTTCTCATTAGTTCTGAACTTTTTTTCTCATTAGTTCTGAACTTTTTTTCTCATTAGTTCTGAACTTTTTTTCTCATTAGCTCTCTAAACTTTTTTCTAATCAGTTCTGAACATTTTCTCATTAGTTCTGAATCTTTTCTCCTTAGTTCTGAACTTTTTTCTTATTAGCTCTAAACTTTTTTCTAATCAGTTCCGATTTTTTTTCTCTAATCAGTTCCGATTTTTTTTCTCTAATTAGTTCTGAATTTTTTTCCTGATTACTTCCGAGCATTTTCTCATTAATTTATACAAAAATGGACACGTTTTTAAGACAAATAAAATTTAATTGCTCGAATGGCCGACGCGTTTGTTTTATTTGTCTTAAAAACGTGTCAATTTTTGTGTAAATTAAAACCATGCAAAGTTCTAATTTTTGTGATAATTTTCTCATTAGTTCTGAACTTTTTTCTGATTGGTTCTGAACATTTTCTCATTAGTTCTGAACTTTTTTCTCATTAACTATAAACTTTTCGTCTAATCAGTTCTGAACTTTTTTTTCTGATTAGTTCTGAACATTTTCTCATCAATTCTGAAGTTATTTTTTTTATTAATATCAAAGTTAGGGGGTCATTCAAGTATTACGTCAGCATCGAGGGGGGAGGGGGTTTCGTATTTGCCGACTTTTGATGACAAGGGGGAGGGGGTTTTAAAGGTTGCTTATGTCATTAACCACCCCTTTTAGAAGATATGAAATATTCTAAGCTGCTGACGAAATCTTGCTGACGGGGGAGGGGGGAGGGGTCAGTGTTTTGCTGACTTTTGCTGACAAAGGTGGGGGGGTCAAAAATGGCTGAAAATCTGCTTACGTAATACTTGAATGACCCCCTAACTATTTTTTTTAACTTTAAAATAATTGGTTTTATTAACTTCAAAATAATTGTTTTCATACATTTTAAAATTATTTCTGTTATTAATTTTGAAAATAAGTTTGTTAATAATTCTTCAAATTATATTTCCGTGTACGTGTTACTAATTCTTGAAATTATTTCTCTTATTAAGTTACGATTTTTTGCATGAAGCTAGATTGAAGGGAAAACATTTGGCAAGGAAAAAAAAATGACAAGAAATCTTCAAAGCATTCCATCAAATATCCCATAGATTCTGGAAATCTAAAATTTTCGCGTCTTGATGAACCAAAAAAACTTCATAGATTCCAAAAAGACTTCCACAAGAGAAGTACATATTTAAATCTTCAAGAAGTTCAATCACAAAGACTCTTATAAAAACAAATCGAGAAATTTTCGTTAGACATTTTCCTGATTGCATATTAAAAAAAAAAAAAACAAGAAAAAAATATCCTCATTCCTCATTACAGAGTATAAATATGGATCCCTCCAAAAACGAAACCAAAAGTGACAGCATATCAATCGCATAACAACCTATAACAAGAAACGGCACCAAAGATGGTGATGATAAATTGCGGCCGCTCGCGAAACAAAGAAGAAAATGAATGATAAATTCCCGATTGAAATGTTAATTTTTCCGTTTTTTACCCCTATTTATTTATTTTTTGATCTCGGAAATATTTTTCTTCAAAATATTCAGAAATTCATTCCTTTTTTCACCCTCTCGAAAAAGTCCTTTAACATTTATACTCTCAAAAAATACCTATAATCACTTACTTTATCTACCTACTTATACACATTTTTCCTTCTATATTTGTTCTCTTTTTTTTTTTTAAGTGGCAACGGTAAAATAAAAATAAAATGGCGGAAGAAGATGATCGCCTATAAATTGCAACGCCTCGCCTAGTTATAACTCCACCAAACAAAAAAATAAAGATGGCGGTGGTGAATTTAGTACATATTGAGTAAAGGCGTGTGTATGTGTTGCTGCTATTTTCGATGAATTATTCAGGAGGACCCCCCCACCTTTCCCCCCAGACGCCATTTATTGCTGCTCTTGTTTATACATGCAAATCTGTTGCGTAGGTCTTCATTAAATTACCTATTGCCATCCACATTCGGCGGGGATGATTTATGCTGTTGGAATATTTAACCGTGTGTGTGTGTGTATATATATATACCTATTTAAATAAGAAAAGGTAAGAAAAAAGGGGGCCCCTCGAACTATTGGATGGCCAATCAAAAGCCCATGGGTGGCGGGAGGGGGGGGGGGAACACTGAATGGGTAATAAATTCTCGACTGTTAAATTTTAAATTTCAGCGCCCCGCTGGTTTGTTTTTAACAGCGTGTTAGTACCGTATTATAACAAGTATATGTATTTTTCGTCTTTGGATTGGAAATTATTGTGTTGAAAATTGGATGGTATTGTAAAGACGGGAAATATACACGTGTTGGGTGTCCTTTAAAACTCATTAACAATAAATTATCTGGAAATGTCGCGTCCAGAAGTTGTGCGATGGCGACATTTTTCGACCTTCTAATATCTATGAAGATTGAATTCGTAAATAGCTTGAAAATTCATAAAAAAAGTGAAGGAATTGGTACACAGTAAAAATCCGTTATAACGACATATCATTAATCAGAGGGAAAATTGTCGTTATAACGGACTTCTCGTGATAAACGAAGTTTAGTTTTTGCACTGTAAAAACATATAAATGGGGTAAAAACTAGATAAATTTACCTTTATTTTTATTTTTATTTTGAACTACCGTATATACTCGTGTATAAGCCAACTCGTATACCCGAACTATACCTCGTATAGCCGAACCCCCCCCCCCCTTTCAGGACCACCAAATCCGCAATATATTGAAAACCCGTGTATAAGCCGACCCCAAAAAATCCGTGCATTTCAGAGGAATAAAATTCTTATATTTTCATGCAAAATGAATAACTTACGGAAATTTACAATGGAAAATGATTCAAACTTTTTAATACGTTTCTTTTAATTCTCCAAGCTCATGGTAATCCATCAGATCATTATAGGGGTGCGGCATCTTCGTTTTTATCTTCATCTGGGCTGTTATCGCCATAGTCACTTTCAAAGAGGATATCATCTTCAGTTCCGTCCATCGCATTGCTGATGCAACCACTTTTTGAAGGATCGGATGATAATTTCGGTGGAAACAGAATTCCACGCCTCATGTACCCATTGGCATACAAGGCCAATGTCAGGTTTCTTCAAGGCATCACTTTTTGTAGTTTCTTTATCATCAGAACTCATCCATTCGATCCACAAAGTCCTCAAATATTCTTTGAGAGACTTGTTGATGCTCACATCTAAAGGCTTTACAATCGACGTTAGCCCACCTGGTATCAAAGCCAATGATGTTTTCGATTTTTTTGTCTCGGCTTCGACATTATCATTTCTGTGGGGTTCGAATATATCCCATAACAATAATGCCGGTTTATCGAACACTGCTACAAAAATGACTACTGATTGTGGGGGTCGATATTTTCTCGTCAAAAACTGACCCGAGTATAAGCCGACCCCTCCACTTCAGGAACGAATTTTTCCACAAAAAAACTCGGCTTATAAGTGTATATACGGTACTTATGCGGAAATATGCATGAAGAGTTAACTGTTAATTTATAGAGAACGTTGGATTGTATAACAAAATTTTGTATTTTATTGAATGCAGCAGTTTCTGCAACTGGAGTATTCGTTGCACTATAAAATCCAATAGCATTTAAGGCAGAGAAAATGATTTAGCTCTGTTCATCCTGTGTCCAGTTTTAGAAGATTTCAAGAAAGAAGAGAGGGGGGGGGGGTTTCCAAGGAAAATAACAACGATGTCAAGATCAGAGGTCGTGCCTCACCTGCCCAACCAACACACCTACAAATGAAATGATGTGATTTTTCCTTCCCCTATAAAGATAACAAGAAGATACAGCGTGTGATCAACTTATCTATCGGGAAGTACTGACATAGCCCGTTTATACAAACACCCATGAAAACAAACACCTATGTTGGCAATGGTGACATTTTCCAACTTTCTATCTGTGAATTTTAAGTCGACTTTAAAATTTGAGAGATTGTTTTCCGATGTGTGATCTGGTGCTTTGAATATTTTTAAATTCCAATTATTGTTACTTTCCAGCGTATCCCTGCAACAGATTTGAAAAAAGACCACTCTTTCCAGTCTCTATTTTATGTATAATTAATTCTTAAAGAGAAAAGGAAAGGAAAACCTGCTTTTTTCGAGAAATTCCTTTGTCGTTATAGCGAATGTTTTTCATTCATAAATAGCTCACTATAAGTGAATATTTTTTTAGCTTTAACAATTAGCTCTTTGCGAATTACTCACAATAGTGAGATTCTCGTTATAACGGACTTTCACTGCATTTGAATGCGGTTTGCGAAAAGTTATTAAAATGCTGTACATTCATGTTAGACACTCCAAAAAATATTTGCTAAATTCTACGACAAACATAAATAATATAGAGACCGATATTATGGCGCATAAAAATTACACTTTTGGTGTACGGCATGGAATTAAAAAATATATAATGGTATCATACATGCCATGTATCGTTATTTTCATGCCACACACCGGTTTAAAATCAAAAATCCACTACATTACAACAAATATTTTTGTTTTTATTCGATGGGGTCCAATAGTAACACTTTTTCCTCTAACTTATAAGGTTACCAGACATCCTCATTTTTTATGTCATTTTGAGCGTCTTCACACGTTTTTGAAATTTCTCTCTTTTGCATTCAGGGTTCCGAAAACTCAAAATTTGTTTATCTTTTACCAGTGCTTAGATTATTTCTCCCATTTATTTATTATGTTCCTTTCCTTGTATTAATTTCTCCTACGCATTTATTTCTCACCGTCTGCGAATTATTTCTCCCATTTACTTATTTTTTGCTAGTCCGTTTTTTTATATTGTTATTTTTCCTCCTATGTATTCATTTTTTTTTGTCTGTCCTCAAATTATTTCTCCTATTTATTTATTTCTTTGCCGGTCCACAAATCATTTCTCTCATTTTTACTGGTCGATGAAATCGCTCAACTATTCCACCGGTCTACATTTGTGGTGGTCCCAACTTCGAAGTGCGAATTAGAGCCGGTCTCCCCGTAAAAAGTCTCACTACGGAGATCAAAAGGCCTATAACGGTACAATCATTACACTTCATTCATAGTTAAAAAAATTGTTGGCAGATGGCAGCACTATAATAAGCATTCCACAGAAACAAACTTCACGTTAGATTCACAAACACACGTACATTTTCTACATTTTCCAGCATGGCTCAGATCTTCTTCGATCACCTGCTTATGTATCTTCTTTGAGACAGAGCGGACGGCCGTGGTCTGGATAGAGGAGGAGGAGATTCACAATTGTAGAACGGTCGTGAAGCGCACTCGTATTAATAGAGACTCAAATTCTATTAATTGAAGTTTTTTTCATTTGTGGGCATGGGCGGAGATACGGGGGGGGGGGGCGTGGGGGAGGCATTGCCCCCCCCCCCCCCAGAGTCAAAGGTGGAGTCGACTGATCTAATGTATATACATATATATGAATTGACATCATCATCATCGTGCCGCCCCCCCCCCAGGACTTCCAAGTCAATCTCCGCCTATGTTTGTGGGTCCGATTAAAAAATCATTTTTATGATACCGGTCAGAGTATCACAGAACGGTTCTGCTGCCTTTGCTGATCATTTTTCATATTTTACTTGGATTTTGAAATAAACCGTATAATTCACATTTCTTTACGACACTATTACAATATCAACAATAAATTAATAACAATTATCATTTCATGTTAAATTCATTTAATCAAGGTAATGGGATGTTTTGATAAGCGAAAAAAAATTAAACACTGATTATCAAGACATTATTATCAATATTATGCTCGAAAAACTCCACTCGAGAGCACCGTTATCTTACACCCCCCCCCCCCTACAATTTCCCTAAGAGAGCCATAATTGAGCGATTCAATGAACCTCCACCCGTATGCAATGTATGTCAAATACATTTTCATACAACAAAAAAAAAAAAGCCCCCACGTTTTCATAATCTTTTATTATACGAGAATTTTTTTTCTCTCCTCTCTATTCACTTTTTTTTAACACGTTTTATTATAAGGAAAAGAGAGTACAAAATAGGTGTGAAGGGTCCCAATGGGGTAAAAGAACTGACAACATCGTTTGCTTTATGTCAAGGGGAATCTAAAAATCTCTATTCGCTCACTATTTTCACGACCTTTCTGCTCGAAAGTTCTGTTTTCCCACCAAAGGAAACGCAAACACATGTAAAAAAAAAAAAAACCAGAAAAGCGAAAGAAAGAAATGGCAGCCACACAGGGCAACTTTCTCCAATTTTATACTTCAAGAAAAACGTATAACGGACTGTGACGTCTACTAAATAGAAATATTTTTTTTTCTTCTTTTCTAATGTTTTTCCAGAAAAACTGAGTTTTTGTTTTCTTTTACCTTGTGTGTGTATGTGTGTGTTGCGAGCTTGTAATTTAGGGTCTTTTCTTCGGGAAAGTACCAGTAAATAACTGGTACCCTCATAAAGTAGTCCGACTCCTTACGTGGAGCCAAGAAAGTGTCATGCATTTTTTTTTTCTCTTGTTGGTTGGAGAAGATGTCTACACGAGTCGAGCTGCTCGATAACTCTCGAAAACTCTGGCCCGGCCCAGGCTCCAGTGAATTATGGCAAGATGGGTATTGCCAGCGGATTCAAAAGTCAAAAGACGGTGGTATATTCTTGAAGAGATGTCGTTTTGTTTAGACGGTTTTAGACGGGTTTTTTTAGATTTACTACCGTTTTTTGAACTTGAGAATATTTAAAGTCTAAATTTCTAATTATATTGGCTAAGAAGCACCTACTATTTCATTCGAGTTGCATCTCAAGAAGAAGTAAATTTTTATAAAACCACAATAATACTGTAACAATTACTGTAATTTCTCGTGATAAAGCCACGGCTCATACAGATTTTTAGTTAATTTTCGCCTTTGTGACTAATTCGAAGCCGTGGCCTATTCAGTAACTTTATTTTGTTACATACAAGGGTTTCAAATGACGTTTGGATGCTGTTGTTCTTTTTGTAAATTTTCTGCCACGATGATGTTTTTTGTGAATAGGATCACGGTAGATCCCGCTTATACCGTTTTCCAAAAAACAATCATGAAAAACGTTCTACGAGGGAAAATGCTTCTAACGGGAAATATCGATGAGTAATAGATGGAACCACGAAAATGAGTCGTATTAAGCGGGAAAAGTTCTTAGTGGGAACGTTATAAACGGGATCTACTTTATTCTATCGCAATTTTTTAATCATGTAAAATTATTAAAACAATGATTTTCCTTTCTATACGAATTTTTTGCAGTAATTTTGTAATAAAATCTTTTTTAAAAATCAAAATTTGTAAAAAAATACGAAAATTCAAAAGGAATGTGGCCCCCAGTTATAAATCTAAAATTACTCTAACCGCAAATTACAACTGTTCGTGCTGTTGCCGTCGGAAAAGAAGTCATCAAGTTACAATTCACCTCGCTTATAGATTTATCACAAACGGGACCGGAGGGCAGTCGCGGGCTATCGGACCGATAGGGTCGCCAGATCATGTTGCTGAGAAACTGGGACAAATCCTGATAAAAAGCGAGACATAATTCAAATTCACTAATAAAAACCGAGACATCTTGAAAAAAAAAAATTTAGAAGGTATTTAGAAGCGTCGAAGACAATGAATAAAATTGCAATTTGGCACTTAAAGGCTGGATCTTGTGCTTTTTTTATCCAGTGTTAAATCGATGTCAAGAATGAAAATGAACAAAATGTGGTATGAAACTATAATTATTTTCGTTTTTAAATCTCCATACCGGTATAAATTTCTCGTGCCGAAACACCGGTTATTATTTCTTTTATGTTTACAAAAAAATAATCTCAAACAGAACAGAATTTAATTTATTTCGTCGTTTCCCAGCCCAATGAGGCTGTCTGACGAAGTTGTGAAGGAGAAAGACAAGTTTGTACATGTACGTGTAAAGCATGAGTGTGTGTTTGTGCTGTAGAGTAAACAAAAGTCCAGTCCAACATCATGTCCAAAGTATAAATGCGCTCTAAAAGATCAAAATAAGGGGAGGGGGAAATTTAAATATTTAAAAATTTCAGTATTAAAATAATCAATATTAAAAAAAAAAATCGTTGGTAGACAAAAATCATACAACACAGACAACACATAAGATACAGAGATAACACATAAGATACAGAGATAACACATAAGATACAGAGATAACACATAAGATACAGAGATTTTTTATTTTCTTTTATACAGACATTTTTTTCTCGAAAACATTTATAACAAAAATAATAATGTAATACATAATTTTCTGCATCAGTAGAGTGTCCAGTCAGTGTGCAATACCCTTTTTGGCTTATGGCATTTAGTTCTCTCTCTGTAATGTGTCGTAATCCACTATTTCATTGAGATGGCCATATTCAGAGTTCTGTAGTTTGTCATAGTGGGTTGTAGATAGCTCCTTGATGAAGTCCAGTTTAAGGGGCTATACCCAGGTCTTTCCTGATGTCAGCTCCATGTATAAATTTCGGTGCGCTCACAAGAGACCTTAGGATCTTGTTTTGCTGAGATTGTAGTTTTTGCATGTTGCTATGACTTGCGTAGGCGCAGACCGGGAATACATATGTCATAATTGGTCGAAGTATAGTGTGACTTTATTCTTTAAGGAGAGACGAGCTTGAGGAAATGTCATTTTAGAGAGCATGCCTAGGACTTGGGTGGCCTTGTTCCTGACGTAGTCAATCTGCGGACCAAAAGTCATTTGTCCAGTCCAGAATACAACCTAGGTATATCACTTTTATTGCTGGTTCCACGGCCCCTCCACCGATATAGATGGGAGCGTTTCCTGGGTCCGTTTTTCTTGTGAACCAAATAAATTGGTCCTTGTGGTTCAGCTCACTGGCGTTGATGCCACACCAATTCTCAATGGCCTCGACGATTTCTTGAAGATTTTCACGGCATTTATTAGACTTCCTATGATTGGTGAGTATGATGGCATCGTCAGCAAAAAGTGCAATGATTCCTACCAGAGGTGCAGGAATGTCATTAATATAAAGTAAGAAGAGCTGTGGGCCTAAACAGGATCCTTGCGGAACTTAGACTATCACTAGGTGCACATTTGATAATGTTTTTCCATTTTTGACTCTGAAAGTTCTTCCTGAAAGATAGCTATGGAAGAATAATATAAAATGCTCCGGGAAGCCAATGTCGATAAGTTTGACCAGTAGTGTATCATGTTTAGTCTTGTCGAACGCCTTACTTATGTCAAGACATGCTGCACAGAAGTAATCTTTGTAGTTAAACGAGCCAATTATGAATTAAGTTCGGTTGCACAGGAGTGCCCTCTAAAATAATCTAGCGACAAACCTAAAAATATATAAACGAGTATTTTGGTACATGAAACTTACTTACGCGGTATCAGAATGAAACAAATAATATATGATATTATAACACATTTTGTTGGTTTTCATGCTGCGTACCAGTTTGAAACCAACAAAGGACTTTATTTAAAATATAACAAATGGTTTAGCTTTTATTTGATAGGTGGCAGCAAAAGTTCCTTTATTTTTGCGATGGATATTTTTGTCATAAAATTTTGTGTAGACAGAAATGTGGCGTTAATGTTTTCTACAATTTAAGAATCGATCTCAGGACTTTTATCCCTTTCGCACACTTTATATGCTGTATAATAGGGCCACATAATTTTTTTGGGAAAAAATATTTTTACCTTTTTTGCAAACTAGGAAGTTTTTTTTCTTTACCCATGAATATCATTCGGATATACCATTTCGTTGAAAGTGAAGTTTCCGTTTTCTAGGCCAAGTTGTAGTATATGCTTCCATTTTGAACCAATTACAGTATATGAGAGCCCATGATCGTTTCAGGCTGTTAAATAGACCGTAAAAATAGATTTAAATACGTGGATTACTACGCATTTGCATCACGGCTGCCAAAGGAAGCATTTCTGTCAAATTTCACAAAAGTGTGTAAGAACACTTGCTTCATAAAAAAATGCATGCTCGGTCAAAATTTTTACATACCCCGGACATATCAGGTAATAAGATTCGTCTATCACCGATCTTTTTCAATTTATTTTTTCCTTTTAAATTTCTGCCAAGTAAGTTTTGTGTGTCCGACAATTATTTCGGAAACCTTTGACAAATACCGTTTTTGTCGCAATCATGGGTGGAGATACGAAAGGGATTGCCCCCCCCCCCCCAGCGTCAAAGGGGGAGTCGACTGATCTAATGTATGTATGAAATGACACATCATCATCATTGTGCCTCCCAGACTTCCAAGTCTAACACCGCTTTTGTTCTCAATGCATCGAGGGGAATTACGAATTTCCACTTGTTGATACGCTTAAAATAATTTTTTATGATCCTGTACGTGATAAAAATTCAATTTTATCATGCTTGTAAGTAGAAATTTTACTCGATTGCAATTGAAGTTCAATATCAAATACTTTTGCAATTTCAGTGGTATCACATTGACTATAATAATAATAATAATAATAATGATGCCATATTTATTAATAATTCATTCAAAACACTTGCTTCAATCGTTCCAATCCGATTCATGGCGCCCATCATTCAAAACTGCGATAATTAATTCACCAAAAGAAAGTCACGAAATTTGTAAAATTCCTAACGTTTTCAATAATTCAAAGAGACCGATGAAATTTTTATGGAGCGTTATGTTCCGAGAGGTTGGAAAATTTATATATATATATATATATATATATATTCCAATGAATAACTCATAATAATAATAACCGTATTTATTCACAAGTTCGTGAATTATCAATCGATAATTCGTCTGAAGCGAAAATTTTGGGGTGCAAAATTTCTCTCTGTGGGAAAGGCTTGAATATGGTCGTCAGATTGGGAATTTCGGTCGACTATGGTTCCAAATGCAGGAATATTCCCAAGACTAAAGGAATTATCGGGGGGATCGAAGGGGAAATGTTTATCGGTGAAATTCCCTTGGAAAAGGATCGCAACGATCCTCGGAATCCATGGGGAGGGGTAGAAGAGAGAAAATTCCCCCCTAAAATGAAAAGCCTATTCATATTCCTAAGCACCATCATTCATGAATAATTTTTACCGGTACAGTACGTATGTATAAATCACACGCAGTATACGACCTCAAACCACAGGTAAATCCTGTGGAACATTCAAGAATTTTCATACCGGGAAACTTAAGTCCGTGCTGGTACCCAGGACATGAAATTTTAATGATTTCTCGGTTGTGCACGGATCCGTATTCTGTCGTGACAGGACTGTATATATATATAGCCATTATATGTTCAGAAAACTCGTTTCCATATGAATATTTCTGGTGAAATGATCGGAAATTTCGAGTTTAAATTTTTAAATATTAAACTTTTGCCATGTCTGTGAATTTGCCTCTAAAGCGTGGAAAGCGGGAATTTTAGTGGGAAATTTCAGGAGAGAATTCGATCTGTGCATATGGCAGTGATTCCCATAGGGCAGGGATCTTAAATGAATTTGCCGTGGCATGGCGTCCACGTCCTGGAGCAGGGCCTCTAGTCTGGGATTTTTAGCGGGTTCAAAACCAGACTTTTCACTAGCCCTTCTGTAGAGAATTTATAACATGAAAAAAACAAAAAATAGTGGTAATTTTCTCGGCCCTGTCCATCCCACTCTTGTGTGGGCCCTAACACTCCCCTAATTTCATATATTTCAGGGCGGAAAAGTCGGCATCCAAAATGCCCTACCTAATTACAGAACTTAAAGGAACTCTAAAAAACACCTTAATGGGGAAACGCAATTCCGCAGTATTTAAAAGAAATAGTTCTAGAATTAATAAAGAAATAATTTCAAAAGTACCGAAATTATTATTGCTTATTTTAAAAATATTAATATTAACAATTGTTATTATTTAAATCATTCTAATTAATGGAAGAATAAGTAAAGAATTACTGAAAAAAATTATTTTAGAATTTTAGAAAGAAATCATTTAAGAATTTTAGAAAGAAATCATTTAAGAATTTTTGAAAGAAATCATTTAAGAATTTTAGAAAGAAAAAATTTAAGAATTTTAGAAAGAAAAAATTTAAGAATTTTAGAAAGAAAAAATTTAAGAATTTTAGAAAGAAAACATTTAAGAATTTTTGAGAGAAAGAATTTCAGAATTAGTGAAAGATATAACCATAATTATCAAGAACAGAAATAACTACGAAATTAGAGACAGTAGTTATTTCATAATAATAATAAAAATAATTGCTAGATTATTTAAAGAAATAATTTCACGATTTATTGAAGTTTTGCCAGCGATTTCTGAAAGGTTGAAGACCCCTGACATGGGGATGAAGGTAGCCTTCGTTCTTGTGTGATCAGTCTGAGGTGCCTCGAATGCTGTATAAAATTCCAATCCCATTCTCTTCAAATGGTGCCGCGTGATGTATATATAACATATCCTTTTAATGCTATTATGACTGTATTGATAATTAATTTTATTATTTATTTACAAAAAAAAATTTTACACATAAAAAAGTAAATCTCTATGAGGGCCTCGGGTCCCCTTTGCGAACCCGTTGTGACGCCACTAACGAAAAGATCTAGCATCTTGACGGGTGGGGTGGACTGACGAGGCCCGGGCCGAGATAAGAAAGTCTCAACCCCACCCCCCCCCCCCTAAATTATTGAAGAGTTTCATTAATGGTGAAACAATTTCTTCTCCATTAGTTTTGAATTTTCGTTGCTTCTGAAATTATTTTTCTGTCATTAATTTCGAGAGAGAATTTTCCCTCATTCTCAAATTTTTTCTACTTCATTAATTCTGAATTTCCATTCATTTTAAAATTATTTCTCTTTTATTAATTCTGAATTTCCATTCATTTTAAAATTATTTCTCTTTTTTTCATTATGAAATTATTTACCTTCCCTTCATTCCGAAATTATTTCTCTTTTTTTCATTATGAAATTATTTACCTTCCCTTCATTCCGAAATTATTTCTCTTTTATTAATTCTGAATTTCTCTTCATTATGAAATTATTTCTCCATCTATTCCAAATTTTCGTTCGTTCTGAAATTTTCTCCCCTTTTTTAATTCTGAATTTCCGTTCATTTTAAAATAATTTGTCCATTAATTCTGAAATTTCCTTCATTCTGAAATCATTCCTCTTTCATTAATTTCGAGAGAGAATTTTCTTTCATTCTCAAATTTGTTTACTTCATTAATTCCGAGAAAGAATTTTCCTTCATTCTGAAATTATTTATCATCTCTTCATTCTGAAATTATTTATCATCTCTTCATTCTGAAATTATTTATCATCTCTTCATTCTGAAATTATTCATCATTCCTTCATTCTGAAATTTTTCTCTTTCATTAATTCCGAGAGAGAATTTTCTTTTATTCTCAAACTTTTTCTATTTCATTAATTCTGAATTTCCGTTCATTTTGAAATTATTTCTTTCTTTGTTTATTCTGAATTACCCTTCATCCTGAAATTATTTCTTTTATTTATTCTGAATTTTCCATCAGTAATTAATTAATTAATTATGCAATTAATTTTTCTTTGATTAATTTTGACCTTATTTTTCTTTAAGTAATCCTGAAATAAATTTTTCCTTCATTTATTCTGAATTTTCCTTCATTTATTCTGAATTTTCCTTCATTTATTCTGAATTTTCCTTCATTTATTCTGAATTTTCCTTCATTTATTCTGAATTTTCCTTCATTTATTCTGAATTTTCCTTCATTTATTCTGAATTTCCTTTAATAATGCAATTATTTTTCCTCGATCCTGAAATTATCTTCCTTTATAAATTCTGAATTTTCCTTTGCTTGAAATTATTTATTTTATTATTTCTGCATCTTTCGTTCATTCTAAAATTATTTCTCTTTCATTAATGTACATTTCTGTACATTCAGTGTATATATTTGCGTATAAAATAACTAAAGCAAGCTTTATTTCTTTTCATCCTACAAATTTTATCTGAATAAGTTTTTTTTGAGAAGAAAAATTTTGAAAAATTAAAATTTTTGGAGAATTGAACTTTTAAAAAATGGTTTCATTCGAATGGCGGTGTCAATGTTATTTTCACTACGATAGAAGTCGTTCCTATAGAGCAGCGTTTCTCAACCTATGGCACATATGGTCCGCAGGCAGATATGGTGATTTAGCTCTAACGGGCCGAAAAATTACTGAATTTTTGTAACTGATATAGTAAAAGTACAGTAAAATACGCCTTATGATTTTAAATATAAAATTATACCTTTTCGTTGATACTGTATCTCAACGAGAAAAATACGGGAAATCGCGATCGGTAACACGGGTCATAACTGTTACCAAAACTGCAATTTACGACGAATTTGCTAATAATTGTTGAAATTCCTAAAGGACAGAGAACCAAAGAGCTGCTGCAAATCGCAGTGAAAAAAACAATTAATTGCTATATTTCAATAAATGTATTTCACCATTTTATTATTATACACCCAACATATTTCATTCAGAACAATACGGCAAATTTGGGTCTTAAATATAGTAGAATACTTAATATCGGCAATTTTCACCAAAAAACGTGGTCTTAAGACGGCAAAATCACCAGAGTTATTGATCATAAATTATCAATTAGAGGGTAATGAAGAATTTATTGAAAATCGCATTGTATTTCATGGGGGGACTTGAAACATAACAAATATGTTTAGATGAATTGAATTGATACGAAATTATCATTATATAATTTACAAGTGATGAAAATTATCTTCATTCATAATTTTAGTAGAGGTTGCCAATTCAAATATACTTCGTTGCGAAAAAAAAAAACTGGAAAAGGGTATAAAAAAATGAGAATGATCAAAAGCACGGGGATATCACTAAAAACACGGAACATTCCTGTGTAATATGGTCAAATATGAACTGTTTCAAACATTTTGCTGGTATGTCAATCACTCGCCTTTCTTTTCAGTGTGAAACCACGGGTTGTTTTATCCATGGAAGGGAGAGGGGGAAAGAAGAGATCGGATGAAACGGGACTATTTTGACCTAAAAGGATGAATCGGGAAAGGACGAAAGGGTACCTAGCCGGAAAATCCCACAACTGCTTATTCACGGACTATAATCGAATTGATTCAATCCATAATTATTCATCTTTATCTAGATTTAAAAAAAAAAAGACATGTTTCCTCTCTATTATCTTATCCTAACTTATCTTGATCAAGACATAAAGTTACGCCTTATTGGCATTGTGATTCACAGAATAAATAAATCTACACAAAAGCTTGGTTTAAACATTCTCAAAGTGGGTGATATCGCTATTTGCTGGGCCACTGAAACAGATCAGGGGCCGGTAGGAATCTGAAGAAAATCTGAGAAAAAATCTTGAGCTAAGACATAGCGGTATAATCCACACTAAGTAATAAGGATTTTATTTTTTAACGTATATATCCGCTGATTTTATTGCGCATTAAAATACACTGAATTGAAGGGGGTGTTAAAAATCCTGGCGTATGTGTCTTCCTTTAGAAAAAGCATGTTTGACCTTTATGTGGGGCCACTCCATTGATTTGAAAACTTGTCGCGAGCTACTAAATTAAGTGATCTGGGACAGCACCGCAGATTACATAAGTGATCGACGAATACGCCAAGTTACTCAATTGATCTGGAATTGAACAGCAGGTCACTCCTACGTGATCTGGGAAACTGTCATGGTTCACTCGACTTATCTCGAAATGTGTCGTGGTCATCTGTAAATATGCCACGGGTCACTTGAGTAAACTCGAACTGTGGCGTGCGCAAATCACTGCAGTAAACTGGAACCGTGTCGCAGATCAGGGCCTGCTCCTTATAAGTTCTCAGCAAACATGACTTTTTTGGGGGCCCCCTTTATACATCCTTTTCGCTCTAGCAGGGGTTTACCATGTAAAGCTTCTCACGGAACCCTTGATAGTTATAAGGCTGTTCCGCGGAACCCTTGGTGATAATGAGGCTGTTCTACGGTACTCAAACAAAAATTTTTGAATATTTATCCAAAAAAGTGTCCCTACTGTTGTCTCAATAGCATCATAGCCCCAGGGCAGAATGGAAGAAGGCTTTAGGCACCACCCCTTAATATACATATTTATTGTCATAAATCATCTTATCGTGGAAGTCCCTATGCAATTGAAGTCCTCACATGCCCCTACACGGAAGTGGGGCTGACAGGGCTCCATCCGGGGGCCCGAGGTAATTCTCAACATTTTTTCTTTTTCACGTTATAAATTCTTAATGGGGGATGACGTGAACAGTCTCACCTGGAAGTCCGAAAAAGACCCCAGCCTACGGCCCTACTGCAGGATGTGGAGGCCATGGATCTGTATCTGGGTAGAACTCATGTGCCTAGATGGCCCTGGGCGTAACGTAAAAAATATATATACGTAAATTCTGCAGTCATAAAATTCTTACTTGCAGTGGATAAAAAAAAAAATTCTATGTATAAAAACATCCTTTCTACAATTTATTATATCCCTAATGAATCGAAAGTGACAAAAATTTAAATATATTTTGGGGGCTGCATCATGTTTCCCCCCGGGCGGCAAAAATCCTAGTTACGACCCTGCTAACAAGGGTATGGCTGGGAGAGCTCTAGCACGGAGCCCCGGATAAAATCTTATTATTAATTTTATACTGTAAACTCACTATAGAGTAGGCCTACCAAAGATATCAGTCTAGGAAGCCTGGATCCAGGTCGTAAGGGCCATCGGTGAGCATCGAGATGCTCGCGGAAAAAGGAAAAATTCTATTCCTACATGAACTGTGCCCTCTAATTTTTTTTTCAGATGGAAAAGTGGGCTGCAGATTATCTTTTATTTAACCTGCACAGACCTATTGTTTCTCTGTGCACAGAATCTGTGCATAATCACAAAATAACATGCTACCTTATACAATAATAGGGATTTTTAATTTATTTCTGCACAGCAAAATAATCTTTGTATATACGTGGAAGCATTCTCATTCTCAGACCCCCTAACTTTTATATTTCGTAAACTTATTCACCATGAAAAAAATGGTGCCTGTCTTTGTTACTTTTGTCCATAACCAATAAACGGGTAAATAAAACTTTTATCGGTAAAAAGTGCCTTCTTTTTTGGAAATGTTAAAAATAAGTATACAGTTCAGTATATTATATTACATGTGAGAAACATCAAATGGACTGGAACCTCTTCTGCCACCTATCAAATAAAATAGTTACAATTCTTCGATTGGAATTTTCAGCCAGTTTCCGATAAGTATGCTGCATGAAAAAAATAAATACAGTGTAATATTGATAGATACTTTGTATATACAATACTATTAATTTAATTGTCAAGTTTGATTAAAAAATTTTAACAGTTGATTTTCTGTGAAGTAAATTAAAATTATTAAAACGTACCCATTTTTTTTAATTACATTATAGCGCAGGAAAGTGTGTTAGGTCCCATCCTACACAATTTTCACATGAATGACTTCCCAGTTGCTCCTAAAGGCTTTACGGCTTTGTATGCCGATGATAGTGTGCTTTGCTGCACAGATAAGGACCCTAGCAAGGCCCTTTCAAATTTACAAGAAATGGTGAGACTGGTCGAGCGCTGGTGTGTGCGAACCCGTGTTGAACCGAATACAGATAAGACTAAGTTAATGTGGTTCACGAACAAAATATCACTACTACAACAGGCATTTATAGAGGTGCAAGGAATTATTGTCAACCCTGTCACTCACAATAAATATTTGGGTGTGATTGTGGACGAGATTCGGTTTCTCCCGGCAGTGTGTGGATGCCGTTCGCAGGGCGACTGTGGCGTCGGTCATGCTCAACAGGCTAAGCCACAGGCACTCTGGCACCACTTGCACCACAGGCAAGTCTTTCAGTTCGAAATAAAATTATATCGTACAAGATGGCGATCAGACCGATACTGTTGTATGCAGCACCTGTCTGGCTGTTTTCAGGGAGGATGAATATCACCGCATTGGAAAGATTTCAAAATAAAATCCTGAGGCGTTACACCGGTTTACCATGGTTTGTCAAAAACGTCAACATCAGAAAGGATTCTGGAGTGACTGATGTAACATCTTATGCTAAGAAGCTAGCGAAAAAACTATACGATAAACTTAGCAACTCTGAAATTCCACATCTCATGGAGATTTCCTCATATGACAGCAGAGATAAAGCACGTCTCAAAAGACCAAAAAATTTTCTTCATATGCCCAGGCCTGCGCCTGGTAAGGCTCTGAGGAGGGGGGGGGGGGGTTGCATAGTGTGACACTCTACGATGATGAGATCAGATGTTATGATCAGTGCCGTCTTAACGCATGGGCCAACACAGGTACTGTTCTGGGTCCTCAATAGAAGAGGGGGCCTCACAGAAATGCGATCCGGTTGAAATTTTCTAGAATTTGCAAGATAGGGCCTCAGAAAAACCACTTGGCCCAAGTGGCCCATGATGCTCTTAAGACGGCCCTGGCTATGATCAACAACAGGTGCTGCTTGGGCAAATGCCCTAATTTTTCCACGTGGAAATTCGAGCAATTGATATGGGCCCATAGGCGGATATAGACGTGAAAGTCTAGGAGGGGGGGGTGCATGATGACGATTGCGGTGGGGGGAGGGGTGATGATGATGTCAATTCATATACACGCACATACATTAGATCAGTAGGATCCACCTTTGATACTGGGGGGGGGGACGCCCCGTGAGGACCGCATAATTTTAGAGCCCTCCGATTATGGCTATACCGGAGGCCTCTTCGATTGAAGATTTGTGGTTTTGTCACCTGTGGGCTGTACACAAATTTTGTCACCATTCATCCATTCTTTTGACCTCTAAATTAGCCACCCTGGTCTATAGCTCGCTAGACCCCCTCCTCCGCCCCCAACCCCCGTCTTCCCAAACCGTAAATATGCCTCTGAGTCTAAGTCACGTTTCTGGTCATTCACATGCTTTTACACCCTCTAGTACACTTTTTCCGTCCCTCACTCACCAGGTGATTCTTTTGGTTAGTCACACATACTTGCATACCTGACCTGTTTAAGGGTTCCGTGGCTTTTGATCATTTTGATCACCGAGAATTAAAAAAAAAACTCACGGAACCTTAGGGTTCCGCAGCACCAGTTGGAAACTCATGCTCCAGAGATCCACATGTGTGGATTCTCAGGTTTAACGGTTTTAATTTATTCCTTTTTTAAGTCAAGACCTGCGGTGCACGCATGTGTGTACTTTAAATCCAATATTCCTAGTTACGATATCGATTCAAATTTATTAATTAATCTAATTTTTTTTCAAAAAAAGTGAACATTCTGACATACAATAAACATAAATCAATACATTAATAATAATAATAATAATAGCCAACTTTGGCTCAGGGGATGAAGAGTGTATAGCATCTTTGAGGCAGAGGCGTACGCAGGAGTAGAGGGGTCATTGAGGGGTCCAACACGATAGAAAACTAAAAATAATTGTCAATTTTTTTTGTAAAAAATTGAGATATCAAAAGAACGTGCCGATTTTCTAATTTGAACGGAGGCCCCCGTAAATTTGAAGGGCCACTGGACACCGTTTGCCCATGTGAGAAACAAGCCCTGGTCACTCAAGTGATCTGGAACTGCGTCACTGTGTCACAATCTATAAATATACGGTGGTTCTGGGAATGTGCCGCGGGACAATTAAGTGATCTAGTTATGTAATAATAATATGTAACAGGGCACTTTAGTGATGTGGAACTCAACCGCGGGTCACTTTACTGATCTGGAATTGCAAAGATAACCCCCAGGGCCACATTCGGTCCGTGGGCCCCATGGGTTGAGCACGTATGCGTATGCTTTAGAATGTGGGGGCACCAGATTTACTTTGGACTGGCCCGTGGAAGGTCTTGGCCTGGGGTCCATGCAGAAGATTTTAGTCAAGTAGCCCGGCCGAAGTGAAAGGGCCGGTGTGGCCTCACCGTATACCTCTGAAATCGAGATAATAATAATAATAATATCAATAACGAAGACTATCGTAACGTAAAATTATAATCAAGGAAAAATCATCGAGTATTTAAAAATAAGTAAATTCGCCGTGAGTTATTATTAAACAAATGAACGTACTTCGGAGTAGAGAATGAATTGTCCCAAATAATTGAAAATGAATTTATTTTTTGAGTGGACCCTAAATTATTACAAAATAATTAAAAACAAATAAATCTACTTTGGAGTGTGGCTCGTGGATTATCACCAATTGAATGAAAATAAATATATTTTATTTGAAGTGGCCCGTGTATTATTACCAAATAATTATAGATAAATCTGCTTTGGAGTGGCCCGTGAACAGTCAACAAATAATCAGAAATTAATGAAGTTACTTTGGAAGGGAGACTGTGTTTTTATTACCAAATAAATATAAATGTATAAGTTTTCATTTGAATGGCATGAAAAATCCTATCAGGGAGCCCACGCTAATCTCAGCGTAGGAGCCCTACTAATGGCGTGGGCCGTCGGCAAGTTTCTGCGGTTCTGAAACCTAGATTGAATTAATAACAACTGAATAAATTCATCGGGATAATTGAAATAAAAAAAGTTATCACTTAAAATGCCTTTTGATAATCCATAAATTACAACAAAAGTATTTAAATTAATGCATTTGTTTCCAAAATTTTCTAGACGATTATCATTCATTTTTGTGGAAAAAAAGAAAAAAAAATTTTTTCCCAATATACGCTATCCTTATAAAACAACAAATAATTTATTTATAAATTTAAATATTATAAATTTATAATTTATTTAAACTTTACAGATAATTTATTTATTGTCTTAAGAACAAAGAAAAACACCAAAAAATTAGGAAAAATACTTTCCTAATAGGAGAGAGAAAGTGACAACCCCCGACTATATATGCTCTCCGATTCACCGACGGCCTATGTATGGGCTCGCTATAAATCGTCTTTGGAGCAGCCCAGTGTGATCACACCGGTCGCGGACTTTTAACCTTAGCTTTGCAATAGAGTACATAATAATGGTAACTAAACAAAATTCATTATTATAATCAAAGAGAAACTTATCACCGAGAATTTGAAAATAAATAAATTTACTACGATCAAATAATTAAATATAAATAAATTTTAGTTGAAGAGTAGCCCATCTATTGTCACCAAATGATCAAACAAAAATAGATTTACTTTGGAGTGGCCCGTGAATTTTCACCAAATATTTAGAAATAGATAAATTTACTTTGGAGTGAACCGTGAATCGTCACCAAAGAATTAGAATTTAATGAAGTGGAATGACTTGTGTTTTATCCCCCAATAACTATGAATAAATAAATTTTATTTGATGTGGCCCATGTATTGTCATCAGAGAATTCATTACATTCAAATAAATTTACTTCTGAGTGGCCCGTGAATTGTCACCAAATTATTAAACACAAATAAATTTACTTCGGAGTGGCCCGTGAATTGTCACCGAATAACTAGAAATAGAAAAATTTACTTTGGAGTGTCGCCCGTGAATTATTGCTAAATAATTTGAAATAGATAAATGTATTTCGGAGTGACCCGTGTAATTCTTCACCAAGTAATTAAAAATAAATTTTATTTGATGTGGCCCTTGAATTGTCGCCAAATAATTAAAAACAAATGAAGCTACTTTGGAGCGTGTGGCTTCCAATGGTCGTCATTTTTGATGTGGAATAACTTCCACCAAATAATTGTAATCATATCAGTTAAATAAATTTGAAGGGCTCGTGAAAAATCCTGGCGTAGAGCCCATGCTAATCTCAGCGTAGGAGCACTTCTGAAGGACGCGGTACATTAATTCCATAAATTACAAAAAAAAAAAAAAAAGAAAAAATTAAAAATTAACGCATTTATTTCCAAACATTGCTTAGAAATCATCACTTTTTCATGGAAAAAAAGACGAAAACAACTTTTTCTTAATCCTTTCATCCTCATAAGACAAGCAGATGGTTTAGTTATTGTCTTTAAACAAAGAAAAATAAGAAAAATTAAAAAAAGAAGTGTTTTTTACAGAGAAGGAAAAAAAGTGACAACCCCTGATTGTGCCCACGGATCGGCCGACGACTCATGTATCGGCTCGCTATAAATTTACTTTGGAGTGGCCCGGTGTGGCCGGGCCACTCCAAAGTAAATTTATAGCGAAGAAGTGTCCACAAAATAGTACCAAAAGTTTCATACAACGCAAAAAATTGGAGCACAGAACTTGTATTTTTTACAACCAATCACGGACCTTTTCTAAATTACCTTCACCACTTCAAAAAACAAGGAACAGATCATTGCCTTTGCGGTGAAATCGGCACTCCCATCTATTACTTGACAACATGTACATTAACTGCACATCTAAAGCATACGGCTGTGCCCGCTGCTGAAAATGCCACACTATGGATCAGAGAGATTTTTAAAAACAAAAGTAGAATAAATAAAGTCAAGAAAATAATTAGATGGATAGAAGACAAAGTGATCCCACGGACGCCTTATCAGCCTATAGCACAAGTACAAACTGCACCACCTCGCCGCTCACAAAGAAAAAAGAAACTGATCAACTACAAAGAAGACTGACTGATAGCACAAGACCAGTATAATGTCATGGAAACCGAACGATTTAAATTGAGGATGAAATCGATTATGAATTTTATCTGATTTATTATTGATTTCAATATGTGATTTAGGACTTTATACTCGAATTAAGATTTAATATGGAATATATAGGATTATATGCTTGATTTCCGATTGTATACGTAGATTTGTGATCTCGCAATTGATTTTATACTTAGATTATGATTTTACACTTAGATTATGATTTTATAGTTGTTATGATTGCAATGTATATTTTGTAATGTATGCTTTTTTATGAATAAATTGCCAGAGGTATCCAGTCCGTGTGGACAATGAGCCGATATTGCCATATGGCGATGTGGCCTGGGTATCTTTCGGTTTGACGGCCCGGTGTGGCCACATTTGTCGTGGACTTGTAACAGTGGCTCTGAAATCGAGTATGTGTAATTATGAAAACCAAATAAATTCATTAATTATAATCAAAGAAAAGTTATTATCTTGAATTTAAAAATAAATAAATTTAATTTGGAGTGGCCCCTAAATTATCACCAAGCAATTAAAAATAAATACATTTTCTTCTGTGGGAGGGGCCAGTGAATTGTCACCTAATAATTAAAAATGGATAAATTTACTTTAGAGTGGCCCGTAAAAAATATCACAAAGTAATTAAAAACAAATAGATTTACTCTGGAGTGGGCCGTGAATCGCCACCAAATAATTAAAAATAAATAAATTTACTTTGGAGTGTTGCTGGTAGACAGAGGCGCCAACGTAAAGAAAACATTGGGAGTCGGGAAAGTTGTTGGTCGTCTCGTATATACGGGACTTGAGCGCAGATGAGGGAGAATACATTACATTGTTTTTCCAGAAATTATTGGAGGGGCTCAACCCCCCCTCACAAAATTGATATGGGGAGGGGGGGGGCTCAAATGGTCTCAGCGCCTAGGTTCCAGCACTTATGCTCGTAGATTATCACCAAGTAATTAAAAATACGTAAATATATTTTATTTGAAGTGGCCCGTGTATTTTGTCAACATATAATTAGAAATAGGTAAACCTGCTTTGGTTACCAGTAAATCATCACTAGAGCCCGGATTATATGCACTAAAAAAGGGGTAAAATACGCTCTAAAGATATGCAAATATGCACCTAAAAATGCAAAAATATGCACCTAAAAATGCAAAAATATGCACCTAAAAATGCAAAAATATGCACCTAAAAATGCAAAAATATGCACCTAAAAATGCAAAAATATGCACTTAAAAATTCTATAATACAAATAGTGCAGTTAAAATGCCAAAATGTTTGGTATATTCAGGGGCATCAATGTCATACTGCACTTAAAATACCAAAATATGCATTAAACACTCCAGAATATGCACTAGAAATCTTGAAAAAGTAAAAAATTTCGAATTATGCACAAAAAATGAGAAAATATGCATTAAAAACATTACCATGCAAAAAAAGCAGATGTGTTTTTAAAATGCCTCTTTTCTATTTCTATTTCTTCGTGCATATGTATTTATTTACAAAAAATATATACCGCATATGCAAATAACCTCTGCATAATTTTTATTCAGGCACTTTTTACTTTTCAGTTTGTTGTAGCTAGCTGCTCAATAACGAAAATACCAGTAACAAAAGAATTTCGACACTATTTCTAAAAAAAATATTTAACACTTTGACATATCTCTACAAATAGCCTTACAATAAAACGGTTAATATTCGTAAAATTTTTTATAAATATGCATTAATTCACTAAATTTCTCCTGCGGGGAAAAAAAATCGATGTTATCGAAAATTTTATGAACAATATTTATTTAAAAAATTATTTAAAAAAATTGAGTGAGCTTAAATAAACCTTCCTTCAAAAATATGCACTTATACTGAAAATTCTTTGATTTTATGCATTTATATGCATTAATGCTAAAAAAGGCCAAAATATGCAAATGCATATAATCCGGGCTCTAATCATCACGAAATAACTGAAAATAGTTATTTAATGACGGAAAAGTTTTTGGTGACGAAATTTGAATTTACTTCGGAGTGTCCCGTGAATTGTCACCTAATAATCAGAAGTAAGGGAAGTTACTTTGGAGCAGCGGTTCTCAACTTTTTTTTTGACTCGCGGAGCCCTTTTTGATACATAATTTCTATGGCGGAGCCCCCTTGGGGCCAATTTTTTAATTATTCATCAAAGTTACTGATTTATTTTTATTATTTAAAAATATGTAAAATTATTTTTAAAAATTTTACGGGTTTTTAATTTTCCTCGGAGGCCTTGGAGAGTACACGAGGAGCCCCAAGCGCTCCGCGCAGCACCGGGTGAGAACCGCTGCCTTGGAGTGCGGCCCGTGGATTATCACCAAATAATGATAAATACAGTCGAATCCCGTTATAACGAACTCCAAGAGACCGGAGGAATCATTTCGTTATAAAAGAATTCCAGGTTGCCTAGCATTGTTCCTATGTAAACTTATTTGCGGGATTATCGAAAAGTGTTCGTTAAAACGAGATTTTCGCTATAACGGTATTCGTTAAAACGGGATATTCGACTGTATATAAATTTACATCTGAATGGCACGTGCAGTCTAACACGACAACAATCTAACCGAGGCTCTGAGAAATCGAGCTTATGCTAATAATAACCAAATAAATTCATTAGGATGATTATAATCAAGGAAAAAATAATTATAATTTAAAATATGCCTCCCGATAATCCATAAATTACAACAACAAAAAAACGCATTTATTTCCAAAAATTACTCAAGAATTATCTCTAAAAGAAGAAAATAATTTTTTCTTAATTCTTCCATCCCTTATAAGACAAGCAGATGATTTATTTATTGTCTTTAAAAGAACCAAGAAAAACAAGAAAAAAAGATTTTACATGGAGAAAGTGACAATCCGACTGTGCCCTCCGATTGGCCGACGACCCATGTACCGGCTGTCTGATTGGCTGACGAAGTTAGGCAGGGGTTAACGAGATGAGCGCACGGAGGGTAGAAGGAGGGTGATCGTCTTGTGTGTGTGGAATATCTGGAGATATCCGCCGGGCCGAGACGCCACCTAGCGGAGGGACGTCACTTTGTTTCGGAGAGTGGCTCTGTGTGTATGTGCTTCTTTTTCTGCTCAGTTTTTTTTTCGTGCGCTCTGTGTGTGTGTGTGTGTTCGTGCAGCGAGTACAACAACGCGAGGGGGTAAATACTCGCGTTCTGGCTGTTGTTGTTGCTGCTGGTGTGCCCCTTCGCTCGCTCTTTTTGATGGTGTCGCAACAATTCTCTCGAGACCAAGGTGTTGTTTGTTGTACTGTGCGACGAGAGAGAGCCGGTGTGGGAGGCCGCCCGTGAACATCGACTGTTAATTTAATTTTGAATCGGTGCTTCGCGCTCTTGTGCTCGTTATTCCGTACGAGGAAGATAGTGTGTGTTAACGACAATAAGATCATATATACACACAAGAGTTCTTACATGAGCTGAAGATGCCTCACCCTCATCATGTCGGGGGTGGTGGAAACGGGGGCGACGACCTGGCATCCTCGGACGAGGTTAAAGTGTTCGAGCACGAAGGCAATGGTGAAGGCAAAGAAAAACGCGAATCTTCGGAAAATCTCACCGATGTGAAGTCGAGTCTTGTCACCGAGGGCGAGGAGGTAAGTCGCAAACTTATAGTCGAAATCGCCACCAGCTGGTCAGAGGCGGATTTATGTTTTTGCCGCCCTTTTCCCCCATTCTGTTCGAATTTTCTGGGCCCGCTCATTCCTCAAATTTGCCGCCTTGTACTATAAGCCCGCTTCTCTCCCGCATGTCTATGTCACACTTTTGGTTATTACTCACGTTCTTCAATTTTTGGGTCGCTCGCTGACCTGATCTCTTAATCTTTGTCACTCACGTGCTTCCAAACTCTCTTGGTCGCTCACTTATCAGGTTCCTAGCTCTCTAGGTCACTCTTTTGATCACTCACTAATCTGGTCCCTTGATCAAAACGCCACTCGCATGCTTGCAAACTCTAGTTCACTCACTGACCTAGTCCTCGCTCTCTTGTCAGAGGCGGATTTATGCTAACTGTGCTCTCTATACAAATTTTTGTATAGAGGCCTTTCTCCCATCCTATTACTATATACCCCCTTCCAACAGTCGGCTGCCGGAAAATAACGAGGGAGACCAGCTTGCCGAATTCAAATCGTGGATTCTGGGAAAATTTTTAGATATCATTATTCTAAAAATCTATTGAACTGAATGAATACATAACTGTTATCCACCAAAACCTCTATTTTTCCCTGCCATGCCGATAATGGACCAGATTCCCACATTAGAGAAGCTGTTGTCCCTTGAGTTTTACGGTATGCCGGCTGAGGGGGGGGTACGGTGATTTTTTGTTTGCCCGCCAAGCCCCCTCCCCCGTAAATACGCTTCTGCAGCTGGTCATCTCACTAACATATTATTGTTTGTTTTCATAAATTCACCATTGTTGTTGTTTACGTGTGCTTTAAGTTCTGTTGCGATCAATGTTGGTGGTTGTATCCATGTGTTTGTTTTGTGATGATCCGGTAGTTGTCTCCCACGTGATTAAATTTGTTGATGGATTGTGACGTATTGATGCGAGCCGAACTTACGCTGCCTCGAAATCCCATGTTGTCGCCGGCTGGTCCGTCCAGCCGTAGAATGTCCGGCTGGATGTCGAGGAATTCCCAGATATGTTCGAGCATGTCTCCCGTAGCTCGTGGAATATTTGAGTCCATCTGCTGAGTCCTGGATACCTGCGGTGAAGTCACTCTAGGGTCAGTCCGTGGCTTGACTTCCCACGTCCAGAGGCGGATTTATGAGGGGCTGTTCCAATTTTACTGACCTCCTCCCGGTTCTAATTTGTTCTTGACCACCAATCACTTAAATGTGCCTCCACTTCGAACTCGCCGACCTGAGCCGCTTAACACACCTGTAAATACACCTTTGTTCACATCATAGAGCCGATCCAGGATGGGGATGATAGTTTTCCCCAGGAGCAGGATAATATGGGAAAAATTGGGCTGTCCGGGTGTGAAATACCAAACGAGCTTATGAACTCGTCGCCCCTCCGTCTCAACTTTTCCTTCGAGCCCAGTACATAGGCTGATCTTTTGCGGGTAGACCTAGGTCAGGGTATTTTTTATTTGCCCCTTTGATTGTTATCTTTTTTGCTTCGAAGCATTCTTAATCATACAAAATATAGAAATTAAGCATTTCAACGGGGAAGAACATAGTCTCTTGGAAGCCTAAAATATCCAAATATGCCTTTGCCCACGCTTGTCTCTAGTAACAAATTACTGACTAAACTCCACAATTGTGGAGGCTGTAGCATCGGTGTTGTGTTAATTGTTTTGTGTTTCTTCGACGTTTGAGATTTTCTTGTGCGGCACGTAGCACGAGTCCATGTGATCAAATTCTCACAAATCCTTGAAGCAGACGTTTTCCAGTCGGAACTTGCCCTATGGGTCGTTTTAACGCAAGGGCACAAACGGACATATTCATGCCCACCTCCCCCAAATCCTGCAACTGGGATTTTGGACGAGCACCTATCTGTGTAGTGAATTTGTGGTGTGGAAAACAAACAAAAAATGATAATATGCCCGGTCCCCTGAGCAGCCTTGACTTTGTTGAGGCGGGGGGCGTATGTTAAAGGAGCCGTACCACACAAGATCCCGCACAGTTTTCAAGCCTCTGATATTGTTGGGACGGCCCCGTTTATTTAGTAACTAGGTCTGTTTTGCATTTTGTGAAATTTTGAAAACATTTTTTTTCTCATTGTTTGGTCCTAAAATTTGCCGCCCAGGACATGTGGCCACCCATTGGTTGCAGCCCTTACCAAACATCGCCAACGGCCATAACCTTGCTGAAAACACCGGTTCTCGTCCGATCACCGAAGCTAAACAGCATCGGACGTGGTGAATAGTTGAGAGAGGTGACCACCTGGGAACTCTGCGTGCTGTTGGGCATCATTTTGCATGGCTGAGCCGTAAATGGTAAAGGCCTTATATCACCTGCGGGACAGAACCCGGGTTTGTTCGGGTTCACGGGGCCCTCCACAAGGGTGGGGACTGGCAGGACTCCATCCCTGGGTGCCCGGTACGATTAGGATGATTTTTTGTTTTTTCATGTTAAAATTCACCGTAGAAGGCCCCCCTCAAAAAATCACAACCTAGGAGCCTTACTCCAGGATTTGTGGGCCGCGGTCCTACAGCCTTGACCCAGATCGCTCACAGATGTATGAGGGCCATGGAAGAATGTGCTCATCTAAGACAGGCTCCTATCCTCATTGCCCTCTCACGTAGCTAAGACAGGCTCCTATCCTCACGTAGAAAAGGACTGTCAGAATTTCAGAGTTAATCCCATGATATTTTTTTTATAAATTTCTGGGGGCCCCCGAGAGAAATCTTGGCCTGATAACTCGTTGGAGATCTCTCTAAATGCAGGTCTCCAAGATATGAAGACCATCATGGGATCGTTACCCTGAAATACTTTTATTGTCTCCAAAGATTAACATAAGAGCTAATACGAAAGGTGTAAAAGAGATAATATAAATTACTCAAACATTTCCGTCGGTCCTTATTGATATGCCTAAAATGTCCTAGGCAGGCAATTTGACATGTAGTAGACACACACACACGCACGTGCTATTCATTTCGAAAAAGAAATGCAGCTTGCTATTGGTTATATGTGATGACCCATTGATGTCTTTGACCCTCTGATTTTGCTGTTGCCCGGACAGGCCTGAGTGTGTGTGTGCTTGATTATCTTCAAGTGTACATGACAAACGAACGGCCTTTCACGTGAGGAGGAGCTGTCGAAAATACACAGTATGCGTACAAAAAAAAAAGATCAGCATTCTGTTCCCCTCTCGTTCTTTTTTATCCGTAAAAGCCCTATGTTGTTATGCAGGTCTTCCCCCCCCCCCTCTTTCCTCTCTACTTGTGGCCCATCCTATAGAATTGCCCCCATTTGCTCTGGGTTGACACCATTGTTTGTCTGCCCTCATATCGGAATTTCTAATCTTCCCAAAGCACGAGAAAAAGAACCCTCGGACGCTCCGCCCTTGGCCTTCGGTGGCCATTGTCTTTCTCACTCGAGCCATGAATGAATAAAACCCCATCTCGGGGTGTCCATGTCTGATTTAATGTCCGCCGTGACAAGTTTACATATCTTTTCTTTTTCCCCGAAAGATCATTATTACTACTCTGCCATGATGTATTTACTCTCCTCCTCCGTTTGCTCGTGTTCATTGCACTTATTTGTCCGGACCTTCACTGCTTATTATTTCGAGGATATGACTCGATTGAGTAATGATGGATTAATGTCAGTAGTGATTCATTCATGCATTCTCTTCCGATCGTTCCAAGACCCATTCTCATCGATTTCGACCATATCCCTATATGGTACGTTCGAGTTTGTGAGAGTTGTGCTCCGTTGAAATGCCCGTAACTCCGATGCGGCATGAGTTTGAACTTCATTGAGAAATACTGTAATTACCTCGTACTGATTCCTATCGAGAAATACTGGTAGTCATAATCCTCTAAGATATTTTTAGTGAAGTGAGACTTCGGTATGACGTCACTTCCTGGGGACTAAATAAAAATGACTCCTTTTATGGTAATATAGTGAATCAAAAAAACATACGAGAACACATTAATTTTGCTTTCAAGGTCATTTAAAAACTGATGATGTATGAGAGGTGTCCAGCATTTTTTTGGGGGAGGGTTGGCAACCCTTAAAATGCAAACAGTGGACGGTACTTTAAATTTAGGGGTTGACGAATCGAAAAAGGGGGAATTAGGTCCTAGGTATTGATTTTGTTCTCAAGAAAGATAGTCCTAAATGTTTTTTTGACCTTTCTGGTACTTCATATTCCTTCCCAGGATTGTAACAAGGATTTTTGTTGGAATGGGGATACGATTTTCTCCCTTGGGCAGTTTGCCCCCCCTCTAGTTCCGGCCATGTCCCTTCCTATGTCTCATGAAATGAGAAAACTGTTATTCGTAAACTCGTCTTTCATAGGTCTGGGATTTGTCAAGACCAGATTTAAATTCTAACAGTGGGTGGCAGCACTTTGAATACAAACAGAGACAGTAGATGAAAAAAAAGTACTACCACAAAAGCTAAACCCACCCTTCAAAAAAACCCCCCCCCCCGTTTTGCTTTTTCTCCTCCTACCGGGAGACCTCGGTATTACGTCCCCTCTAGGAACTGAATAAAAGTGACTTCATAACGGGTTCAGTTCGCTGATTATGCCGGCAAGGACATTTAAAAACTGATGTTGAACGGAGTTCTGAGGGCAAGTTTTTATTTCAAGGCTGGGTCGATGGTGTTCGAGCCATATTGAAAGAGGAGAAATTGCATTGGGCCACACTTTAGGAACAAACAGTAGATAACGCTTCAAATAGTGATAGTACAGGTACTCCCCAAATTTGGAGTTAATAAATTTCTAAAACTAGCATTTTAAGATACTGTACGGTATATCTTAATTTAAGAATGTGTGGGGGGGGGGGGGGTGGAGAACTTGCACCAAATGTTCTAAATTTCTGTTACCGTGGAAAAGGGATGCCGTGTCTGGGGAAAGGGATTCCGACCGTTTATGCCCTTCGAAATAACCCTTTGAGCAGGCAATGATAAGACATCTCGCCTCCATAGAAGCCTTTTATTCTAGCATTGACGAGCTTAGAGATTTTGTAAAGTTGTTTTCTCAATGGAAAGTTTTCCCTAGACCCCTTAGTTTGCACCTGCTGAAAATCGGAGGAAAGCCTGCTGCATTAAAAAAAAAGATATGACATTTTTTGGCAAGTTTTAGATAATGCCTAATTTTTATTTTTTTTACGACTTTCAAGTGCAGAAGACGACGATACAAAATGGTTTGAATGGATGTAAGATTCAACAAAGGGAAAAATTTGACGTGCACGCAGCAGTGACGGCAGTTGCCTTTAAGAATCGGGAGAGGAATCTGCAGAAGACGCAGTAAAAACTGCTTTGCCGAAACGTTGTTGAATTATAAGAATACTGTAAATTTATCCGGAAAACGAGAGAATTAACCGGTTATGATGCATCAAGTGAATGCTGATGGGGAAATGGATAGAGTGTTTCATAAATCCGTATAAAACCAGCGAAAAGTCAGTGTCTTCACTCTTTCATTGGTGAGTTCGGGAGATTCCCGAATAGTATAAGGTCGGAAACCTTTCCGTTGAATAAGCCGTGTTATTTGCTACCGATACTAACAAACAGTAGTATTTGCGACTGTACCGTACCACGGGGCATCTAGAGGGAGGGTGAGTTGAAGGAAGATGTAGCAGGAAGAGATTTACCGCATCCAAATATGTCAGAAGTATCTCAGGAAAAGGATTGCATACTCGATTTCTCGTTAAATCCGATTTGTTTTAAAACTAAATAGCTGCGATGTTTTACTGCATCGTCATAAATATGATCGATAGTAACGGAATAGAATATTTACTCTCTATTTTTGATGTATAGATCTTTCGTATTTTCAATTTTTTTGTTTATTTCTAGTTGAAAACCCCTTAATCAATTTATTTTTTTTTTGCGTTTATTTTAGATAGTCAATAAAACTGAAAAGTTTATTTTGCATCATCCGGATGCAATTCGAAGTTGGATCCGTTAAATCGGGGCTTTGCTGTGTCTTATTAGGGGGGGGGGGATTCCACCGTGTAATATATTAGTACACACACCTATCACACTAAAAAAAGTAAATGTAATTTACACGTTTATAGGCCAAGAGAGAAAGAAAAGTTATACTGGTTTGAAGAATTTTTTGAATTAAGTGTGATACTTGTTACGGTCTGTTTCGTATAAATATTTCAAGAAGCTTGGTTAAATTTTTAAACTGCAGCGTGGAATAAATTTCAAAGCCCCCCCCCCCCCAAAAAAAGGGGGGGGGAATATTGCCTAAAAGAAAAATATGGAATGTCATTCAGCATACTAAGGAAAAGGAAAAATTAACAGATCTATTAAAATTTCAGGGTTACCCATGAGTCGTGTCCCTATTACGATGATAGACCGGTAACTGGTTCAAGGAACACTAACCGACAGCAATTTATCAACTAGTTTAAGAAGATAAATATTATGTACACGCCGAAATATTATTAATGTCAAATACACATTTCATTGAATACTATTAATACTTACCGAACTCATACGCGTGATGTAAGTCGGTGAATTCACTATAGTAGATATACCAGCGGCCAAACAGTTTATTTATTCGTTGTTTTTGAATGCACCTAAAATTCATCCGGAAATTCTTGTCGCATTATTCAGGGAAAAGAGAAAAATTTTCAAATAATGGGCCTTATTGGACACGCCAGAGACATTTGCATCTTGGGAGCTACAACTTGTACTTTTGAAGAAAATTTGAATGTTTGGGGAACAAATATTAATTCTTACGTATGACAGTAACCAATTTCGGCAAAACTAATTCGAATAAGTCGTAAAAAAGAGCTGTTTTCGGAAAATTATTAGCTCTTTGCTAGGAGTAAGGATTCTTGAATCACAAAACTTTAGTGACCCCCTGCATGTTAGAGAAATATTAAAATTAGCTTTAATATTAATTCTTTTAATACTAATGTAATCTGCGTACACCAATATAGTAAAAGCGTCAAGATACATAGAAACACTGAATGAATCGAACAGCGTACGACAGTGAGCTTCTTCAAAGTGTATCTTTGAATGGTATGAAATGGGCACTGGAAAAATTCAAACCCCTATGTTTATAATATCGGTTCTTTCTACATTTTATTTCTAAGTTCGCTTATGGAGACTTTATTTCAGCATTTTTTATTATCGTATTAATACGCAATCTCTATAGTGGTTATTTTAATCACCACTGTTGTTCTAGGTAGAATTTCGTCCGATTAACGAACCCAGAACATTTGTATTCTAGGAACTCGAAACCTCAAAAAAGATGACCAATTTTGGTGTAACTGCATGTTAAATTAGCTGTCGTTTTAGTCTTAAAGTGGTTCATATATGTTTGTATAAATATGTAAAAAGACAATTACGAATGAAAAAAGAAAAATCTTTGTGACGCAATTACAAAGTTCTTTTTCTTTAAATGTTAATTTAACTTTTCTATTGTGGAAAATACTAGGTTGGAGTTGCTACATATGCCCCTGATACAAGCAACCCATTCGAAAAGCACTTGCAAGTTACCTCCTCAGAATATATGGTAAGATTTAAAAGGAATGATAGAAATCGTAACCAGAATGTGACACCAATATTTGATCATTTAGGTATTATCCATTATTAAATTTCCATTCTTGACATTTTTGCCACTGGTAGGAACCCAATCCTGAAATATTGAAACCCATTTGGAGTATAAACATTAATATAAACCAGGGTTCGTAAATATCGTAATATTTTCAATAGAATAATCAACATATTGTTGATAATGAACGTTTTCAGACTTGATGTAAACTAATAGAACACCCCTTTGCCTGAAAACATTCATGTGGTTTCATAATAAATTTTTGTTTTTTACATAACTTTTTGCACCCAACATCAAAATAAATTGTGATATATTTTCGATAGAATAGTCGAGCTGTTGTAGTTTATAGATGTTTTCACAAATGGTGCAAACTACAATTTAGAGCATTTCAAATTTCACAAAGATTTATATTTGATAATTATTAATAATAAAGATATTTTGAATCTTTTTCACATTTAACTGGAGAAAGCGGGTAAATTATGTTTTGAAAAAAATCTATACTTTTTTCTTGACTGAAAATTAGTTGATTCTCGATTAAAATACCAATTGATTCTCCACTGAAAATATCAAACCATCCCCGATTGAAAATATCAAGCCATTTTCAGCTGAAAATGTCAAAATATTCTCAACTGAAAATATCGGTCCATTTTTGGCTGAAACATCAAATCATCCTCGACTGAAAATACAAATGCCACAACGGGCATATAATGCCCAACGAGGTGCTGAAAAAAGATGCCCACAAAACAAAATATCAGCTCATTTACCACTGGGAATATGAAAGCATCCTTGACTGGAAGTATCAAACCATTCTCTACTGAAAATATCCGACCATTTGTGGCTGAAAATCTCAGCTCATTCTTTACAACTGAAAACATGAAACTGAAAATACTATTCTCTATCCGTGGTTGAAAATAGACTTCTGAACTCAAAATATCAACTCATTCTCAACTGAATATTTTTATGTTTGAACAAATCTGATTATCTATTCATAGATGAACTAATTTTTAATTGATAAACTCATTTACAGTTGAAAGAACCAAATCCTTTTCGACTGAAAATCTCATATTTTGAAATATCGGATATATATCAACACAAACCCTGGTGTAAACATCACTGATGTTATACCCTAATTATTTCTACTTAATTAGTTCATTAATTTAACCTCTTCGCTCCAGAATTTTTAAGAGTTCGCTCTGTTTTTCTTTTTTCCAAGTTAAGACCTGATGCGTACCTAACTCCAATGGTTCTAGTAAAAATATCGACCGTAATTAATTATATAGGTTTTTTAAAAGAAAACTTTTAAGGGACATCTGACATGCAATACACAAAAGTCAATTTTTTTTATAGCCAGTTTTGGCTCGGCGTGAAGAGGTTAACTTGACTGATGTAGCTGCTGAATTTGCTTCAATGGAAATTCAACGTTACTCTTAAAAAAAGGAATGGAAGGCAGGGCCGTCTTAAGAGCATCATTGGCCCCCGGGCCAAATGATTTTTCTGAGGCCCTACCAGGCAAATTTTTGAAAATCTCAAAAAGCCATTTTTGTGAGGCCCTCGGGCCGTGCCTGGGTGGATCCATGCCTTAAGACGGCACTGATGGAAGGAAAGGGTGAAAAAAAAAAATTCTAAATAGCCACACGTGAATTTTCTTCTGTTTACATGAATAACAATAAAAAGTTATGAAGTGCATTAGAAAGGAAATAAACGTTTTCCTTGTGAGACAAATATATCGTATTTTCCAACGTATAATACGCAGATGTGAATTTCACTAATTGATCTAATTGTTCCTAATCTATATTTTTTTTACAAGTGTCCTGCACTATAATGCGAAATATTAATTTTTTAAAGGTAGCGTTGGCTACGTGCTCGTTTAAAAAAAGTCGATTTTTCAACTCGAATTTATGCTATTTTTAAGAATTTATTATTATGTTAAAATTGTTTTTACTAGTCGATATTTGAAAATATTCATTTAACTCAGGAAGAGAAAGCTACAGATTACACGAGAAGTGGTATAAAAACTGCAATAGAAGAAATAAAGATGGGGTTTTCTCTTACACATGCTGCTGTTACGTGTACTGTGGTGATTCATCCGCCTTCCTAATTTCCTGTTCTTGCTCAAAAGGGGAATTTGCAATGGCCACGGGCAGAATCGTCCTAAAGCATGGGCCCACCTGGGCCGTGGGCCTCAAGAGAAAAGGGAGATCTGATTAAAATTTTCGAGAATTTGCATAGTAGAGCCGCATTAAACATTGATGGACCGGACACACTCCCATTTCGCAGATCATAGTTGGGCCTCAGAAAAATCACTTGGCCCGGGGGCCCGTGATGCTCTTAAGACGGTCCTGGCCACAGGTCAAACATCAACACGAAAACGAAACGTCTGAGAAAGAGATGAAAGGACCTAGATCCCCATCATCGTCCCTTAGCTGCCTCCCTGTGGGTTCGGTCACAAATACTAAGTCCAAATGTAAATAAAGTAATATAAATATACGAATAGTCTTCTCTAAATAAATCACGATACATAAACACCTCGTGTTGTGTAAATATCAATAAACTCATATCATAAACTAATTTGTTCGAGGACGTCTCAGACCTCTAAAGGCCATTATAGAACCGGTTGCAGAAGCCTAAAAAAAAGTTTTCTATTAGAATTTTTATCAAGTAAATGTAGTGTCGATTTCTTACGCGTTGAAAATTCGTGAGTCAGTTTTCAATCTATGGTGAAAATCGTAAACCAGGAGGTTCTTAACCTGTGGGTTGCGACCCAAAGTTGAATAGCAGAGGATCCTAGGGATGGGTCGTACAAAGTCACTTTGCAATCTGGTTGTAAATCCATTTGTTGTGGCATTGGTTTTAGGGGAAGTCGACGATTTCGATAGCTTTTCCTGGGGCCTCGACATTTTCGCGCCGCCCCCCCAAATCCATTATTTTGAAAACATTATTCTTGTAGAGAAGTCAGTATTTTTAAAATTATTACAGAAGGCACAGGAGGACAACAGGGCAGTCTTAATACCACCACAGGTTCCTGGACAGAGTGATGGTCTGGGGCAGCGGTTCTCAACCGGTGCTCCGTGGAGCCCTTGGGGCTGTGTGCACTTCCCAGGGGCTCCGCGGCCACTCGAAGATAATGAAATAAATTTCATGAACAAGCAAAAAAAGAGGCCTAAAGGGTACTCCATATAAATAATATACTAAAAAAGACTCCGCGAGTCAGGGAAGGTTGAGAACCGCTGGTCTGGGGGTTCCTACCTACCCTGCAAGAACCTGCCCATCAGTCCATATATTGGTTCTCGACAGTAATACCAGATCTCATTATCGGGAGGAGCCCGGGTGGTCCGATGTGTTAAGACGGCACTGGATGAAAAAAATCGCCCCATAAAGAAAATGAACTCGCTGAAAAAATTAATGAAACAAATGCAAAATATTCAAGAATTAATGAGATTAATAATTGAAAATAAAAGCGAAATGGTTTCAGAATTAGTGAAAGCTTCGAATAATCTGGGACGGGTCACTCGCTTGATCTGGGAATGTGTCACGGGCAACAGGAGTGATGTGAAACTGTACCAAGGGCCGCTTGAAAGCTCTGGAACTGTCGTGGATCTGCAAATGTACCACTTGGTTTATTTATGCAAAAATAGACTTGAGGTCGTGAGCCACATCGTCTCCGAAAGCCGTAATAAAACGCACGCATATACGGCCTAGGCCCTCTTGTTAATAAAGCCTTGGACTAGTTTCACTGATTTCGAGAACGAAACGTAGTCAGTCAGGAATATTAAATCATAATTTTTAAATTGAAATTAGACATGGGTTGCGAAGTTGATCCTGTTGATTTTTTTTGTCGCTCCTGAAAAATCAATTAAGATTCCCTGACACGTAAATGAATCGTTTAGCGAGAAGGCTTGGCTTTGCTAATCCGTGTGATTTTGTGCATCTATTCAGCTGGCACCCTCTGTGTTCCGAATTCTTCTCAATGACTTGTTTCCTGGAAAGAAAATTTCCACCGTTTCCAAAATACCATATACCATTGTATTTATTTTTAGTTTTTAACCCCCCCCCCCCTCGTCGTCTTCCTCTATTCTTCTGAAATAGTTCGGATCAACTCCCCTGAGGACCACCCTAAAGGCTTGGCACCCACCCCTTTCCGGCAAAAAAAAAAGGCTATCAACAGGTTTTCGGATGCTTCTGGGAGGGCTGTTGCCAATATCTGACCGCAGCTTGTGTGTGTTTAGCGCTGATTGTGTGTGCATATCAGCGTGTAACAAAAAGTGCTCCAGAGGCTTCTCTGTGTGAACAATGTCCATAAATTCTTTTCTGGGCAACAAAGCTCTTGACAAAGTGGGTGGCGCTGCTTTTGACAACTCTTCTTTCCGTCAAAAAAATACCCCGTTTTATTTTATCAGTGATCTACATCTGTTGATCCGCATTAAGGACAAGATCAGTGTTCTGACATAGGAACACAGACCTTCTCATTAGATAAGTGCTATTTTAATAGGATTAGGGGTTCTTAACCATATGGGGGTGTCAAAGGCACATTCTTCATCTGACCAATCCCTTGATTTGAAAACAATTATACCAAGAAATTGAGGGGAAGGGGGAATACTCTAATAAACTTTGCCGTTTCGTCGTTGTCGAATAAAAAATGAGCAAAACTGAAACTCAATTTTTGCGGACACCTTTCTACGTTGAGTGGTTTTGAATGGAACCAACCAGGGCCGTAGCCAGAAATTTCGTTCATGGGGGGGGGGGAGACCAAAGTTATAGAACAATAGATTTGGTCATCCTTTATTCCTTTTTTCGGCCATTTTCTTACATTTCGGAGGGTGTTCCCCCCCCCCCCCCAAAGTCCTCGGAACCAACCATAATTTTATTATTACCAAAACTCTCAAATTGTTCACAACACAGTACCTCTATATCAGTGTTCCACAAAATGAGCAATATCGCTCCCTGGAGGGGGGAGAAGCTATGAGTTGGCTCTTGAATTAGGAGGTATAAGAATTTTGAAGGGTAGGATAGAGCAAAAAGTTCGGGAAACTACGCTCTATATGTTCGGCAGATTTTAATGAAGCCGGTGTCCAGCTTTTTTGTATCAATGATGCGGCTCTTTATTTTAACACCTATCATAGGCAGATTTTAATGGAACCATGTGTTCAACTTTTATGTATCAATATTTCACCCTTTAACTTGTACAGGGCCGTAACTCGGATTTTTGCCGCTCGGGGCACACATTATTTTGTCACCCCTACAACTTTGAAATTCGATAATTTTATAACACTGTTCTTTGTTCCCACCTAAAATAGCCGCCACATGAATTTTACCACCCCGCCAGTTCCGGCCCTGACTTGGAAACCTCTGTTACAGATTTTAATTCAACCGCGGGTGTCCAATTTTCATGCATTCAATTTTTTTGTATCAATACTGTACTTCTTTATCTTGGAAAGATTTTAATCAAACCCTAAGGTTGAGCGCACACCTGTTAGACAAGACGAAACAACTTTAGACAAGCTTTAGTCGTTCACGTTGATCTGTTTGGCGCAACACACACCGATAAGTCATACAAATTAATTCGTAGCACCATTCAACTCAACGTGAATAATGCATCAATTACTAACTTGTATACAACTGTCTTGTTTGACTGATGTGCCGCCCGGCCTGAGTGTCTGAGTTTAGCTTACAGTTAGGCAGTTTTTACTGTATCAGTCAAGAGATTGGTCATCAGTTTTACAGAAGCTACAGATTTTGTTCCTGCGAAGAGTCCCACGAAGGAAACGATCATTCGTTATTTCATATTTCTACGTTGATTTTCCTCCCATCATCTTTAATGCATGTCTTGTCGGAAGCCATTCCATGGACTCTAATCAGACATTCTTAGTAGACGTGTATAGACCTAGAAATGCCTATGCGTTATGCTTACTCATGAAAAAATGAGTAGAAAACCGGATTACACTCGGGCACAATATTTTTTTTTTACACTCCTTTTTTGCATTAGTATTTTCTCCGCGTTAGTTGACAGTGGCGTACCTAGGATCTTTTTTCAAGGACGACAGACAAGAGTATAATTTTTTTCCCTGCTCTTTTTTTTACTCGGGTTTAAAAAGCAAAAATCCTGGCTCGACTGCCCCTTTCCCTTTGCATACATCAGTGACTGTTGATTTTTTTGCGTATAGCCCGTATTCTCAAGGATACAGGTTAGGACAGGGCCATAACTATGATTTTTTTGCCCCACCACTGAAATTCGATTCATTTGTGTTTTTGCTCGCTCCTAACATTTACTGGGTGGGGGGGGGGGGGGTGTTGCACTTTATTACATTACCATATTAGTCAAGGGCGCTTCATCTTCGAAAGAGTATGACCCACTCCATTGGTTTGAAACCGCGTCGCGGGCCACTGAGTGATCTGAAACAGCACCTTGTAGGTCTGTTCACTGTCACGTGATCTGTAGATGTGCCGCGGATCATTTAAGTGATCTGGAATTGTGCCGCGAGTAACATAAGTGATATGGAATTACACCTAAGGTCGCTTGAAAGTTCAGAAATTGCACCGCGGGTCACTGTAAAAGTGTCACCAGAGTTGCTTGAATGATCTGGAGCTCCTCCGCAAGAAGCATAGTGATGTGGAACCTCACCACTGGCCGCTTAAGTGGGCACTCTAACCTCTCGCAGGTTACTCAAATGATCTGTAAATATGCTGCCGGTCACTTAAGTGATCTGGGAATACGTCACAGGCCACTGAAGTGAGTGTAATCTCATCGCAGGCCACTGAAGTAATCTGTTAATGTAATGGGGACACGGGCCACATGAGATCGATCCGCGGGCCACATTTGATATGTATAAGTGTTGTAGCTGTATTGTAAGAAGAGGGGGGGGGGGTTACCAAAGCCTCAGTAAAATGAGTGACAATGCGGATGCTTGTACCAAATGCCCCCACTTGTGACAACTGTTGACCACTCAGTCACAAAAAGTCAATTTTCATCGCGTTTCCACTGTGCATGACACGAATTATCACGTTGTTAGTATCGTTCCTGTTTCAACTTCACACATTAGTGTTTTTTTGCAAACATTTGGTGACAGTGTAGTCGCAGTGTTGTCTGTCTGTGTCTGTAGGCGTCATAGTGGAATTTTTTTTTTTTCTCTCATCTCTGAATGGAAAGCTTTTTTCGTTCTATCTGATGGGCTGGTGCTAAGAAAAATAGAAAAGTGATGCTTTTGGCGTGTTGCTTTTTTTTTTCCTCTCTCTTATAGAACTTTTTCCCATCTTCGTGTACTTTCATCTCGTCTTCTTTTTTTTTTATCAGTACATTTGACGTTTCGATAGTCGTCTTGACATTTCAGTGACACCAACGGTCGAGATTTCCAGTCGCGATAAACAGCCTTTTTCTGGAGGAAATGCCACTTTCCTCGCATTTTTTTTTTTTGTTTGTCTGTGTTCGTGCTTATTCAGTGCAAGCAGCAGCAACCAACCCATCGTTAGCAGAATAATATTCTTCTTTTTCTTATTCTTTGTTACAAGGAGATGGAAGAAGAGGGAGAGAGAGAAGAAGAAAAAAAAAGGTGCAGCCTGTTTCTTGAGTTTTATGGCTGCCATAAATGTTTATTTTCGCGAATGATAAGTTGGCGTTAAAGAGGTAATAGTTTGTCAAGAGAAGAATGAACAGAAAAAAAAAAAATTATTTTTTCACTATTCTCTTTTATTATTCACGAAGTTATAGTTCCATTTGCAGTCAGACCACTATCCATCTCGTCCATTGTGCTAAACTATTAATCAAATCGCCTTTTTATTTATAGTAGTCCTTATCCGTTTCTTGAATATATGGATCTCACTTATGATGTAATATCTCTTTTTCCGTTTGGTATCGCTTGTAAGAGAATTTACGAATGTGTTATAGGTTTTTTTTTGTTTGGTTGTGAATGAATATCATCCGGGGCTGTGCGTTAGAGCAGTGTTTCTCAACCTTTTTTAAGTCCATGGTTCGTCCTTTGGACAATATTTTCTTCTTATCCAGGGCCCCACCCTCTTCCCAGTTCTGCGGAGACCCTTTCTACTTATCGAATTGAATTTTATCAAATCTAAATTCAAAATGAACAAAACATTTTTACACGAGATCGAACTCTGGTCCCGGCACGGATCTAGAAGGTGGGTATCCCCTCCAAGATCTTTATTATATAGGAGAAATAGGTCTGTGTAAAGAATGGGGCGATTCGTCGAATATGAAATCGACCGTCCCGACACTTCACCCTGGGTCCGCACGAACCATCGGTTCAGTGAGCTTCCTCCTTGTGGAGATTTTGTTTTGTCGTCTCGATATCATGGGTCCCCGAGCAGAGTGATGTTCTGGAGGGTCCATGCATAGCTGGAGAAGTAACAACTTACATATTTACATTTGAAAATCCGTAGTACTACCAGATCTCTTCGTGTAGGTTCTGAATGGATGTGAGGTCCTGGGGCAGTGGGTTAAGATGGCGCTGGTTCTATGCACAGCTCTGCTGGATTTTGAAAGTATTAGTAACATTTTCTAACAACATATTTCACTTTGGAGGTCATTATTCACAGCTCTCAACTTCACCACTTATCATGGCTTCCTTTTCATCTGATTTTCACCCGTGGCCTAGAATATCCCAGGACCGCAGGGGCGAGGGCATATGACCCTAGATTGTAAACCACTGCCTTAATGAAGTGGAAAGTTGTCAGAAAGGAAGTTTGTCAGAAAGAATGAAGATTTTTTTTTTTCATACTCTCTTTTATTCACGAAGTTATAGTTCCATTTACAGTCAGGCCACTATCCATCTCGTCCATTGTGCTAAACTGTTAATCAAGTCACCTTTATGTTATTGACTGTTAGTGTAGAATCGAAAGCCTTTCTTATTCTAATTTCCTTGATTTTGTTTTCGTCATGATCTTGGCATCTTTTTTTCTGTTAATTTTTTTTCTTCTAATGATCAGGGGATGGTTACAGTAGCCGAAAGCTCTGTATAATTATTATTGTAATTCGCCTTTTTCCAATAGTGCTTATCGTTTTCTTGAATATATGCATCTCAATTATGATGTAATACCTCTCTTTTTTTCATTGGGTATTACTTGTGAGAGAATTTGGTATTGAGACACGCCAGATATTTTTAATTTTTTTTTAAATTTAATTATATGCATTCTGGAAAATCAGGGCGTCTACTAAAGGTTTCCTAGTCCTGGATAAGCCGAGAAAAACAATTTTCGGTAAATATTTCTCTGAAAATAATCATTAATGCTTAAAATTGTTTTTTCATTTGTTAAGCCCTAAATTATGAAAACCTAGTTGATCTCCGGTATACTTTATCCATCATCCATCCGTGTGAGTGAATTGTCAAAATAAGGAGGGAGGGATCATGAATAAGAGAAGGGCACATGAATATAGAGAGCATGTGTTTTTTTGATGCGTTCCGTGTGCTTATTATTTATGTCAGTTTTGCCCTTGAATATGCCACTATTTTAGGACCTCTCCTTTGCCCAAAAAAAAAAAAAGTGGGGACCTCCATCTTTTTTACTTATTCATTTTCTTTTCTCTTCAGCTGCAACAATACCGACATCTTTATGGAAGCGCTGGTCTTTCAGCGGAGCTATTCTTTTCCTGTGGAGCGATTTCTTCTCTTCTTTTTCCTCTTTATGTTCTTCGTATGTTTTCTAACATGTGTAATCCACCTTCCAGTGTATTATCCTGTCGTAAAATACGATTTTTACGCCAGGAATAAACAAATAAATAATATTTTGTGTCCGGAACAATCGGGAATAGCGCAATTGTTTGTATTTTTCTTCCTCCCCCTTCCCCTACTCCTTGGGATTCCTGATCATCTCCGCGAATTTTTATTTATTTATTATTTAAAATAGAAGAGGAAAAATACAGTATGTTCTTTTGTGTGTTTTGGTCTCGAGAAATATAGGTGTTTTATTTATTTATTATGTTGCCAGGTACGTATAAGGTACATTTTTTTTTTTAATGCTTGACAACTTCAGCTTGGAAAATCCTATACTCTTCGGCAATTTCAATTCGAGTTCTTTGTTTTATCAATTGCATCAAACTTTTAATCTGTTGCGAAAACAAAAAAAAATCCCCTTTTCGCTGTCATTTTTACAATTTAAAGATAATCCATGAAGCCATGACGTTTATGCAGATTTTCATTCTTACTTTCATTGAAAATATTCGCGCTCTCCATTGCCTTAACGGAGGACTAAAATAAAATAATGTACTAAAGACAGCTTAGACACTTTTCAAGCCCACAATATAGGTTTTTTTTTTTATAAGTTTTAACTGGCAACATGTTTTCAATAATTTTCCAAATGCTTTATCTGATGAACATAGCATTGCCTGGCTGTTAATGCATATTTACAGTTGTAAAGATTATAAAAAACAATTCAGATATATATTCCGCACGTTGCATTTCCGTTCGTGGGGAATTTAGTGACATTTAAGCACACCCCAAGCTCTTTCTTGAATTTCTAGAATGTTCAATGCTTTTGGAATATTTCACTCCAAATTATTTTTACCAGTAAATGTTATGGGTAAACTATTATGCCTAATCACCTTGGTAAATTTGATGAATTTTAATGTGCTTATCACTTTCACCGGCGATTATGCATCCAACAATTATTCGTAATTGAAGTCGATAAATTTGGTAAATATTGAATAATTAAGATTCCCCGTACCCTGAGTAGTTTTTCTTACAAACTGCTTATACGAACACAGCCAAATTTTTAGGATATTTTGATTAGACCATGGGGGAGAGATTTAAGAAATAAAAAATAACTCGGCAGGTGAAAAAGTGGCGATTTTTATTGCATTTTCCCTTGTACCACATAACTTATATAGGCCTACCAAGCTTCAATGGAATACGTCCTCCAGAACAAGCTTGACATATGTCGGAGTATTGTCAGTCAGTATACTGACGGGTGCTACATTGCTCTCTTAGTAGTGTCAGTATACTGAAACTACTCAGGCAGGCCTATGTAGCGCCCGTTCTGTGGTGGACGTATTCCATTGAAACATTTCATATACGCTATGTGGTCCATCAGGAAAGTTCAATAAAAAAGCTCAATTTTTTCACCTGGTGGTCGGAAATTAAACTATTTTTTTATTTCATAAATCTCTCTTCCCATGGTGTCTTTAAAATATCTTAAAAATTTGACTGCATTCGGATAAGCAGTTTTTGAGGAAAACTATTCAGGGTACGGGAACTCTAATTTTAATAACCCTGTGTGAAAGCAAAATTATCACCTCTGTTCTCTTCATTTAATCAGTTCATTAGTTTGCGATACGTCCACGACACGCATTTTGACACAAAAATTGAATTTAAATTAAGTGTTAAAAGATTTTTGTCACACACATAATTATGTTCAAATAAAACGAACATTACGATCGATTGTTTTAATGAATTAATTTCATGTAATACACTGCCTAGGAAAAAAGTAACCAATTTTACTGCACCTGATATGCAAGCCTCAGAAGAAAGCGTTGTGATCTGGGTTTTTTCTATTGGGGTAAGAAATGAAGTGGATATTTTAGCATACATAATGATTTCTGTGCCGACAGCCCAAGGCCTGAACCAGAGGGGGCGGGGGCAACTGCCCTGGGTGGCAAAATTTAAGAGGTTGCAGTTTTAGGTGGGAACGAAGAACACCGTTGTAGAATTATCGAATTTTAAGTTATTGGGGGGGGGGGGGTAAAATAGTGTTTGTCCCTGGCGGTAAAAATCTTAGTTACGGCCCTGTGACAGCCTCGCCTATGAAAGGATGTTTTTTTTTCCTTGAAGATGAAACAGTGACTCCAGAATGACAATGTCGAAGTGTATTTATTTAAAACTATGAAAAGTTATGAGTCATCTTTCGGACGCTTGGATTGCCATTCACAGAGTAAATCCGATCGAGATCAAATCCAAATCGACGAAATGCGATCGAGAGCCTTCGAACGTATTCAGAGGTGGATTTAACGGTGGGCGCCCGACTTCTAAAGGGCCCGAAACTTCACACTTTTTTTCTAATTTGGGGGGGGGGGCAATATTTTCTTTTGCGCCAGTGGCCCCGACCGACTTTAATCCGCCACTGAACGTATTACATAGGTATTTGGACATTATTTCAGGATTTTCTGAATTCACCAAGGGTGCTGTAAATTGCATAGCAAATCTGACCAAAAAATAAAGTTGAGATAACATTGCGGAGTTTAAGTTTCAAAGCGTGCGACTTTCTTTTCAGTCACAAACAAAACAAAAAGAACCGACATCATAACAATAAATATTCATAAATTTTATCTCTTCACAATTATTCCATTCACGATTATGCATGAAAAACTGTTTCAGTGGCACAATTTCACGTGGATACAGCCCCCCTCATAATTTCATGCGATTCATGGTAGAAGAAGGAAGGAAGGGCAGGAAGAAAAGCAGAAAAAGAAAGGCACGTTATGCGTTCATGTTTTGCAGAAGTGTCACCAAATTCCCCATGTGCGGAAATGTAACCAAACCAACTTTTAAGTGTCTCTATAAGAGAATTTCATTTTTTCCTAGAAGATTTTATCCGTTTAAGCGGGGCGCGATGTGTTTCTGTGTTACTTGGTACTTTTTTTTTTTTTTGCCAGTGATGCAAAGAAAGTCAATGTCCATTTCCTTCTCTAAGGGGAGGAAGAAATCTTTTTTTTTCCTAAGTTCTGGTCAACCATGGACATGATATGGTCCCAAAGCGGGAAAAGAGAAATGTTCTTCCATCAGCAAATCTCTTTCTGCATGTCCTTGTCCCTTCGTTCCCTTTCGCCCACCCATTATCTCATTCCTTTCTCACTTTATCACTAGATTCTCCCAGAGACTCCATCATTCAAAATGTTAGGATTCCCTTTTCCTACCAGAGCATGCATGGATCGAAATAATCTCCGGGTCGATCATTACGGATTTCCTCTCTAAAATGCCGGATTCAACCCTCATTTGAATGACACATCATAAACACAAGATAGATGTATGTATCGCCAGTTTTTAATCCGTGATGTAAGATGAGCCAGGTCTTGACCAATCGGAAAAAAATAATTTGGGCGCCAGCAAAATTTCTTAGAGCCAAGCACGTGTTTTCTCTCAAAAAAAAGTCCTAAAAATGGTTTTCTTTTTTCGATATTTCAAGGGTCTCTTGAAACAACCCCCTCTCTCATGTCTGAAGATAGATTTATTTGCTCACCAATACAAATGAATATTAAAAAAATACTCAGCATTCATTTTGTACATACAATATCGACAAAATCTTTTAATTAGGCAAAGACAAAAAAAGTCAGATTCATGGAGGCGAATGGGCAATTCACATAAACCAATGCTAATGAACGAATTATTGCTACGTGAGTGAAGTCTAGATATTGAAGACACTCATCGATTTAAATAAAAAGTTGTTTAATCTTTAAACTTCAATTTAGGCATCACTTGTGTTAAAGTTTAGTCGCCAATACCGGACCACCTCTACTTTAAAATTTGATAATTTTATAGTAGTGTTTTCTTTGTCCCCACCTAAAACTGCCGCCCAGGGCAGTCCCCCCCACCTTCTGTCCCGATCTAGTTCCGGTTGTGGGTAATGTAAATAAGTGGCTCTAACATATTTATGTTGTGAGAATTAGCCTTGTTTCTTGCTAGTACTACCAATCTGTCTTCCATATTTTCAAGTGAAAATGGTACACGTTCGAATTTGCACGTAGTGTATCATGATGTAGGTCTTCCTGCTCTGTGAAACGGGAGACTGGCTCGCATTCGCGCCTCGAAGTTGAAAAACTAACTTCAACCAACCACCACTGTTTTGCCAAGGGGGTTCGAACCGAGAACTACAATCATACAATCCGTGTTATCGACACTTCAGGTTTTCTTTTTGAACCAATTCATGTTGATATTGCTGTTGCATCGCTTATCGTATCGGTCCAGTGTGAACCTGGTCTTATATGAGCTCTCTATTAGGTATAAGCTGTGTGTAGTGTTGTTATTCTTACGGCCCTAATCGGAAAAAAAATATTCGCGTGGGAGTATAAGGTGTACTGGTTTTGACCCTCCCTGTGGGCGTCACTTTGTGAGTAACTGAAGTATGTTGACAAACTTGGAGATATTTCTGGCTGTTTCTACACCTCTGTAATATTCCTAATTTCACGACCATTGCCTCTGGGTTGTAATTTCACCCTCAGGATCGGTATGTTAGACGAGACGACCTGATGGAGAATTTGTGGCCCCATATTTTCATAATCACCTGTTCTTGAAGAGCTGAACATGTCTGTCAGACATAGCACTTTTCTCTCTCTCTCTTGCGAGAAAACAAACAACAGGCGTGGTTCGCAGCAGCAGCAACACTCGAGTCAAGTCGATGGAAGTGAGTCGAGTTTTCTCTACTTCTCCGAAGGCTGTAGTAGTGTTGGTCGTTGTGTGTGTTTGTGTGATGACGATGACTTCTCTTTGGAAATGGTTGCACACCCACACATGGAATGAGTTCAGTTCAATCTCTCTCTTTTTGCTCCAAGGAAAATGCGGAAGAGAGCGAAAGAGAGAGACACGAGCAACACCCTCTCTTGCGACGCCAAGAAAACAGAAATGGGAAAATAAAATAAAAAAAAGTGTTATTAAATAATTATTTGGAAGTGCTTTTTTTAATTTTGTTTTATGGGTTAAGAAGTACTTGTGTCTCCAAAACAAATAAAAAAGAAAAAAGCTTCCTCTGAACGAGCTCCAAAACGCGGTCATTAGGCTCGTTGCACCCTCTTCGACGTTTGAGGACAACATCGAGTGTAAACAACCTTTCATAATTTTTTTTTGTTTGTCATTCGCCGACTGATGTTTGCTATTTTGAAAAAAAAAAATAAACAAATTTTCTCAGTGGAATCCAGCGGTATTTATTTTCTTAAAGTTTTAATTACGCATTAATCAATGCCATGTTTTCCTGCGGGGATCCCGTGTTATGTGCAAATACCCGTTGTCAGGACCGTGTTTAGGGTCTCTTACGTATGTCTTGCCCAACCCAGCCATAAAAAAAATATATATAGCCGCCCGGAAATTTATCGCCCTTTAAATTTTGCCGCCTCGTGCAACCGCACGTGTCTAAATACGTCTAGGTCCGCAGTACAAACCACATGTAATGATTCGAAATCAAAACCATGTCTTTTCGCGTATGTCAGTTTTGACCTGTTCTGGTCAGCTTGCATCATGAGGAAACGTTGTTGGAATCTGGCTGGATTGTTAACACAGCCTACAGTGTTTCAATCGAGCTGGATAGACAGATTCCACGTTTTAGGAGTCTGGATAGGTTGAACCCACATTCTCCCTGCATCTTGTTCGACATTTGAGGACAGCGTCGAGTGTTAACAACCTTTCATATTCCTTTGACGACGGATGTTAGCTACTTTGAATAAAAGGAAAGAGAAGGGGAATCTCGAGTAGTAAACACTGTACTTACTTACTGGAAATTTCAATTACACTTTCATGTTTTCCTGCGGGATCTCGTGTGCGTGCAAATACCCGTTGTCAAGCCCGCTTGTCCAACCCAACTATATATATATTTTTTGAATTATATTTGCCTTCCAAACATTTATATCCTTTCAAATTTTGCCGTCTCGTGCAAACATGTAAATATGTCCAGGCCCACAGTAAAAAAACATGTAATGATAGAAACCAAAACCAGATGTTTTTCTTGAATAGTAGAGTTTTAAAATCTGATCAGCTTGCAGCACGAGAAAACATTGTTGGAGTCTCTGTGGATAGATTCCACATCATTGGAGTCCGATTAGATTCCACATCGTAGAAGTCTGGATAGATCTTACATTGTTGAAATTTAACTGGATAGGTCGGTCCCACCTTGTTGTAGTCTGAATGGATTCAGAAGAGTTTGCCTCTTCTGACCAGATTGCAACATGAGAAAACATTGTTTGAATCTGGCTGGATGGGTTCCACATTGTAGTAGTCTGGACTCCTCCTACCACAGGAGTCTGTATAGATGGACCTCACATCGCTAGAATTTGGCTGAATAGATCCTACATTAGTTAGAATTTGGCTGAATAGATACTACATTTGTTAGAATTTTTCTGAATAGATCCTCTATTGTTAGAATTTGACTGGATATGTCCCACATTGCAGGAGTCTGGATAGATCCGACAGATTCAGTGAGATGAAATGGAACTAGAGGAAGATAATCATTGTTGTCAGACCATTTATTGTGATTATATATATTTTTTAAGATGACAGTCATTCAAGTGAAGTTCAGCTCATTACTTATATATGTACATTATTATGCAATTTATATATGAAAATTGATGGTCGCAGCGGACAGGCATATTGAATTCAGCCTGGTTATTATTTCAGTAGATCTCTGGTTTTGACCCTCAAAAGCATAAAATTTTCCATTGGTTATCATTGAAATTACTGAACCATTGATCTTGAATCAATAACTATTATCTTCGGAGATCAGACGTTGCAATCTTCATGATCGGCTCGTAAATATTGTGCAGTATCAGCGCTGGAAACTTACCTCGATCATAATCATATTGCAGTTTCCAGTCATTAAAATCTCATTTTCTTTTACCAATTCACTTTTTTTTTACTGTTCGCGAGAATGTGAATTATAGTTACGAAAGAAGCACTCCTTTGGTTTAGAGATTCTCATCTCTTATTATCAGATCTGTAGAATTCAGAATATGAGATCATTTACCCACACAAATGGGATTCATAATTGCGTGGTTTCCAGTATCATCCTGATCGTGTAATACAAACAGAAACAGGGGGGGGGGAGAATCATCGAAATTGTCAGACGAAAACCTTTTTTTTGACACGAATGACTAACTGCAACACGCGACATCAATGACTGTCTGTACCATTGACTGGAGATCAAATTTTGATGGTCAGACGCGTTTATATGATTCGGAATGTTTCATGCTGTAAACATGGCCGTGAATATTATCTATCTCGTGCACGCGATTTGTATGAGTGAGTCGGTCTCTTATCTGCGGCGATGTATCAAAGAGATGGATGGAATTATATATATCTTGAAACCCGTAGAGTCAATCGATTTTATACTTTGGCTTTTTTTTTTGCATTGCATTCTTCATGAACGTTTGGTTGTGTATGCATAAGTGTCAGCTAGCTCTCGAACGATCAATATAATAATTTCTTGAAATGGCATTTCTCGATGGCAATTTCACGATGATTCTTCCTTTCATCACGTTGGAAATCACGAAAATTACTCTTCTCAAAAGTTTGTCTTTTCTTTTATTTAAATTTTTTCGTTTAATTTTCGTCTGAGTGCATGTAATCTTGGTTATAGATGAGCAAATAAACATTTGTACACAACAGTAAAATACGAGAAAATATATTTGATAATCGGAAATGATTCGTGTGCGTGCATGCTATGCCAATATTCGCAGTTCATTGCTCTGAGATTCAGACTGATACACAATATTCAGTCTGTAACGTGATTTATTAATATGTATTGTATCTATATGTTGAAGTTAGAGCATACTGTCCTTTCTTTCGCAGGTTTTGAGCGTAAAGTATAACTTATAAGAAACGTATTCGATTGATTAAAAGGCTTGTTCTTGGTAGAACTTGATAACTGAAGACCCAGGGCTGTTATCAACTGTTTCCACTGTACATTAATTTTCCCTCAGAATAATTGTATCGACTTTTATAGTGAGCTCAGGCACCACTTGAATTATTTCTTTAATATTCGTTGCTTCCAATGAAAGTGAATTTCCAAATATCTTAATGCCAATTTTAAATTATAATAATAATAAACATGGGTGGACTTTGGCCGGGGTTACACTATAAAAGTTTGATAAACGTTCTTTGACAAAACTTGAAAAATCCAACCGATAAGCGTATCGGTTACATTCGAGCGAATGTAACCAATACGCTTATTGGTTGTTTCTTTCTAAAACATATTTTACCAAACTTTTATAGTGCAAAATCCCAGCCTTAGCCCTTCAACCATTTTTTTAGGAATCGGATAGAAACCTTCTGCTATTGAAGATTATTGGCAATTCCCATTTTGTTTTTTCCCCATTGGAATGGCGGTTTTTCCCCCAGAAGTAATTAGTTGAAAAGTGGGCTCACAAAAAATATTCATGTGGAATTATCAAAATTTTTCCGTAGAAATGCGAGAATTCTCCCTCATCCCCTTCGGTGGAATTTTGACTCATCAGGAACTGTTACCTTCCTTTTTTTTTCTGAAGTGAAACTTATTTTTTGAAATATACATTTCTTTATAGGTAAAATATATTCGTATAGATCTGATATTGTATTATTTTTTGGCTTCGCGGGCCACGTCTTATGGATCTAAGGACAAATTTTGTCCCGCAGGCCTCTGGTTGACCATGTTATATACTTATATGTACTTGGTCACTTTTCGTACATAAATCCTATTCATAATCTTGGGTGTTTCTGTAATAATCATGCGAAGGGGGGAAAATGGGGAGTCTCAGGAAGGTTTGAACTTTTTCATTCGAATAAGAATTGCCTTGATACCATCTCAACATCATAGGTCCTCGGGCAAAGTGATGTTCTGGGGGGTTCAGGTTAAATGGGTAAAAATTGCGAAAAATAAATATTATTTTAGACCCTTATTTTTTGGGGGATAGTTGGCTCCTAAGAAATTTGTCTGGTGCCTCTATATATTTGTTTTCGATTTGCTGAACTCTTCCCAAGACCGCAAGATGGGACCGCTTGGCCCAAGGTATAGAATCACTGTTTTAGCCTAATGGAGGCCTCAGCAGCGTTAAGCGTGCTTAATTCAATGAAATTCAACTGGATATTTTCAGATTTTTTTTCTCCCTTGAGACTTGATCAAATATCATCAGGAATTCCTCTAAAAAAACAACGAAAAACAGCAGGATTTTTTTTTTTCGGTGGAGATCCTAAATCAACGTCAACGAAACCTCCCGTAGGAACAAGGCAGTAAAAAATTTATATTGACATGCTTGCGCAAATCCTTTTTCCGAAAAGTCTCTACATCTCTTAATACTCACGATCTAAACACTTTTTTATTGGCGATTTCCTTCTTTTTTTTTCTATACTCAAATGCCCCCTCAGCTCCATCTTGAAGAAGTACCTCGAGTCAGACAAGTAATTTCAAACCAACAACTCCGCTACAGTGTTTGTAAGCTTATAATAGAGGGGTACCATTTTTTTTATTTTCTTTCTTTCTTATTTTTACTGGCGAGAGGGGCAAGGGCACCAAGCAATCGTTTCTGTGTTAAGGATTGCCCCCCCCCCCCCCCCACCTCATAGCTGTTGCATTGCCTTCACGTCCATCCAAGCCAAGTTAGTTATAGAGTGGGAGGTGATTGAGAGAGAGAGAGGAGAGAGGAAAATCACAGTTCAAGTCCAAGAACGACAGGTTGTATCCCCGGGGCACTTGGGGCGCGGCTGTTTCACCACCCAACGTCCTTGGCTAACAAGATTCCGGTTTTTTTTATAGGAGGTTTCCAGTGGAGAGAGAGAGAGAAAAATAAGAAAACCCTCCGCAAGACGTTTTTTCTTGGGCCATCTACTTACTCTACCTTCTAACCTCTATTCCACCCCAAAAACGGTTCCAAACTCCCTCCGTCTCCACCATCCGCACGATCTTTTGCCCATAATAACGGAGATTCGGGGGTGCGTAATGTTGGTTGGATGGAGCCCTGATAGACTGGCTAAAGTGGAACCTCGTTTATACGCTGATCAGTTATACGACTTTCACATTTATACGGCGTTTAGCTTCGGTCGTAATTGGTTTTACAATTTTAATGTTGAAAACAATTTATAGTCGGCACCGCACTCAAACGATGCCGACGGTGTTCCGGTACAGAATATCCGATTAAGCGGAGTGTCCGATTATGGGGACGACGAATGGATTTGCCATTTTACAACGTTTATACAATCAGACAATTAAAAATGACATCAAAATTATATTCAATTACAATGATCATAATACCTGAGATTTTTACTTTTCATTAAGAAAGTTAGCGCCCTCTGCTGGCTTAACAGAGAACAAAATTAAATAAATGTACATATCGAAGACAACTTGAATACTTAGAAGCCAGCGCATACTCTCATATTTTTTTTAAAATCTTAGTCCGGGAGTACACTATAAATTTCATAAAAGATTTTCTGCAAAACTTGAAAAATGCATCGAATGCAACCGATACGCTTATTGGTTGTTTTTTTTTTCCTTGTTTTTAAAAGAACTTTCATAAAACTTTTATAGTGTAATTCCGGCCAAAATATATTCTCCATCAAATTCCGAATGCTTCATTTTTTTTAAAAAACAGCGGTTTCTCAACCTTTTTTGACTCGCGGAGCCCTTTCTGGTATATAATTTCTATGGAGGAGCCCCTTAGGCCTATTTTTTATTCATTCATAAAAGTTATGATTTATTATTAATCAAAAATACTTATAACCATTTTTTTCCAAATTTACTGTTTTTTTTGTAGTTTTCTCGAGCTGCCGCGGAGCACCGGTTGAGAACCGCTGCTTCAAAACATTGTGCATAGCGATTGATGTGCATTAACAGTTGACTTATGAAATGCTCCGGCACCAAAATTTCACCCGTTTGAGCGGGCCCAACTGTATTTTGCAATGTCTTGAACATCAAATTTCCCCTTTTACTGCCATCTGTGTACACATGAAGCAGAAAAAATGAGCCAGTTTTCAGAAATATTTGGCGATGCGCTTTGTTCTTTGTCTGATCATGGCGCCGGCGATTAACGCATTTTTGTCTCTTTCAGCACGATCATCATCACAATCATAAGTGTAAAATCAGTTGTAAGATCGCAATCCACGTACACAATCAGAAATCAAACATGATAACTCTGCATCGCATATTAAATCTTAATTCGAATATAAAATTCTAAATCGCATATTGAAATCAATAATAAATCATATATAAAATTCATAATCAGTTTCATCTTCAATTCAAGTCATTCGATATCCCCGGCATTTTCTGCCATCAGTCAGTCGTCTTCTTTATAGTTGATCACTTTTTCTTTTGTGAACGGTGAGGTGGTGCAGATGGTACTTGTACTATTGGTTGAAATGGCGTCTGTGGGGATCACTTGCCTTGGTATCCGTTACATCCGATTGAGTAGAGAAGAAACTTCATTTATATCCAATGAAATGTTCGCAGTTTTTGTAGACAGTGAAAACGCGTTGCTGAAGCAGTTGCTCTTGCATAACCACCGCAAAATCCCTAAATTTTAGACCGATTGTTGATATGTACGAAAATAGCCATTGAGCCAGTAGATGTTCAATGTTTTTGGTTGTTTTTGTTTTTCAAAGGAATATTATAATTACAATCGAGATACAAGCAAAAGAGTTCCGCAAATTTTATTTGTCTAAGCCAGGGATGACCAACTTTTGCGGGTGACCAGGGATGATCGAGACTGCGGGCCAAATATGCGATATTGTAATGGCTTCCTTATCGCCCATTATTTGCCTTTTTTTTCAGCAATTTTAGTGAGATTTGGCAACTGTTATTACATCTGATAATTTTTTGGCTTAATTGACAACTTTAATTGCTCTTCGCATTTTTTTGGTCGTAATTGGCAACTTGACTCGCCTTTTGGCGTTTTTTTCAAGTCAACTTAATTTTGACAATTATTTTGCTATAAATGGTACACTTATGACAATTTTTTGGTGATGATTGGCGATGTCGAGTCGACCCCGCTTTTCCGTAGTTTTATAGTCATTTTAGGGATAACTGTTCTGTACGTGTGTTGACGCTTTTCTGGCGGAACACCATTCACGGGCCGCATCTGACCCGCGGGCAGGAGTTCGTTGAAATTTTTTTTATCGGGTATGTCTGTTGGAAGTCGGTCAAAGTCTCCGTTGTGCGATTGCCGCATTTGTACGTCGTTTCGATGGGGGGGGGGGGGGGAGAGAGAAAATCCAACGTCGTATAAACGAGGTTTCGCTGTATAATGCTGTAGTGTTGCCACTACTAACCGGCTGAAAGACGCTAGCCACGTTTTTTTTTTTTTATCAGCCCTGGCTACTACTGCTATGAGCACGAATCTTATATACTAAGTAAGAAATAAAAAAAAAAAAATTCCACCCCGCAGTTCAAATCTCACCTAGGGGGTGAACACACCCCAGGTTGTGGCTTGCTCTTGCGTAAGTGGAGTTTTTTTGGCGGATGGGTAGAGACTGGATGGGAGGGAGCTCGGACTTACGCTTACGAAGTTCTTATAAATTGTGGCCCTATCCTTGTATGCAGGGGAGGAAGGTGAATTTTTCTTCACCGCACTCCTTGGAAGATGCGTATAAACTGACTAGACAAGATTCTTTTCTTTCCATGAGGTGCAGAAATAAATACACCTGCTATATCGGAGGTGCTCTTTTTTCCCCCCCTCCTGATGAGGGGGAAAAAAATCACGTGGTTTGTCTATCTTATTTCTTTCTTATTTATGTATATATGATAGATGGTGTGTGTGTATATATACAATCTTCTTTTTCACCCCCTCCCCCCGCGCTTCTTTAACTTGTTAAAGAAAGGAAGAGAGAGACGGCGGTGGTAAAACTCGTCGAGTTAACAATGAATAAATTATCATATAAACAGCGAGTCGAATTTTTGGGACAGACGTATAAAGGGGTTGTATCATTAGTGATTTGCTCTCGGTACTGTATGTGTTTCGTCCCCCAAATTTTGAATTGAGGTATCGGTTGCTTTGTATTTGGAGACGTCATAATTGTGTTTGATGTCTGATTGGTGCTGTGGTTTCTAATCTGCGGTACGCTTACCGCCTCCCCCCCCCCCCCCCCCCCACGCCACGGGTTCGTGACGGGTCATTCAGGAGTGCGCGAGAAATACGGCATCTCGGCTATAACGCCATGTCGGTCCGGACTTTTTTTTTCTTTCAAACCGAGCGCAACTCCGGTCTATCGCCATGGGCGATTTGCAACCGAATGAGTTGTGCATACATAACAGGCTGAATGTGTGTATATATGCCGGTCCGGACTGATTCCCATAGAGGATAATGGTAATCAGCGTTGCTTATGGCGCGTCGATAAAACGCAACGACCTCGGATATAACGACATTTTTGCTTCCCCTTTAATGGCATTAGCACTCTAGGCCTTGAGAGAATGTTTGTCTCTTGTTCTATTGAGATGCCTAACGATAAAAAAGATACATTATACATGTTCGGTGGTTCCACTTCATTATTGGTATGACCCGTATATAGAACATTCCTGTATTATACCGTAATTTTGCCCGACGTTTAATAAAACTGTCTCGTTTTTCAATGGAAGCTTACTTTAATTAAGATGGAGATAATTTGCACAATTTATGAATTACGTTCATACTCAGTTTTTTTTTTCCCTGAAATAGATTTCATGTCATTGCAGATTTGCTGTATGAAATTCTGAATTGGCAAATTCCTTATGTATGATCCCAATTGTCCGTATTTTTCTCTATCAAATATGGTCACCTTAATCATAATAAAATAACTTCTTGCATTGGGTTTGATTGCGTCTGATTTCATTATTCGTCGAAAAAGGTCTTGGAAAATGTCAACATCGGTTATATCGGCAAATTTTCATGAAATCAGCAATGTTGTTATAATCAAGTTTGACAGTAATTATCAATGGTGAAAAACACATTGAAATAATGCATCAAGTCCCATGGTGTAATATACAAAAGAATGCGAAAGCAGCTTTTATATTTCCGAAAGTACGCATTTCTTCGGGTATGAACACCTCTTGCGCACGGTACGAAAACCTCCTGTCCATGTCCAGTGCCGTCTTAACGCATGGGCCCGGGGGCCCTCAAGAGAAGAGGGGCCTCACAAAAATGAGAACTAATTGAAATTTTCGAGAATTTCCAGGTAGGGCCTCAGAAAAACCAATTGGCCCGGGAGCCCATGATGCTTTTAAGACGGTCCTGCTCATGTCTGTAGGTCTAGATCAGTGTCTCCCAAAGTGGGCAATGTATCCCCTTCGGGGCCGATAGAAGCTACGAGTATAACATAGGAGCCTGTGGATTTCGTCAGGGGGCAATGGAACAAAAATTTTGAGAAACTTTAGTCTAGATCAGAGGTCTTCAACCTTTTTCTTGTCGCGAGCACTGCCTGCACCCAACCTCAAAAGAAGAGCACTATTACTACGAGTTTGACACACGAATGCGTGAAATGACTGTTTTCAATAATTGAATGCAATTTGTAAAGGGTGTGCAATTGGAAAGTTGATCAATTGCTCGCGAGCACGAAGCCGGACACGAGCATCGAGCACTTTGGGTGCTTCAGGGGAGCACCATAGTGCTCGCGAGCAACGGGTTGAAGGTGCCTGCTCGAGATACTCCACACCGAGTATTTCTTGGGATACTCAAACCTGCTACGCCTTTGAACACCACATATGAGAAGCTGTGCTCCATCGCACAGGGTGAAAAAAAAATTTTCTTCGCAGAAAAAGGTGTTCAAAGATTTAATGAAATCAAATCGCCAAAATGAGGGACCCCAAAGCAGAATATGCTGAAATGTGCGACGTACGTCGCAGAACAACCAGTGCTGTTGCAGAACAATCTGGAAGAATTTTAAGAAAATTGCTATTATTTATATTGCGAATTTTTACCGCAGAACATTTTCAGTCAGCTGAGGGCCGTTGCAGAACATCGCAAAACATTCTGCTTTGGGGTTGAGGGGATTGGAAATGAAATTCAAGTTAGAAACTTTTCAACTTTGATAAGCAAAATTTTATCTCTTTACAGAGAACATTAAAATCAAGGCAAAGTGTATATATTTTACCCTTAATTAACTATTTTAGTTAATTAAAAGAAATCCACTTTAATTAAATTGCTGTGTTGTTGCATCGTTTCAATTAAAAATACGCTAACAACACCTGTTAGCTTATTTTTTACCTGTATAAAAAAAAAATCAATGCTTGTGTTTATGGGAGGTGATTCATAGATAGTTAACTAATGACATAATCACATACGAAGCACATATTCCATTGACTAATGTTCCGTTCGTTCTTCTGCAGGTAAAGGAAGCTGACATATCTGGTCATTCTAATAACGATTATGGGTCACCGAAAGGATCGTCGGTCTGCAGGCCGGATAGCGGTCCTATTCCAGGTAAGAATTTCGTCTTCTCAACAATTTTTTGGACACTTTTCAGCTCCGCGAGAATTCCGTATGAATGATATTCACGATCATCGAGATGGGGTCGTTAAGAAAAATGGTCAAATCCCTGCCGATAATAAGTATTGCCTCGTGATAGTTTTATGTAATCGAGTTAGTGTATGACTTCGGCATTGAGACGGGGGGGGGGGCCTCAATGATATACAGTAGGTGACGAAAGGTGTGTCGTGAGCTCTGATACTCATCTCTATTCTAAGTAGGGGAAAGAATGAATATATTACCTTTGACGAACGAACCGTTCAGCGCACATTGGGTATGACGATGCACTTGTGCATATCGTATTGTAATGGGTTGACAACACACATTCGTCCTTCAGAAAACGTGTGAAAAACGGTTTTGCCGATCTTTCTTTTCAGAAGTTGTATTTAACCAGTTATACGGGCGTGCCGTACGGCACAGAAACAGAAATGAAATAAATTGCGTGTATAAATATGGAAATTACAGGGCAAGTAATATTCAATTCGGACAGTCGACAACGAGACAGAGTTTGTGTGTCTTTGCCCAGTATTTTATCAATTCCGAGAGATCTGTCCTTCCCACTTTTGTCACCCAGTCATGGATTCGCGACTTGTCGTTTGATCATGATTGATCTTTTTCCCGGTTGTGGGGGTCTTTGTCAGGCATATCGCGGAAATCCTCATTAGGCACACACACACACACAAAAATAAAATGTCCTTTTTCTTGCTTGCATATACATGCGTACATGTACATATATCTTGAGAGAGAGAGAGAGATGTACATGTTTCTTATGTAGAGACCTTGAAGTTTTCTGGACAAATCGTGATTGATAAGTTGTTGTAATTGAAGTGCACATTTTCTCTTACGAGTTTGAGTTACGCATGAGTTGGGAGAGACGGACTCTCTCTCTCTCTCTAACTCTTTAGGTACTTGATGAGAGATTGATCATTAGATTCTAGGAAACGGCAACGCCATATCGAGGAAAACCAATGTCATTGAAACTTAAGAAAATTAGAATTTATTTATTTTTAGTTATTCCATCGAATCGCGTGTTTTATGTTGTTTCGAGTACTTACCATTACTGTGGAAGCGTACGGTACGTGCTTCGTGGATCGATTTTATTTTTTAAAAATTAAATTTTCGTTTCGATTGGACGTGATTATAGTAGATGGAAAACCCCTAGTGTGTGTGTTTGCTTATGATTTGCAGTTTGATTTGGGGTTTTTTTTTTGAGCGTTATCATACCCTCATTTCCGGTTCCTTCAACTTCCGATATCGAAAAAAAGAGAGTAATAATTCGACGAAAATGTAATTACCGATGGAGAGAGCGCACGCGTGTTTTTAATGAGTGTTTTCTAGAAGGTGAGTATGTATATCATTGCAAACAAGCAAGCTAAGGGACACCGACCTCGCCTTCTTTTTCCCGGCCATCCGCATTATCCATCAATTTCTTCTTTCTTGGTGTGTATTCTGATTTTTTTTCAATTATAGAATCAGATATTGTCGAATTGATTCTGCTGTCGTGGTAGAACTTAGTGGGTGTATTGATATCGAGAAAATGTTAGTTTAATTGAGGTTTAGAGATGTCAATACATCAACAAGGCTAACAGATCAAGTTCGAAAGATACAGGGTGCCACACAAATTCGTAAATAGTTTAGAAATCCATTAAAGTAATTAGTAATGTGGTTTGCGAAAAAGTTATTGTGACGAAGGGAGATTTGTTTTTGGTACAGAATAGAACAACCACGAGGTTTTATCCTTAGAGGGCGCCGCACAAGATAAATTACATAATTTTGGACCTTAACCTTTGTTCAATCTCTTCTGTGTCCGAAACGTTCGTAAAGATCCAGCCGGTGATTCGGGGCTGAGGTAAAACAACTTCACCAATAGTGCTTTATCCATCAATGTCAACATCACAATGAAAACCTAATGAAAGCTTTAATAACAGAAAAAATTCAGAAATGAGCTACCAATCGTACACCTTCCATTTTATGAGATTCCATGGATATATTTATAGGATATGGATATTTCCATTGGTTTTGCTTTCATGCATTGTCCTCTATCGGCGAAAATTCGAACTAAATTTTTTTGGTACTAAAACAGATTCCCTCCTTTGAGAATATTTTTTTCGCAAACCGTATTCAAAAATTAATCAATTCCTTCGATTTTTATGAATTTTTCAACTATTTACGGATTTCAAGGACACCCTGTATTTTAGGTTCATTGGATCGAGAGTAAGCTGTGCGTGTTTCTTGAACTTTTGACACCCGAGACTTCTTCGTGACAGTAACGACTGTGTAACGTGTGTGTTGATTCCTTTGAATGAATAGGTTAGGCTCCCATTAATATTCTTTTCTCGGTGCGACGCCCTTGACAATGTTTGGCGACGCCTCTAGGAGCTGTGACGCACACTTTGAGAATCACTATAAACAGAAGGGGTTTCGTGACCACGTGTTAATTATATTGTTAGAAACCACATTTAACTTCTGTTAACCAAATATTTCGGGAGATACCACCACACTGAATGAGGAATTAATGTCTCTTACGTGGCGAATGTGGAGCGATTCTTCGGAATTGAAAGGCTTGAAAGTAGCATTATATCCATTGTGGAAACTAACATAAAAGTCAAACTCGGTTATAACGTCAATACAGTCGGCCCCGTTTAATCCGGTAGTGGATAAACGGATGGAGAATAAGTAACGTCATGGCCCTCACAAGGGTGGGACTTGCAGCTCTCCACCTCAGGGTCCGAAACAAATGTTTTTTTACACTATAAAGTCACTATAGAGAGGTGCCTGCCAAAGATCTCCGCCTATGAGGGTCATGAGTAACTTAGTCAGTTATTTTTAGTTTAATCGCCGCCAATGCGCTCGATGCTATACCATTTGCTTGTAAAAGAATTCTCTTACAAAAGAAAATCTATTGGACTACGTCTGAAAATGGCATTTGTGCTCCAAGTTGACAGAACAGCTATGTAAGATCAGCATGTTGGTTTCTCCGAGTATAAATAAGCTAGTTTTAATGGTGTTGGTAATTTGTTATTCAACGCAGGGCAATTTTATTTTTGTGTCGTTTCAGCTCCAGGCCAAACCAAACTTTCTAGTCTCCAGTTCTTAAACACTGAGTTGGATTCATCTTTTTCCACAACCATACAGCAGTTTGTATAGTTGTGGTATATATCCTATAAATGCATTTGTTTATAGTTTTCCTCCCGAAACAAATACAATTATAGCAGCAGTTTGTGTACATACATATCTCTCTCCATGGCGCCATCACATGATTATCTAAACACTCGTTAACTGTAAACCGATCGCTAGGCCATTTACTCAACACCGTTTTAAATGCAGAGGAAGTTTATTGATTGGCTGAAACTGATCCCATCCTTGTTTCAAAGCTCTTGGATAACGTGCGATGCGTGTTGCATGTATTGATGGTATTATGTTATCCGTAGGATCGTCTAATTACCATATACATCAGCCCAAAATTTAATTATTTGTCTACGAAAGATAAGTCCATTGTTCATATCTTATCAACAGATACTGTTATGAATGAAAAAAAAAGATGGGTCGTGGAAACGCATCCTATTATGCAATGTGGAAACTAACATGAAAGTCAAACTCGGTTATAACGTCAATACAATCGGCGTTTAATCGGGTGGATAAAGGGATAGCCCACTTCAACGGCTAAAATCCTCGGGAACCAAATCAAAATTTCTTCCATAGAGACAACGTTAACCTTCCCCCTCTTCATCTAACATTTTCCCCCATTACCTTTCACAATGAAAAGTAAAAGATTGGGAATTGTGCTCATTGTAATTCAATGTAAATTTCATTTCATTTTGATTCATTCCAGAAGCTTTATTAATATTGATCACGAGTTTAAATTGTCCCCCCCCCCCATAATAGAATACCCAGCTTAATCAAATATTGCGTTCTGGAACCGTTGATATCGGTTTAAGCAGGGCTGACAGCAATATTTATTCATTCAAACCGAGGATAACTCCGGTCTATCGCCATGGGCAATTTACTACCGATTTATTTGTGCCGGAAGTACGTGTGTATAGGTACCTAACAGTCTGAGTGATTATCTAGTGTCGTGCTAGAATCGAAGATGTAGGTATTTTGCATAATTTATAAATTGCGTTGAAATGAATATGAATCAAATACTCGTCTCATTTATTTGGCATTCTAATTCCCCCCGAACAGAGGCTGATTTAACGGCGGGCGCACCAGGTGCGCGCCCAGGGCCTCTATTTCTAAAGGGGCCCCGAAGAACCCAAAATTCACACTTTTTCTAATTTAAGGGGTCCAATATTTTCTTTTGCTCCCAAGGCCTCGGCCTACTTAAATCAACCACTGCCCCCAACCTGTGAAACACATTCTAAATCACTGCGTAGTTTCTAGTACTTATTTCTTACCAATAGTCATTCGTTAGCCCCGCTTGGCGATTTCTCTGATTTACCTCTGGAAAAATTTGGCAAGAATTGGCGATATCTCGTATTTATGAACCCCCCCCCCCTCAAATTTCCCGGTTTTTTTTTATCAAATATGGTCACAATCATTGTGGAATAAAACTTCATGTTCTTTGCATCTTATTACGTTTTTCGTCAAAAAAAGGTCTGGAAAACGTTGCAACGACAAAAACTCAAGGAATATTCGATGCCGTTTTAATCGAGTTTGACTGTATTTCTCACAAGAAAAAGTCGAGAATATGAAAAAAGAAAACTACAAATCTCTCCATTATGCCCAAAAGGCAAAACTAGAAGACAGTTTCTGTCAAGTCGAGTCATTTTTTTTTACTGCCACCCCATAACAACATGGGAGAGAAAATCTCATCCAAACAAAAATCTTAGGGGAGGGAAGATAAGGAACTTATACCGTGAAAATCTCTTAAGAAAAAAGGAAGACATCCTGCTTTTGAAGAGATAAGTCCTGAATACGATATTATAAAGGGAGGTTTACAGGGTGACTTCAACATTACCGGAAGTTTTCATGAGAAGGCGCCCATCGCAATTGCTTGGGAAAACTCGACCCAAAGGGGTTTTCTTTTTACATTTTTGCAATCACAAGACGGAAATTTTCTCTCTTGCAAACTTACTGTATTTACAAGAAGAAGAAGAAGAAGAAGAAGAAAAAAATTGGAACATATTGTCATTCTTCAGTAAACTACTTGTAACAAAATCACTGTTATTGTGAATAATGTGAGTTATGATAGAAATGGATCTGGATGCCCCCTCTCTAGCTTCTATAAAAAAAAAAATGTCTTATAACTGAGTGAAGTGCTGAATCCTGTTGCAAAAAAAAATTGATAAAATGGAATGTTGGAGTGAAAAAAGCATTAAAAAGTTGTGGGTATCTTTTGTTCGCAGGGGGGAAACTGACCACCACCATCCATATCATCCGTGCGAAGCTCGTGAGGTCGCTGAAGGTGGTCATCTCACCTATAACCATTGGATATTACATAGGTGTCAATGCTTCCAATTTTTCTGCCTTATATTAAAAGTTTCCTTTCGGCTTCAAATCGTGTTCATCCAAATGAAAAATCCCGTAAGAAAATACTCTTTCGGTTCTCGCAATTCCAGGCAGGGCCGTCTTAAGAGTATCGTGGGCCCCCGGGCCAAGTGGTTTTTCGAAAGCTCTACCCGGTAAATCCTAGAAAATTTCAACCAGATTTCATTTTTGTGAGGCCTTTTCTTGAGGCCCCCGGGCCGTGCCCAGGTGGGCCCATGCGTTAAGACGGCACTGATTCCAGGCTGGCCCCGTTTTCTCAGGAAAAATATGAGAAATCAAGTTTTCAAGTACGAAAACATCGGTTACTGGTGCAAATACGATGTCAAAAGCAAGCATAGTTGCCAATTATTGTTATTAAACTAGGATCACGAAAAATGCGTCCTGGGAAAAAAAAACTATATGGTCACCGGATGCAATCCCAAAAAAAGATCCCTTAGTTTACTTCCAGAGCGACATTGTTCTCTTTGATGCGCAATATGCCATCACATGCGAAACTACAGATTTTGGAAGTCTGTGAATTGGCACCTGTGGATATACATACTACAAAAAAAAGTGAAAATGGCGCATGTGTGTCGGCCTGCTATATCCAATGGCTATAGGCGAGATGACCACCTTGAGGGACGTCACGAGCTTCGCATGCAGGCTTTCTGCTATGGATGGTGGTGGCCTGACTCGTACAATTATCGCCATAGAAACATTGTCTGAAATTTAATTCAGCAACTATATATATAACCATGTAATACTTAACTAGTATTTGAGATTTTTCTGGATTTTTGAGAATGTAACAGTGCTGAAGAATTTGTTGGAAGCTTGAGAATATAAAAGAGACTGAAAGGTATTTAAAGTCAGATGTATTAGCATGAGCACGTTGAAAGTTTGAATTTGCATTAGCATCACACAGAAATAAAGATAAAAATTTCCGTGGCAGCCACATTTCCAAAGAACTTGGCAAGAAAAATTGTCTTAAATGTTTTTTTTCTTTTCTAGGACATATATAATTACCTTTTTTCATGTTGGAAGTAACATCCTCATGAAAAAATTTTTGTGTCCTCCTTATGCCGGCATTACACTATGAAAGTGATAAAAGATCTTTTATACAAATTTGAATGAAACAACCAATAAGCCTATTGGTAACATTCGCTCGAATGTAACCTACACGCTCATGTTTTGCATTTCTCAAGGTTTATCAAAGAGCTTTTGCAAAACTTTTATAGTTTAATCCCGGCCTTAACTATATTTATTGGTAGCCGGTAACACTCGGCTACCAATCAAATATAGAAAATTTTGGCCTCAATACCAATTTTATAGTCGCCTTGGTGGTTTGGGATTTGTCAAGCCCTAATCAAAAAGACATTGTTGAAAGTTTGAGGTTGCGTTAGCATCGAAAAAATTGCTAAAACTTTACAGTTTGCACAAGCATCCGACATTGTCAAATTTTTGGAGATGCATTAGGATTAAAATCATTGTTGAAAGTTTGAGTTTGCATTAGCATTGCTTGAAAGTTCGAAGATGAATTAGCATCAAAATACAGTGTTGAATATTTGAGTTTGCATAAACATCAGATACGTTGAGGATGCAGTATTAATATAATCTTTGTTTTTTCCAAGAGATCGGCGCGATTCGTACAGGTAAATTGTTAGCACACATCTCAATGTCTGAACCGGAATTTACAGATTCTGACCTGCACACGCTAACCGCTCGACTGCCAGGTGACGAATATTGTGCAAGACATTGTTGAATCTCTCACAGCCAAAAATGTTATTGCAAAGTGAATAATGCTATAAGTATTTTGTGAAATGAACTGTCTTTGGAATAAGTGAAATTTAATAGTTACAGATATATTGAAGAAAACTCATCATTAATAGAATAAATTCACCTTAGATAATTTTTTTTTTCTTCTCCTGTTCGAAAAATTGTTAATAACAGTGTTTGAGATACTTTGAATTCGATCTCATTTAAAAAAGGGGGCACTACGATCTATTCTGGTTCAAATATATTTTTATGTCGATGGAAAGGGGGGGGGGATATTCTGTGTTGGTATGCGCTTGTATCGCGATGCGAGGTTTATTTCGTTGAGGAAAATATCGCTCCTTAAGCGTGTGTTTTTCTGCAAACAAAGTACAATGTAAGACACAGAAAATGTATAACTTCTGCTCAATGGTCTCGAACGATCCAATGTGATGGCCATTTCATTAATTCCAAGCACGGAATTCGTTGTTCTAGATCGGTGGGTTCCTTTCCTTGGTGGATGGATTCCCCCACTTTCTTGATATTGTCGTTTTCATCAGTCGCTGATTGGTGGGTTGCTCGACGCGTGACCGCTCAAACAAATTCCAATTTTATTCATATTTTGATCGACTATTCAATTTCGACTCGAATTTTTGAAAACGCTGCAGTTTGTTCTCTCTTCGAGTCTAATGGGTACAGAAAGCTGAATTTTTTTTTTTTTTGAACCAAATATGACTCGAGAACTCATTGATTCCGAACAACTAAAATAGTTTTTCTACTTGTTCATGTTTTAAGATACGTGTAAACTGAAAGGATGTACGCGTGTACAGTGTCGAAAGAAATAATGCAAATAATTTGTGGGCTTTCATATCACTTGGATTTATATATGAAATTGGTGAGACAGATGGTCCCGACAAGCATGTTTTTAGTCTCATTAGCTTCAGCCCTCCCCCTTTCTAGCCCTTTCCTATCTCAATAAACGTGATCATGTCCGAAATTCGGCCATAACACATTGAGGTTTTACTAAACGTATTTATGAATTTGCGAACTGGACATTCAACATTGAAGGACCGAACACACCCCGCTTCCCATCTCAAGGAGATATCGAAGCGTTCCCGAAAGATGAGTGCATCCGGAATTTTAATTAAATATATATATATATATCAGAGTAACAAGTCGAATTACAGGAGTATAAATCAACGGAATAATTATGATCTAAGAATCGAAATCTAAATTGATATTATAGCGTCCTTGGCACGTCTGGACTCGATAATCAAAGTTCCGTTGGTGGCGGTCCGTCTGCGTTCGTTGGATGTCACAAGTTAGGCATGTAGGCCGTAGAACGACGAATCGATGTCATGTTTGCGTCACATGGAGTCCTGGTCCAAGTCAGCCCATGTTCGGACACCCAGGTGTTTTAGCTCATTCTAGGCACACATTCCTGTTCCATAAGCATCCTACATCTTAATTCTCCTGGGCAATTAGGAGATTTTCATCATTCCGGAAGCTACATCGGCTAGCTGGTTTATGGGTGGCATTGATTCACCACGTTAACATGTTAAGTGTTTATAGTTTCTCCAATAAAGTTCGCCGTTCAACAAGGTATCAGTTTCGTGAACTGGACAGCTGTCTTCAAGAACTGTGCAGGAAATATTTGTATTCAACTTTCTGCCAGTATGGTTGAAATGCCGAATCATTGATAGAAGAATGAAGGCTTTTACGGCCTTAGTCACGACGTATTCTGGGCTTACGGTGTTCCTAGCGACCCTGGAAAGTCAGGGAAAATGTAAAATATTTGGCAAAATTAAGGAAAATCAGCAAATAATTGATGAAATTTAGGGAAAAATTCTGTGAAGGGAGAAAAAGCTCGAAAATTTTGAAGTTTTTTAAAAATGTGAAGTCAATGTTTCGAATTATTTCTTTTTTCCGAAGTTTTGGTTAAGTAAATGATCAAGCAGATTTTACTGGGAACCATTACAGACCCCCCCCCCCCCCATGTCGAAATATTTGGTCGCACCAGGTAGAAAAAGTATAATTTAAATATTATATTATATATATACATATAAGGCAGTAAAAGTATAAAAAGTTTTCAAAACCAAAAGTATAATGTAAAAAAAAAAACAGAATTCATCCTGTACCCAAGGGCTTGAGCTCTTGTCAGCTCTTCTGTCTTTGTACGGACCATGGGACGCCCACAGAAAATTTTATTTAGACTGGCTTCCATCTCCACTGGAAAATATCTAGCGAAAATGTCGGTGCACTTTTAGAGGTGACATTTCTTTTAGGCTATAGAATTATAATTATCCGAATTTGCTTTTGTGGGTTTAATTTGAATTTGTTCCCCATGTACAGATAAAATGCCGTATTTTCATGACATCTTGATCGTTGTTTTACCAAAAGGATTTTAAACCCATTTACGAGTAGCGACCTACGTTTGCCAATGGTTCTCAAATTTTGTCATCTGTGACTTTCCAGAATAGTTTGATAGATATTTCCCCGAATAAAAGAATCACTTTCCAAAGCATAAATAGGCGCACACAAATCATTATCTCTAACTCGCCACGGTGCCTTGAGAGAGGTTGGCGACGCTCACTTCAAAAACACCAGTTTATGCTCATTCTCAGCCGCAGAGCAACCATATGGCAAATCCGATAAATTCATAACCCTTTCAGACCGTGATACCACAAATGTGTGAGATACTTTTTCCCACTGTAGAATTTTTTTCTACTGATCTCGGGGAGTTTTAAGCCCTGAGTTAGTTTTGAGTTTGAAATATGGCGAATATGAACTTTGTGGGCTTTCATCAGAGGGCAGCCCTTAAAGTTGAACTGTTGTTCTGACAGTGGTATGAAAAGAAAAACAGAATACGGACCAAATGTTCACGATGCTCACGTTCAGGCCCGTAACTAAACACACTGCTCCAGGGTCCTCAGCCAAATGAAGGGCGCCCATAAAAAATTTACTTATTTTGCACAGTAATAACCCTTTCAGGAGGAGGGGGGGCGGCAAGAAAGTCTTCCCTTTGTCTCCGAGAATTCACGCTACGGCCCTGCTCATGCTGTAAGTGCGTGGAATAGTTTCATATATTTTACTGGTCCTTGGGTTCCGAAAGGTTGAGGAACGCTGCTCTAAATTATTCAGTTGGTAGTTAGTGTTCAATTACAATTAGGGATTTTTAAGATGGCTTCCAGGAGAAAGTGTGATTTTTTAATATAAAATTTAGCAGTAAAATTCTGGAAAAAATTTATTTGAATTTGAATACACCCTGCAACATCTTGGCTGAAAAAATTTGGTGTGAATTATTTGTTCACAAAAAAAAAAAATTTACTGAAACTGATTTTTTTTCTTTAAATGAAGATTTGCTGACATTTATAGGTTTTTAGTGCTTTTTTTCAAGTATCAGAAATGCGAAAACACTGAAAATTCCAAAAATTAAATGTTTGAGTCTGAAAGGGTTGAAGCAGGGTTTAACAAACCAAACAAAAAATTTAGGTGCCAAAAAAAAAAACTTTTAGGATCCAAAAGTCATTTGAACAAACCGAAATGATTCGGTGGCTTCTTTTCAAGTTTCAAACGCTCACACACAGACATTTTGTGCTGCTCACAGATTCCAGTTGGCTAATCACGCACAGAAAATTTTAGTGGGCCAATAACTAGTTTTTCAGTCAACGTGACGAATTGACGCCTGAGAGTTGTCAACCCGTGACCTAAACCAATAACGTCGATTGTTGAATTCGAATGGTATGATTGAGGTGCCTAATGAATACTATGACATCCACTCATGGACTGTGTTGCTGACAGGGCCCGGGACAATTAGCATCATTTTTGTTTTTTCATGCTATAAATTCATTATAGAAGGGATTTGGCTTGTGGGACCGCCACAGATCCCAGCGTAGGATCCCTGCCCCAGGATGTGAGGGCCATGGTGGGGTTGACAGGGCTTCAACCCTAGGGTCCGGAACAATTGCTATCATTTCTTCATGCTATAAATTCATTATAGAAAGAAAGGCCCATGAAAAGTCTGGTTTGGAGGTCTGCCCAAGGATGTGGGGGGGCATGCCTCCAACTCTCCCTCACACCAGTCTTGGAAGTTCGACGATCGTTGTCCGCGTACTTGTAAAATTTTCGAGTATGACTCGATTTGAATTTCTGGAAACCGAAAAAAAAAAAGTATCTTAAATTATGTTCATGGTCATGCGTATGTATTAATGTTAAATGATCGAGGTGGAAGGTCTTTTTTTTTTCGATGGTGACGCTCATCCTTTCCTCGAAGACGGCGTTTGTGCATCGCTATCTCATCTCGAGAAAAGTCATTCTATTCTGCTCGTTGCTCGCATGGTTGGCTCCGGAGCCAGCCCCCCGCCGTGTTTACACAACAAGCTGTAAAAACGGGCTCCTTGTGTTCCAAAAACGGCATTGTAGAATATTTTTTTATATGTATTGCCTTATCTCCCTCCCTCGCGTTTTTTTATCGCCTCGCATCCGAATATAAAGGTATTTGTATCAACCCGCCACCTGTGCATAAGTCGCTATTGTGGTTTCTCACAATGTGACAGGTCCAACAAGCTTTTGTTGTCGCGTTCCAGAGGCGCGACTTGCGTATAGGGTGTGTGTGTGTGTGTGTTTTTTTTTTTTTTTTGCTTGGAAAATGCGTTTATTCCTGTCATTTTTGGTCTTTTGTTCACTGGAAGAAAGGTCTTTTTTTCTTGCCTTGGGGCGAGAAAAGCACATCTTTCATCGGGGTGGGGGAGCGACATGGCAATAGAGAAAGATGTTAATTTTTCGGATTTGGAGCCGTTTGTAATCGGTTTTGCGTGCCAGCTTCCCTTGCCGGACATTTGTGTGTTTGTGGTCGCACGTGTTTCATGAATCGATAATACAGTTGTTGTGTCAACTCTTTTTAACCCCTTTTGGTAGTTAGTTTCACTGCCGCAGCTGTGGTTGTACGTTGTTCGTATTTGGAATCTATGGATGTTTGGACAAGTTTGGCAGGAGGTGGACGTTGGCATTTTCCATGTATGGATTTGCGACGGGGGGATGTGTAATGATTAATTTGTGAATTTCAATCTGACAAAATAAATACGTTAATACTACAAAAACGGACAGGGTCTGTGTGACCCTGCGCGCTCTTTCTGCTCTCATATCTCGAGTAAGAATGAACCGAAAGCTTTACTTTTCTTGAATTATCATGTTCTTAGCGTACACCCAAGCTTTTTTTCATTATCTTTCTTAGCAACGGAGATAAGGACGGATATACTTAGAAAGACGTGAGGGGGGTCACACTGACCCTTCCATATAGTTTGGAACATTTCTGGTGGTACAAATCGCGCCGAAAAATGACGTTTTTAATATCTTTCTTTCACACGATCACTAGAATAATGGCCAACACCGTGTAATGAGAAGATACGACATTTATCAAAAATAATTTATAAACGCATATTAACAAGCGAGGAGACATAATGACCCAAGAATGGCGAACCAGGACGCGGTAGGTCAGGTCGATAAGATATTAAAATATCACAGATTGTTAAAAGGTATCGCGAATTCGATACCCGATTCGCTCTTGTCAAAATCTCTCCCCACACGGGCGTACAACAGTGACAACATCACCACAGGAAAAAAATTGCTACCGCATGAAGTCCCACACCGACGGGATAGCACACCAGTCTCTCGGCGAGTATAAAAGGGCAAAAATGTCGAACGCTACCATTCGAAATCAGCAGGAAACTGTAGGTGTTAGTCCTCATGTGCAGGAAATAACCGTGGTACGACAAAAATGATCAAAGTGATCTAATATTGAATCATTCACAAAGAAACCAGTTGTTTACATGAGAAAAATGTAGAGGTGGGGGGGGGGGGGTAAGAGTATCACGTACAATGCCATCTACAACAAAACACCCTACAAACTTTTATAATTTTTCATGATCGCGATACAGGAGTAGAGAAGATTTTTGGCACGCAATGGCGCTAGTGAGCCACCGTCACCAAACATACTCCCGGTCTGTTTCCATGGGAGATATAAGCTGGTTACCCCCAAGGGGTTGTGAGTATGCTGGAAGAACCGGCCGATGTAAAGGCTCATGGCTGTAGTATCAGCGTTTATTGTATTTTAAGAAAATAACAAATATATATATAATACCAGCGACTACGAGTTCGCTAGTCAACCGGACTCGTAAGAATTGTATACAATTGCAAATACTCTTGGGTCTCGTCCGTCTGAGTGGTGCTGTAGAAATATACGTGTTGGGTCATCTGCATACCGATTCTTCTCTTATCCAGGCAGCATCAGTATCTCCGTGTGAGCAGAGCCTTATGCTGTCACTTGGTACAATTAGAACGGTAATCTCCCCCCCCCCCCAATAATATTTACCGTTGGTCCGCGGAATATCGTTATATCGGGATTCTACTGTACTGCATATCTATAATCTGGTCTTACTGTGGAGAAGTCGAGCAAAAATGTGAAGGATGTTATATGGCTCAGACTAGGGCCAGAATGATATTCGTGATGTTCACATTCTATATAAGTGGGCTTATGCGTAATGTTCCTTGAAAAGATGAAAGGTTTCTCACTCCATTGAAGTTATTTAGGTTTGTCTTCCCGGTCATGGCAGTCTATACATTATTTTATTGTTTGACTTTACGGAAAAATAATAGAAGTGCCATATCCTATTCTTGTCCCGGACTCGAATCCGTAGCATGTGACCATGAGGACGTTCACGATGCCAACGAATTCCAGTCCTGTGCATGAGCATTTTGGAACATGCAGGGGGAAGCGAGGAAAACCGTCCACCGATTGACGTGGTTTCGAAAGCAACGGGGTAAACTGAATACGTTATTGGGATTATTCTCTTTAGCCCCTGCCAATAATACGTTACGCTATTGCCAACATGTGAAGAGCTTTTGGGTCGTCCGTTTGCTTGGTAATAATGCTGTTTGCCTTTGCTGTGTGTTGAATAGGATAACGTGTTTTGGTATGTGTGAGTGGGAAACGTGCAGTTGTAGCACATATATATATATGCACCTTTCTCTTCCCCCCCCCCCCAATAATCCTTTACTCTTCCTCCATCTCCTGGTGATCATAAATGGCTGCTATTGTGATGGTGTGCGTACCTGGTGGGGTGTGGAGGGCTCGGTTGATATCGCAATGAGCTAATTTTCGCGTGTGGAGGCGAAATGATTCATTCATTCGGGGGGTATTGAATATTCGCTAGATGCAAAATTTGAGCTTTAAGGGGAGGCATGGGGGAGGATGCTCCTAGGAATATGTATGCATCGGTGACATATTATTTATTTACGCTGGCTTTTCCGGTGGAATTTGAAAATTTAACCGAGGTGCTACTTGCTCCTGCTCCGGAGGGATTGTGTCCGGCATTCGATATATTGCACATTTAATATCATGCATGTGTTGTTTTGTAAACCCGGACTTCTGCGGAGGATATTCTATATATTATCGTAAATCTTTTCTGTATACGTATGACTCCAGTTTCGGTATTGTCTTTGAATTGATAGACGTGTTTATCACGAGTATAAGGACGCATTTTGTCAAATCAAACTCGTCATCGATATATTTTGTTCTTTCTCACTTCGACTAGTCAGTAGGTTTGGGTGGGAATAGCTTCCCTCCCCGCGTATGCACCTGTCTGTTTTCCCAAAAATTCATGTTTGTCCAAGGTCCTAACTTAAGAGGAATAGACCGTTCACGGAGCCTAATGATTAAGGACCCCCTAAACTAAAGGTTTTCATCAAGACGTACAGTCGGCCGGCCCCTCTTAATCGGATATCATCGATTCCAGCGCACACAATACCCGATTATGCGGGAAACAATGAATTCAATTGCCATTTCACAACGTTGGTATAGTTTGTATGTTGAAAACTGATGAAGCAACAAGATTAATGAAGCTTCTCGAATAAATCAGACATAAAAAATGAAATGGAAAATTATATTTAATTAAGATGATCACAGTACCTACTATTTTTACTTTCCATTATGAAAGTTAGCGCCCTCTATTGACTCAACAGGGAACAAAAATAAAATAATCAAATGTACGCATTAAAAATAACTTGAATACTTGGAGGCCAATATCTACTCTCAAAAAAAAAAAATTTCAATCTTAGTGTTATATTTTTGATTAATTCTAAATGTTTCATTTATTAAAAACATTGTATAGTGGTTGATGTGTATTAATAGTTGACGTGTCAAGTTTAATACTCGATTAAGCGGAGGGGGGAATCGTTGAAATAATCATATTAAGCGGGAGGAGAACTTTAACATTGTCTCTATGCGAAATTTTGATGCCGAAGGATTTTATCCGTTTAGCGGGGGGGGGGGGGAACTATACATTCAAAGGGCGCTGAGAATTTTCGAAGAGAAGGGGGTAGTTAGGACCAAATATGATTGAGGGGGAGTGACACACTCCCGTTCTCTTAGAGGAAATCCTGCGTACGTTTATGGAATATCTACTCTAAACCAATATGTTATAGGCAGATCCTGATAGCCCTCAGGATTATGCATCGCCCCAGAATCAATTTACTGGTTTAACCCTTTATATCCGACATTATGAAAAGTGGAATAAGAAAATTATAATAAATTAAAAATAACTATTCATTATTATGTAAATTGTTTGTTCAGAACATTTTAGTTCTAATTAAAGAAAGGGGGGGGGGAACAACAGTGTTTTTCAAACAATTAGTCAGTCCAAAACAAATTACCTAACCGTCAGGATATAAAGGGTTAAGAGACACTCTTCGGTTCCTTTGTGTACAGGGGCATATCCATCTTCATTGTTCTGCGTGCAGTTTTGATTTCGGTTGTTAAGGTGGCTCGCATTGCTTTGAATCTACCGTGGCAGAATTATTACAGATATGAAAGAAAAAAGTGGTCATAGATCATAATTTGTTTCCCTCCCGGAGGATACTGTATCGAGTTGCTTTAACTGTACGACAGCCTGTCAGTATAGTGTTTAAACACCTATGTTTCCGCTCTTCTACTAATATATCTAGCAGCGATGTGTGCGCTTTTGTGTTTGAGAACTCTTTTTTTTTTTTTTTTCTACCCGCCCTTTTCACCGTCATTGCCTTTAACAACGTGATGACAGTTGTTGGTGGAACGCACCATTGCTTTTCTGAACGCCTTCCAGAGCGTATTCCATCCTCCTGAGCTCGGGCTTTTTTGGCAGTGGCGCACGTGAGCCCCTGGCAAAAGTGAAATGGGGCGGAGATTTCTACCCGCATTTACAAGCCCGCTTATTTTTTTTTTTTTTTTTTTTTGCTTCTACCGTAACTTTCACTCACTCAAAGCACGGACCCATGACAGAGTAAGTGGATGGAAAATTAAATGCATCTCCGCATGTGGAAGATCATGGAAATTATCAATTTATTCAATAAAAATATTGATCAAAATTATATATTTTTAAAAATTTCGACATAATCTAAGTTTACAAGTTTTTCGTTTCCTAAAGTTTGGAGGATATTTAGCTTCCTGGGGAGGGCAGTGCAACGCATGAAAGCAGGGGTTCTTAACCCTTTTCAGCCGCTGCCCGAAATTAAGATGCCCAACTTCGTGACCCATCGTCTTTTTTTTATTAAAAAATTATTTAAAAAAAACATTTCTGATTAACGAAGTGTTTAGTTATCGACATAACTGAAACCAGTGTACAGTGTCTGAACAAGAAGGGCTAACGGGGCCTTGAATCAAACAGTGGGGAGCCCAATCTATTGTAACCCTTCACTAATTTTCATTTATTTCTTCCACAACTTCATAATTTTCACCTTTTCTAGGATTATTTCGATCTTTCATTAATTTCAAATTCTCATCGCTTCTGAATTTCCATAATTTGAATTTCTCTTGTCTGAATTTTCATTATTTTCATGTCATATTAGACATGATGAGAATTTTAATCAATTTCACATTCTCTTCATGTCTGAATTTTCACTAATTTTGGAATTTTGTTGGTTCATTAATTTTGAATTCTCTCAGTGTCCGAATTTTTCATTTATTTCCCAATTATGTTCGTCCTTCATTAATTTAAAATTTCTCATCCTGCATGTGTGTGTGAATTTTCATTAATTTCCAATTCTCGTCTTTTCATGACTTTCATCAATTCCAAATTCTCATTGATCCTTAATTTTCATTTATGTTTCCGTATAGATAATTGTCATGCCATGTTTGACACCTAACCCCCCCCCCCCCCTCCTCCAAAAAAAAAACCAAAAAGCAAATACTATATATAAAATGATGGGTGAAGAAAAATGGCTGGCCTCAAAAATATCTGTGCCCTGCCCAGGCGGCCAAAATCGTTATAAGACCCTCCTGAAATCAGCAGTGCAACAAATGGATTTATAACCGGCTTGTGAGTTAATTTATGCGACCCATCTCGGGATGCAGGAGCCTCTACTGCCCAAGTTTGAGTCCTGGCCTACAGAATATCCCCTGGATTAAGGGGTCGACAGTCTACAGATACTGTATTGGATCCCATGAGGGATCGCAGCAAAGAGGGCGATGAGAGAGAAAAGCTTGACAGACTGTTCAGAAGCCGTGATTGCGACTAATGAGAGATAATGGTTTTCTCTCCTTTATTTACGTGCATGGCTACCTTACTACGACCAATGTTCGTGATTTCAATTCTACTTTTGCCAACTTGCACGCAACCTTTTCGCGTCTTTTTTGGCTTGTGAGTTCACGCCTACAGCGTCAACTGCCATGTACATAATTACAGCGTTTGGCAATGAATCATTTTTCTTTTATCTCTCGGTGGCAGTTTTCGCGTGCAGTTATATGGAACCCACACAGACCATTGCCAGGCTCTAAAACCATATCTTCCCACGAGAGAGAGGGAAAACATGGATGTGACGCCACTTGTTGCACGAGATGATATTCGATTCAGTGGCGAACAAATCCTTCGTCCGAAATGGTCAATGGCACAGGCATATTTACGGGGAAAAGCTATATATAAATATATGTGCGGGTATAGCCCAGGGCGGCTATTTCGGTGGGGTGGAAAATTTGGGAAATACGAGAAGGGTCAGGAAAATTAGAGAAGGGTAACAAAACCATAAATCCACCTCTTTCCAGAGATTGGTGGCTTAGGTCAGTGAATGACCGGAAGAGTGTGCAAGCAGTTGAGTGATAGGGCTTGAGAAATGTATTGCCGGGGCATGTAAAAACGTTGACTGGGCATTTTTCGGCTACATGACCGGCCCGGGCATGTAAAAATACCAAAAATTTTAAAAAGCTTTCAATGTTAATTTTTTATGAGCGACGACGCACGTGTTCCCACATAGCTGCTTGAAATTTCACAGAATTTGTTCAGCAGTCCTGATAAAACAGTTCCGTTCATGGTGATAAACTTTTACGGCCCTAATATTTTGAGGCCCTGTGCGGCCATGAACCTCAAATCCAGCGAATGGGCAGGCTAGGACTCTTCACAAGCCTTTTCCTATAGCGAATGTAGGTAAGATAAAAAATTACAATGGGACACACACATCGGGCCCAGGCGGCAAAATTTGTATAGCCCACAAAAATCCATTTCTACCTAGAGAGCGAAAGACTAGATCTGAGTGTGACCAAAAGAGTGAGGTAAAGAGTTTTCAAGCATGAGAGTGACCTAGACGGCAAGAGAACTAGGTCCGTAAGCAACCGAAAGATTGACATAGAGAGTTTGCGAAGATGCGTGATCGAAATAGTGATCCAGAGAACAAAGTGTTAGGCCGATGGGTGAGAGGAGCAAGGAGGTGAATGACCAAAAGAGTTATCTAGAGAGTTTGCAAGCATGTGAGTGATCAAAAGAGTGAACTATAGTGTGCGCAAGCATGTGAGTGACCAATTAATTGAACAACCAAAGAGTGTTCAATTAAGTGAACAACCAAAGAGTGCCCAATTAAGTGAACAACCAAAGAGTGCCCAATTAAGTGAACAACCAAAGAGTGACCAAAAGAAGGACTTGAAGACTTGTGCTAAGCGGGCTATAGTCCAGGGTGACAAATTTGTGGAGTGATTGGATAGGGAGAAGGGTGGCAATACCATAAAATCGCCTATGGTCATTCAATAATCCGAGAGGAAGTCCGAAATTCGGCGTGTAAATGAACGCCATCTGGGTGCGATGCGGCTTTTAATGGGCTGGTGATGATGACAATGATACTAATGAACAAAACAGGTGTCCGGCAGATTCTTGCAGATACTTCCACTAGCAGCTAATATGTACTTAGCTCGGAGGCAATCTGAGTGACGGATCGTTTCTTGATGGTTAGAGGGAATGCCTGATGAGCGAAAATCGCCTGAAGAGAAGACAGGAAAAGAGCTAATCCTTTGTCTTGTTGCAATGTTTGTCATCATCATTGGGAAGAGAGACCTTTCTTTTTTTTCCCCCCCAAATGTGAGAGAGAGTGTGTGTGTGTGTGTCTCCCATTTTAATTGCCAGAGTTCTTTTTTAGTGTGCGTTTAAAAATAAACGGGACAATTAGCAAGGAAGCTGCACGTGTTCGCCGCTTCATATATATTTAAGCACAGGAAGTTTTTAAGGCGCAAAGAAAAGCAAAAAAAAAAAAGTGCAATAAAAGTAAATAAAGCGCGTTTCTTACACCATAAGAGTTTGAAGAATTTATGTTTTAGGTCGTCGCTTTTCTAGTGAAGAAAAATAAGAATCTTGTGGTGAAGAATCTTGAACATAGTTGGCTGTCTGATGAATGTTACCTTGTTTTTTATTCTTGAGAATTTCGTTTGGCTTCTGATTTAAAATATTTCCCTCTTTTTTTTTTTTTTTTCCAGTGGCGTAAGCTAAATAAACTTTCCGCTGGCATTTCATTTACGTCCGGTTTAGATTTGTGCATTTCTCTCATTGTTTTCTACTTTTATATATGCGATTGTCTTTGTACTTCATTGAATTCTTTTGGTGTATTTTCGAGTGTAAATCTCAAGATTGCGTAAGGTCAGCACCGCTTTGTTTTGTTTTTTTTGTTTTTTTTGACACAGAGACCGTGGTCTATGTGTTTGTTTCTCAGAGTTATGCCATTAATAGAGTAACCGTACTATTTACGAGTAACTAATTCTGATTGTGGTTATTTTTAAGTTCTAAATGTGGAAAGGATTGAAATAAAAGGGACCATCAAGCAGATTTTCTTGGCAGTGTCCTCTTCTGTCACCGGCTCTCATCCTGAAGTATCGTCAGTATTTACATGCGGTGAGATTTCGATCGAAATGTTGAACCATTGACGTGTGGAGTGACGTGACAGTGATATCTGCGATAGCTACAAAAATTCGCATTCATCATATACTGGTTTTTAAAAAAAATCTAATTAATGAATATTTTAATAGAAACACCATCTGTGAAACAAGATGAATTGCAATGAGCTTAAAAGTGCATCTTAGCTCTGACAGTGGTGTCAGAGCTGAGGTTGCTGTCGTTGCCCGGAACGAGCACCTGCAGAATTGATTCGGAAATCACGATCTCCTGCGATCAAGATTCAACTCTGTGAGCACTTTATTTCACCAACAAATTCACGAAAGTTTTGTTCAAGGTCAAATCCTCACAACAGCATTTTTGTTTGAATGCCAATTTTACCTATATCATTGTTTGATTGTCGATCTCTTCTAAAGGATTGTTTGATTGCCGATTTCTTCAAAAGCTTGTTTGTTGATCAAAATTCATTAAAAGCATTGTTTGGTCTGCTAAATCAGTGGTCTCCTACCTTTCTCGAATCGCGAGCACTGCCTATATACCCATCATCAAACGAAGAGCACCCTTATGCGACTGACATACGCATGAGTGTGTGTGTGTGCCTGAAATCTGCCGTAATTGTTATCCTTAAATGAAATTTTTACAGTGTGTTTAAGTGAAGCGTTGATCATGTGCTTGGGAGCACGGAATTGAACACGAGCACTGGGCACTCTTCGTGATTCGGGGAGCACCGTGTTCCACGCGATTAACAGGTTGAAGATGGCTGGTCTAAAATCACCGAACGTATTGTTTGATGGCCAATTCGTTCACAACATGCTTATTTGAAGGTTAATTTCATCTTATTATATTGTTTGATGGTCAATCTCACCCAGGGCTGGAAAATTTTCTCCATAGTGGAACCGTCCCGGCAAAAACAGTTTTCGCCATATTTTTGCCAGTGGCAAAATTTAAAAGAATTTTTACTTGTACTTTCATGAAGCAGGTTCTACGAATCTTCACGAGGGTGAATTATTTAAAACTTTTTTTAACCTCTGGAATCGGCGCTGTTTTTGCCGATTGCTTTCCTTTCAATTAGACAAAAGGGTTAGAGATAAATATGAATAAAAACCAATTTTACCAAGCAAGTTGCTTGTAAACAGGTTATTCATAAAACATGCCTTAATGCCTTTTTCTTAATGAAACCCAACAACATGAATTGATATGAGTTGTATCACAGAAGTGAGAATGTTCTCATTTCATTCATTAGTTTTGATAAGCGTCAGTAAATTGTTAATGGAAATGAGCTTGTTATAAAAACCATGCTTAAAAAGTTTTGATCAAAATACACATTTTTACACGAAAAGCTTCCCCAATTGATACTGCCGTCGACGCTCGTTATAATGATCATTCCATTACAACGACCGGTAGGATAAGTCCCAAATGCCTTCCGTATATAAAATATCCTGTATGTTTACCTTTCGATATAACAACCACCCAATATAATGTCTGCGTTCGATGGAAAGATGGGGGGTCGTTATAACGAGCGTTGACCTGTATTAATATTATTGACTGACTTCAATAATATTAATAGAGGTAAAGAAAATAGTGGAAAAACTGTATGATTGTAGTTCCAATGATTGATAATTGCATAAATACCCATAACGTAATATTGTTGTAAAATATTTTTTTTTCTCCCTTTTTTTACCAATTTTTGCCCTGTTTTTTTCCACTTTTTGTCACTCATTTTTGCCGGTAAAAACTCAACTATGACAAAACAAAACATTAACGTTAAATTTCACCCAGGACAATGTTTGATAGTCGGTTTCAGTGAAAGCGTTGTTTGATCGTCAATTTTACTCGTTCAGTTTCACCAACAGCAACTTTGTCAGAAAGTGAGTCAACAAAAGAAACTGTTCACTAACATCATTTTTGAGAAATTGATTGTTGGGGAAATTATTTCTACAAAGAAAAGAAATCGTCGCTTTTTTGAGAAGGCTCCTACTTTGCATTGATTACAGGAAAACCATTGTCATTGGATCATTTTCCTGCTGAATATAGCCATCGTTGAAACTTTTGAATGACATCTTTTTTTTCCCCCCTAAGTTTTGTGTCAGTGCCCATAGATCGGGATCATTGTTAGCCCATTGGATACAGGTCAATATTCTTCAGTAGAATTTCGGCTGTTTTGAAAGACGAAAAAATATCGTTGCATTCAAACTCGCTCGCTCTAGAATCGGAGCTTCGGAATTGACGTCTGTTCGTTGATAAAAGTCAAGCACACGCAAATGCCGAGCACGTTTAAATATTTTCTCTCTCTCTCTCCCGAACTTGAATAATAACACGCATAATCATTACGTAATTCAACTTCCCATCATTGCGTGAGCGACGTCAACGTCGAGAGAGAGAGAGACATGGATTCCAGCGGCGGCTCACGAGTCGTTATATAAATTGTATTATGTACATTCATTTTCAATATGTTATCAACGGGTCCATTGTCAGATTGTTTATTCTTTTATGAAAAAAGATAGCTACTAGTTCTTTTTATAACCTGTTTAATCGGGTACTTTTAGTCCGTGACACGGCGGCCCATGTCCGCGTGTCACGCACGACATGCTTTGCCAGTTTAAAACGTAGTGCGTATGACAGCCCTACCATAACATACGAACGAAGGAAGCTTCCTATTTTGTTTTTCTCGCAATTTTTGGCTACTGTTGACCAAATTGTTATTATAATTTTTTTTTTGTAGTATTTCCGTAGAGCTTCAAAGCACTTTCCTGTAAGGGAGGCAATACACAGTCGGCCCCACTTAATCGGATATCAACGATTCCAGCACACAATATCCGATTATGCGGGGAACAATCCAATTGTCATTTTACAACGTTGGTATAGTTTGTATATTTAAAAGTGATGAAAACGATCAATATTAATGAAGTTTCTCGAATAAATCAGGCATCGGAAGCGAAATACAAATACCACAACAGGCAAAATGCCCAACGAGGTGGCTGAGAAAATAAATTTTGGTTAAGTGGTCTCGAAGTAAGTGACTGTGCCTTATAACCGTATTTGTCTTGTAGGCCCAGAGGCCATTCCGTCCTTGACAAGGAGAGTGCTAACTTTCTCTATTTCCTTACAACACAAAATTAAAATTATATTTATTAATGGCAATGATCATGATACCTTTCATTTATGGAAGTCAGCGCCTATATTGTCCTAAAAAAAAAATAATTAAATGTGCGTATTGAAGACTACTTAGATGCCAGTACCTACTCTGTGTGAAATGCATATATATATATTTTTTAAATCTTAACATATTTCCCATTAAAATTCCAAATGTTTCAATCCATAAAAACATTGTGTGTTAACAGTTGACGCTTGAAGAATGATTTGATTAAGCAAGGAAAAGTCGAAATTATTGTACATATTAAAAGCGGGGAACATTGTCTCTATGGAAGAAATTTTTTTTTGTTCAAGCGGGATATCCGTTTAATCATACTTAGGGTAACCACGTCTAATGGAATAAAACGCTGGAAATCGCGATGTCAAATATAAAATGTAGCCAAAAAAATACAAATTATGACAAATTTTCTGAAATTGCTGTGAAAGTAGCGGGAAATAGGGAACTGCAGCAAATCGCAGTAAATTAAAATGCATTTCGTGGGGGAAAAAAAATTGCAATTACTAGGATCACTTTCACTGCGGGAAAATGACTAGAATTACAGCAAAATACGAACAATTCCAATTATCACCAGAAGCAATGCCTGAAAATTATGAATTAGTGGTTAAGTTAAGGGACTACTGGAACTTGAAGAGAGTGTTAAAGTCGACTTAAGAGAATTTTAAAATGTAGTTCACGAAAAAAAACGTTGAACATGACAAAGTTTAAGGTCTAAGACGAGTATTTATATTTTTAATTATAATTTTCATAGTGTAGTTTATATGGAAGTTATCGTTGTTCACCCTTTTAACTAAAGCTTACAAATAAGCTTCACTGGAAAAAAAAAGGGGGGAGGCAATTGTATAAAATCGGAACGGACAAAAGCGCAGGAATATCTCGTGAAATACGGGATGCATGGTCATGCGACTCATACCATAAGTTGAAGGTCTGTCGACTTGTCTCAGATATTTTACTAGTCCTTGGATTCAGAAAGGTTGAGAAACACTGGTCTGGGGAGTTCGCATCCGCCGGTTTGGACTTCTGTCGGCTTGGCGTCCTGCTTGACATCATACCTGCCTTTTTTTAAAAAAAAAAGTTAATATAAAGGTACAGCTCTCGATCACAATTTACAGAATCTGCAATTCAATTCTTATGTGGAGTCGGCATCTTCAAAAAAAAAAGAAGTTTCGATCATAATCTTGCACGTTGAACTACATGCGTGTCGGTTTCACAATGACATAATCAGTCATCGATTTCCATTTTTTTTCTTCTGAATTGCATATCATGGGACTTGTTAACATACCGAGACGTTTTTGTTTGAGGGAACTGTCATGCATGAAGTGGCTTTTTAATAACTTCATTAGTAAGTTATCTTATACAGGGTGTACATAATTTCAGTTCATTTTTCTGCTGAGCTGTCTACAGTTTTAACTACCCTCGAGAAAGTCATGAAACTTTGAGGAGATACCTCAATCAAGGGAAGGTAAGCATTTTCGCGAAACCCCTTTGGAGATCCAAAAGTCTCTGCATGGCTTTTGATGTGAAATCGCAGCCTTCGTAAAGGATAACAGCAAAACACGTTCTTGTAAATTTGACGTCGTAATCTTTCTTAAAAAACATAAATAAAAATTGAGATATTTAGATACCCTGCCATGTGTTTGCGAAAAAAATCATGACCATGACTACAGACTTAAAGGAAATTTTTGTAATATTTCACTTGCTGCACTTGAGGTATGCCAAGAGGAAAATGTTTGAAAATCGTTGGAATAGAGAAGCGATTCCCTAACTTTTACGCTTCAAGTACCCCACTGAAAATCCGTAGGCTACTTCTATAGCCCCCTAGAAATGCTTAGAATACTTTCACACTCTTTCAGATGGGTAAAAGACTTGCATATTCCTAGAAACTGGCAAAAAATATGCGCAACCTTAGAAATGCGTAGGAAGCGTCTGTTTCATTAGCCCGGATTTTATATTCTACGGACTTTCCTGCCAATGGAACTGCCTTTCCATCGCCAACTGCCTGCCTTTCCGGACCCAGGAAAACACTTTACCAGTAAGATGAAGTTCACAGACTCCTACGCAGAATCAGGGCCGGAACCAGAGGGTGTCAGGAAGAGCAAATGCCCCCGAGCGGAAAAATTTAGAGAGCGACCGTTTTAGGTGGAAACAAAGAACACCGTTATAAAGTTATCGAATTTTAAAGTCGTGTGAGGCTGCAAAATCATGTTTGCCCCGGGCGACGAAAATCAAGGTTACAGCTCTGCACAGAATATTATTCGGCCAAATAACATGAAAACAATAAATTGTTTTCTAGTCTAAGCTAATCGACCCTAAAACCTCTCAAAGGGGTCCGTGGACCTCCTGGTTAAGAACCACTGTCGTAGCAAGCGTTCGTACTTTCAGAAATGCATAAGATCGCTTATTCCTTTTTTGGTATCGCCATAATACGGGTGTCCCATAAATTTGTATAAATAGATAAAAAATACATAAATATTGAAGGAATTTGTACATTTGGATGGAGGTTTGCAAAAAAAATTTATTCTTACAAAGGGTTTTTTCGAGGTCGTGCGATTAACATGTAATTAATCAATTTTCCTGTTACTAGCGCTTACATAAAGTTTTCATTGTGATTTTGACATTGTTGAATAACCAACTAATTCTCTCCCCCCCTCCCCCGTGAAGCGTTACGAACGTTTCGTAGACACCAGACTGAAGAAAGGTTCAGGTCCGGAATTCTGTGATTTGATTTCGTGCAGCTCTTTCTATCGACAGAAATTTGAACTGCATTTTTTTTCTGCGCTCCCAAAAAATCCTTTTAATGAGAATAAAATTTTCACGAACTGCTTTCAAATTCACTAATTTTCCTCAATTTTTATGAAATTTTTAAACTAGTATTTACGAATTTATGGGAACATCCTGTGAATATACCACTTAGTTTTCCCAATAACTTTTCGGAACATCCCAGCGAATACATCGTTTCTATTGATTCAAACGTCGACGATTATTCATCACCGTTCAGTTTCAAAATACCACTGATTCAGTGCACTCATGAACTTTGGGGTTGTTTTTTTTTAACAGGGGAGATATAGCCATTCATTTTGTTTTAATGAATATATTAATTAAAACCAAGGTGCCTCGAAATATGTGACTCTGTATAATTTTATTGCCAATTTCTCCGATTGGCTTGTTATTTATGTTCATTCTCTCCCCCCCCCCCCTTTTTTTCTTCTTTTTGTAAATGTAATTATTTTATTCCGATGAAGTCTCTACGAGGTTACGTTAACGAGAAGAGCCCCTTCCCACACACGCTGCTTTTTAATCCAACATGCAGATATATTACTGGCTGTTTCCCCCCCCCCCCTTTTTTCAACGTTCATGTACAATCATTGCTCAAAATACGAGAAATTATAAAAAGAGTACCAAGGAGAAGAGAGAGAGAGAGAGAAAAAAATTCAATTAAGGCTCGAATGTGCTTCCATCCATTCATAAGCAATCAACGATTTCACATTTTTATTGAATTTTTCGCTCTGATTCTTATTTTTTTTCATGTTTTAAATTCAATTTATACAATTTTTTTCTTCCTCTCTTCTCTGTGTATCGATTCCAATGTTCGTCATTGCATTTCAGCCTTATTTTCGAGTTTTAATTAGAAGAAGCTCCCATTTTTCCTTGATTTTTTTTTTTTTTTTTTTTATTATTATTTTTTCATTTTTTTTATTAAATGGTGGAATTTTATTGATTTGAATCGACTGGGGGGTGGGGGCGAAATGTTTCGTGTTTCAAAAGAGTTTTCTGGAGCTTTACTTAATGTTTGCATATACTTACCGATAAATATTGATGAAAAATAATGAATTATGATGCCCGGCTACTTAAATACATTGCTACGGTAAATATCGGGGGGGGGGACGATAAACATTTAGTGATGTCTCTCTTATTTCTGTCCGGAGCAAGTGGGCGTTAAATTATTTAAATATGGGCGTTTTATGTTTATCTAGGGAAAATTCTTCGTGAAGAAGACTTCTGGGAATGAATCTTTTAAAAGTTTGTTTTATTACTAAATGCATCGGTAGGTTACATTTGGCGCAGTTCTTTGTGTTTGGCTTAATTTAGTGCACATAGTGCCGCGACCAAGTGAAGAGTTATAGGGAAGGGTTATAGTTAAAGGGAGTCCGTGATAGACTAGCGACGAGAGAAAGAACAATTGTGTAGTTTTGTTCTACACCGCACACACTCGAGAAGTGAGACAAGAGGAAACTCAACGAGGTGCCCGATTCGATTCGATCAAACCTCGTTCTGCTGATTGGTCTTTCTCCCTTTTTTTCTTTCCTGGAGGGATGATTATTACACCCTTGCATTTCAGAACCACTCCGGCTGTTTTTTCTATCCCCTCTCCCTCTTTTACTAATGTTTGGACATCTCTTCACCCCCATGCTTTTTCTTCCTTGTCGCAATTCCTGTAACTCGTACCTCTTCGCTCTACTATGTCCACAGCTTTTACAGGGTTCTGTTCAGCCGAAATTTGGTCCGTTTTCCAGACCCTTCACAAAATAAAAAATCGATGAAATAACAAAATTTCCAATGACGAATCACAATTTTTACAAAAACAGGACCCTACAAAAAAAAAAGGGTTTTGACAGAACCCTACTTTAGTCGGGTACTATTTCGGTAAAGTTTAACCTGAATAATTTCATACTTATTGTAGGTCAAGCATCTCGGTGTTAACTGAAGCATCCAAGTGTGCGTGCTCTACGCTTGTTACCAATTTCGTGTTCACGAAGTTTTCGATGGACTTTGAAACAAATTTTACTAAATTCTATGGCCAGAAACCAGCATTATTATGAGCAAGTGCTAAGAATAACTGGACATCAGCTTCATTGCCCCCCCGCTCCTAAAGCAGAGGGTTTTATCATTTCCTTGTCGAGGGTCTTTAGTGAGCTTTGGCAAATGTCTATGTTTTAGTTAACGCTTCTGGAAAGATTTATTCAATTAATTTGAAGACCCTTTTTCAATTTGAAGTACAGTACGGAATTGCTCGTAGTAGGTGACGAATTTCACGAATTTAAAAGACATTAGATCCGATTTAGATCAAATTTAATGCTTAGTTCTATTGCAGAGTTCCCAGAAACCTGAAAAGCCAGGGAAAACGTGAAATATATCTGACAAAAGTCTGGGTAAAGTTCTATGAAGGGGAAAAAGCAAACTCGAAAAACAAACATTCCAAATTGGGAAGGTTAATTAACATTTTGAAATATATAGGTTGGACAAAAAGTTCTGGAATACATAAAAAAATTAACATCAACCATTTGTGGTATGAGAAGATGCGTAGTTTGCATTAAAATACTCAGGACCTTGTGTGTGTTTTGATAAATTAAAAAGATTCAAAAATTCCACTCGCAGGTGGCGCTGTACAACGAAAAACTCGACATAAAACATGAAATGCAATGCATAATGTTTATGACAATGTGTTACGTAAAACTATTATATTTCAATATAATCGCCCTAAAAAGAGCTAGGGTTAAATCTAATTGAAATTGCTATTAGCAATATTTTTTATCCTGATCCTTGGCCGGTATTTCTTATTTTATCATTTCTGTATTGTAAATGGCTACAGTTTATAAATCTATTGTGGAATCTTGATTATCCAAGCAGTTTTGAATGGAGATAATACGGACGTTATTAGATTTTAAGATTTAAGTAAAATGAAGATGTGAATGATGGAAATATTGCGAGTTTTTAGAGAGATTATTTCAAACTACAGTACCTCCTACAATTTTCAAAACAGTTCATAAAAAGCACTTCGGTTAATGAAACACAGATAATCGTGGTCCTATTTTTTCTTAGACCGATTCTCAAGTTTTTTGCTTGCGGTACAGACTACCTGAACCAGTGTTTCTCAAAGTGTGCGTCGCGGTTCCCAGCGGTTTCGCCAAGCTTTGTTAAAGGTCGCGGTTGAGATGGAGATATTGATTTGTTTGCCTTATTTATCAGGGTTTGAAGCTACAGTCGCATTTTTCGCAAAATGCGAAAGAAAGTCTTAGAATTCGAAAGAAGCACTAGCCACTCTCGCAAAAATTCGTACAGGAGGTACAAAACAAGTAGACATCCATCCATCAATCATTAGCATTTTAGTATTTTGCTAAAGCTTTTTCTCCTATTTTCGCTAAAGGAATTTTTTATCTAGCTTAAACTCTGCTATTTGTGCTTTGAAGTGGCGCTTTTATAATGCGTAATAATATATCTACTAAACTGTCCTGGAGCAAAAGTTTCAGAACCACTGACCTTAAACAATACCTAAATTTCACCTTTTTTTTTACTTCATAAATTCATATTCCTAAAATGTATTAAAACGGTTCGAATTTGATATTTCATGTCCCAGATCCTCTTCGAACCTTCATATCTAAAATGAAAAGTCATGTCTGCGTGAATCAGCTATATTTAGTTAATATCTGTCGTGGGGTGGTTGTTGTTATCCCAGTCTGAAAATTGTCTCGAATAAAAGAGGACGGTTCTTAGAATAATGAGAAATTCGTAGAAGTAAAAAAAAGAGAAAAGGGATGGATGGAATGCAAGCCCGTCTGTCTTTTGTCTCGCTATGTTGGTATCGTTTAAAGATGATTTCTCTTATGGAATTGAAAATGTGCTGGAACTGTCTGTGACACTTAATCATCGTCATCTATCATTCCAACTCCCCGCACTGAAGAATGACTATTCTCTCATACCAGTCATTCTCCGTGTGAATTAAAAATAAAGAAATAATGCGAAGAACTGAGACAAAAAAAAAAAATAATAATAATTCTCCGCGTGTGGTAAATGTTGAGGGTGTGAATTCGCATGTTTTCTGGGAGGGATTTTCTTGGTATGGATGGAGGAACTCTGTGTAAGAGAAGTTCGACAAGACTCTTGGTAGATGATTTGTTTGCCCGTAACATCGTCACACCCCCCTATCTCTTGAGAGGACGACAAACAATGGCTTCTGAGAGTTCTGAATTTCCTGACGAGGCTCATAAATGTGGACTGCGATGCTTCGTGAGCAGCAGTTCAAGGCGGCTAGACGCCTTCGTGTGTGGAAAAAAAAAAATTTTCCCCTGATGTCTGACAAATTTCCGTGAAAATACTTCCTATCTAATTTATTTATTTATTTTTGTCTCTTCATCGAGGGTAGAAACCATCAATTCACGGATCTGTAGTATTTGGTTCACAAATTCTGGGAAAAAAGGTGTTTTCTCAGGTGAAGTAATTTGAGAATTTTATATTAGTATTTTCGTTTGAAAGGGGTGAGAAAGACCTTGATGAAACATGGGAAAGTGAGTTTCGGGGATGAAGTTTTGAAATTAATTAAATAGTTGGACAGTATTTGGTTTGTTCGCCTGCAAAAAAAAAAAGAAATCTCTCGTAGACAATGGAAGGCTTATCATGGAAATCAGAGATTCTGACAGCCGGTGCCGCCGCTTTGCCTTTCACACCCGAGTGTGTAGATGTCTATACTTTCGAGTGTGAAAGACAAAGTGATGGCACAGCCAAGTTTGTATACTAGATTGATGACAGCATTTACTGATAATGCACACAACAGTGTAGGTACACCAAAGGAAATTGTCTGAATGGCGGGATTGTGGATGGTTTGAAACGGGGTTTTTGGTCTTTTATGTTAAATATACAGGTCTCGGACCTCACGTTAGATTAATATTCAGTTGGCGTGTTAAATAAGAATGTGTAGATTTTTTTTACTCATTCAAGCTCACAGGGACTACCTGAAATCTTTCTAAGGACCCTCCTGTTGAAAGGTACCCGTAAAACCTGTCTACTTGAACACGTCTCTCTCTCTACATTGGACGGTTTTCACAATATACTGAAACACCTTGGACGTCTTGTCTAACTTGGACAAATGTTATTGTAGTCAACCTGTGGTTTTATCTTTTGGCCTATATATATTCCCCCACCCACCATATTATTTTTTTTCATGGCTTATCTATCCCTCTCCTCATTAGAAAGAGAAACCCCTTCTACAATTTATTTTGTGTAAATTTATATGTTTGTTTTTTTTTATAAATTACATCTAAGAACTTCTGGGCTAGAGTTGAAAAAGGGGATATTGTTCTATGCAGGGCTATCTCGCACCTTCATGATCCTCAGGTTGAGAGCCATGGACTTACACTCCAGTCGGCCCCGCTTAATTGGGTAACGGATAATCTGATACCCCGCTTATGTTTACTTACCGAATACGGCCAGGTATATGGCCAATTGAGCCTCTGTGCTCAATTTAAGCAAATTGTCCCGGTAGGCCTGGCCATGCCGGAAAAGTTTTATTCATTCTACCACTTTACAAATAGCATAAATATACACAGATAAGATACCTAAAATTAAGAAAATTTGCAAAATGATATGAAACATCGTGGCATACGTAGACGAGTCTATTAAAAAAATTTATATATATATACACACACTTTATTTGGGGGCTTCGAATGGGTACCATTAAGGAACCCTTTGACAGTAATCAATGCGCGATTCCGCAGAACTTGTGCTAGTCAGAATCAGAGTCCTCAGCAAGGAGGAGCTGTGGATTTCCCCTCAGCCTTGCTAATCCTCTAGGGCAGTGTTTCTCAACCACCGGGCCGTGATTGATTAGCACCTCCTAGAGATAGAAGGCCTCCGCACGGGTTGTCACAAATGTCATTCAGACTACCTAGGAAGAGTTTGCCACATTTTGAAAAATAGCATCCTATTTCGTTTCTTCTTATTTTGTCGAAGAATCTTCCTGATTGGCTCACAAATACCGCAAAGTGATTGGATGTGGGGCATAGAAATCCGCCAATTTTGAGCCCGGTCATTTCTTTTCCTCACAACAATGACACTGGCAAGAGCAAAGAATTTTTTCCCTGAATATTCCGAGGGAAAACGGACTACTTACTGAGCAGCGTGCGGAGGCCTTCTATCTCTCGGAGGTGTTGGATTGATTCACTGTTTAATTTTGCTCTTTTGTTTCTCATTAGTCTTATGCATGACCTGAGCCTTCCACTCACAAGAAAGAAGCCAACCGGGGCGCGTTCTTCCAAATGTTAAGAACCACTGCTCTAGGGGGCTAATGGTTCTAAATTCGGTGTACCACGCTTTATACTGATAAAATTCTTTCTGGAACCAAAATTCTTCCCATAGAGACGATATTAAATTTTTCCGCTTAATGTGGACTTTAAAAAACTTTAAAAACTTTCTAAAACATTTCCCAGATTAATCGACAACTTTAAATACGTATTAACCACTATGTATACATATGTTTATGGAATGAAGCATTCAGAGAAATTAAGTAAAATATGTAAACAACTAAAATTTATGAAAAATTCAGAATTGGTGCCCTGTAATGTCAAAGTTGTCTTCGGTACATTTAATTATTTTATTTTCGGTCTCTGTTTAGCCCATAGAGGGCGCTTACTTTTAAAGATAAAAGAAACTTCACAAATGCCACGGTTTCATACAATTTCTTAAAATTAGAAAAAATTGCACGAAAAGAAAAAAATTTCTGTTTGTGAAACAGATTGAAAAAATTTTGAATGCAATAATATTAATAAAAAATTGATTAATTATTCTAATTAATCAATTTGGCAATTATTCTAAAATTGCCAAAGAGCATGAAATTTTTCAAGTTGGGATATCAAGCATTACAAAAAAAGTATGAAATTGAAAACTTGCGGAAGAATAGAAGCTTGAGCAGGAAACGGAAGAATAAAAATCTAATTTCGCCGGTACCGAAAAGCCAAAAATGCATCTATCAACCTCGCCATGATTAGGCAAAAAAAAAACAACAGAAATCGCCGAAGATTTTGAAAACTCCGAAAATATAGAAACGTATAACATATAATTATAATTATTTCAATTTGAAATTTCATTTCTGTTGATTTTCTCTCTCAGCATTGGGCTAATTTGCTTTTTGAGTTAATTCCGTCCTACTTAAATCACACTATATATTCTAGCTGCCTTTGGTGCTGGGATTAGTATGTGTTATTATGAATATTAAACTTAAAATCTGAGATTTAATTTATTCTGCTCCGATATGTTGCCGCTCGGATAATATAATTCAATTATATATACAGTATTTTTCAATATCTACACTATGGTACGAAACTACAATCTAATCGTTTGAGCGGGGCCGACTGCATCTCCAATATGATCTGCGAGGAGTTTATTCTACTCTATAACGTTGTTATCTCTGGAATCGTAAATTTGTACTCAATTCTTTCTTTGTTTGCAGGGTTCCACAGACTCCGAAAATCTGGGAAATGAAAAATGATCAGAAATTTTTTTTTAAAACGGTTGGCAAAAGTCAGAGAAATGTGCAAATCACTTAATAAAAGTCGGGGGAAAATCTGAAAATGGGAAAAAACAAACTCGGAAAAACATTTGGAAGATTACTAAATACAAATACAACGCCACAACAGGCAAATTGCCCAACGAGGTGGCTGACTTGAGAACATCATGGATCCCCGAGCCATTTTTCGGAGGCCCTACCTACTACTGCTACACCACACATGCACCCCTCCCTCCCCCCCGCGGAACCCCCAACGAATCGGTACATGCGGGAATGTGCGTGTACGTGTAGTGAAACCTGACGAAGTTTTTTTTGTTGTTTCTCTGTAATGCTTGTTATGTGTAGTGCTGCCATCTGCCACCAGTTTTTCTAACTATGAGTGAAGTGTTATGATTGAATGATTTATCGTTGTAGGACTGTTGCTCTCTGTGGCGAGACTTTTTAACGGGGAGATCGGCTCGCATTTGCGCCTTGAAGTTGGGAACCACAGAAAACCAACTTCAGCCGACCACCACTGTGGGGTTCGAACCCGGATCCTCGCATCGCCAGTCCGTCACTATAAAGTGACGTCACATCAAAGAAAATTAAGATTTCTTTGAATTTGTATGAGCTTGCTGTTTAGCGTGCACTCTCATATGTGATTTTTAAATGTCATCGATGAAGTGCACATTTCGGAATCATCCGTGGGACAATTCGCACCATAAGTGAGTTAGTTGATAACATTTCAACCTGTGGTCTCAATGAAATGCGCTTTTGTGAAAATTAACTTTTGAATGGTACTTGTCGATAAGTGTGTGGGTTGCCTGGCTGATTCAAATTTTTCATTGACCACTGGATTAGCGGATTATCGATCAAGTAGGCCTTGCTAAGTCTTTCCCAACACCTTTTTTTAGACCATGCCGCACCAAAAAATTTGAAATCCTGATATCTCCAGTCAAGAGCTGTAACTGGAGCTTTGGTTTTTACATTAAAAACTGTTATAGAAACAATTCTTTTTTGTTTTACAAACTTAAATTTTACCACCCGCGGGTCTTGCCCCCAAAGTGGAAAAACTGCAGTTAAAATGCTAGTTCTGCCCCTTTGTGAAGGGTTCTGTGGCCTTCATTTTATACACAGAGGGTCCTTGTCCTTAACTTGCTGGCACAAATTGTCCGTGAACAAAAGCAGTTCGAGAAAAAAATCTCTACCCGTGCGGAACCTATTTTTGGTGCCCCCTGCCAGGGCCGTAACTAGAGAGGCATGGAAGAAGCACCTGCCCCGGGCGGCAAAATTTAAGGGGGGTGGCAGTTTTAGGTGGGAGCAAAGAGCACCATCACAAAATTATCGAATTTCAAAGTTGTGGGAGCGGCAAAATAATATTTGCCCCGGACGGCAAAAATCCTAGTTTACCCACTTTTTTTTTTGGTCGACAAATCTTTTTATGCCCTTTCAACCGAGATTTGGTGCCCCTCCTAAAGTGGCCCCACACAAAACGTTAAGAACCATTGGTCGAACCCAGGACCGAAACAAGAGGGGGACAGGTGGGAGGAACTGCCCCGGGCGGAAAAATTATTTAAGGGGCGGCGGGGGGCAGGTTTAGGAGAGAGCAAAAAACACCGTTATATTTAAAATTATCGAATTTTAAAGTTGTTAGGGGGGCAAAAAACCCAGTTACAGCCCTGGTCGAACCCCTACCAAAGAAAACGCCGGAACAGAAAAATGAAAGAAGTCAAGAAATTGTTTAAAAAGTCTACATTTTTGAACTTGGGAGTTCTGGAAAATTCCAAGCTTTAATGGAAGAACTCTTTCCGAAATTGTCCCCCCTTGAAAATCGAATTGCCTCACGTCGGGAATCACTGGTCTAACTGAAATGTTCCTGTTCCGAAACGCCGTGTGCCTAGCGATTTGCAAATAATTCACTGATCCGCATTTACTCTCGTGAATCCTTTAACCCGCCGCCAGACATCGCATGGGTTATATATATTTTTTTCTTTTGTTCATTTTCTCCCATAATGTACAAGGCAGCAGCAGCAGAAGCGGTAAATTGAGGAGAAGTCAGTAGGATTATACGGATGGAAAACATCATGGCAGAGAAGGATGTTATTTTCGTCCATGTAAAACGGTGCCTTAAGAAAAAAAAGAGCACGCAAAGGTTCTTGGGAAGTTGTCCTTTTTTTCTTTTTGGTGGTGATGACGATGATGGTGATGATGCACTGTTTTCGCTTTTCCGTTCTCTGCTCTATCTTGCTGGATTATCGCCAAAATATACTGCAAGACGACAGACAGGCCCAAAGAGAAAGAGAGAGGAGAATTTCTTAACTCGGATTTGAATAATGTCGGCTTTTAGTGGTTGCTTCAAACAGTATGTTTCATTTAGTTTATATCCTCCAATTAGTTTTAAGTAATGGTTGTCCAGTGACAGCGAGACATTGAAAATAACTCTTTCTCTCTTTTTATACTTGAGGAGAAGCGCGCACGCTTCCATACAGTTCATTATACTATAGAATGGTGGCTACATAGTGTCGTTCGTTGATGGCGGAGTTTCTCGAGTTGCATTACGATATGGGAACTTTGACTCTAGTTTTATGCAGAAGCATCATTTTGCAATTAGTGAGAGAGAGAGAAAAAAAAAAAAGAGTAAAGAGATTCGGATTTCTATCGGAAAGGGCAACAAGCCGCCCACTCTCGTGACAGCATATCGTATCCCGCGGAAAAGCGTTTTGGCAAAGCAATTTTAATATGATCATAAAGGTTTTGGAAGTTGTCGAGAATCGCTACGAGAATCCTCATTTATGGAGCTAGTTCACGTGATTTCTTACTCTTCAGGTAGGTGCTGGAACCCTTGGAGTGTCTAAGATGAAATTGTTGAAGTCCTTAGCTCGCCAATATCGTCCAATTTTTCCAGTGTTGTATGGATAGTCGAGGATCGGATTCGTTTCGTCGGGAAGGCATCTATCTTTTTAGTTCGTTGCTCACGAGCACCCAGTAGTGCTTGTACTTGATTTCGTGTTTCGAGACGCTGGGTCGTAATCGACTCCCCCTTTCGAGGGTTTAAATTATATTGCTTTCAGTTTGAGCGCATTGCCTCCACATCTTGCAGCAGTGTTCCTAGGCTGGAAGCTTTGCCGTGAATCATAAGAACTGTAAGCCCCTGGACTGCAGACCTGTCAGCCCCATTCTTGTTGTGGGGGGGGGGGGGTCATGTTTGACTAGACTTGACACTGGGTGCTTTTCTTCTGGCCGTAAACGGTGTTCACTACTTGTGATATTTTTTTATTCCATCCCAGGGCTTGATGAATCCCAGGCATCGGCTTGCTCACACCGATGAAAAAATTTGACACTTTTGGTCAAGATTATGAATTCATATTTTTAGCAAAATATATTAAATTTTACATTTATGGGTTTTGTTAATTTGCATTTTGTGGAGGGTCCGTCTTTCAGATTCGGAATTTTGGGAATTGCGCTTAAAACGGACCCAAATTTTTTCTGGATAGACCCCTGAATATGTTTCACTTTAAAAAAAATTCAGCTGATGCATAAATGTCTTGCCCATACTCAGATCCCACAAAATGTGTCGGGAGGATCGATTTATTGCGCATGTTGAACCATCCCGTATTTCACGGGACAGACCAATTTTTCCTCGCATTGTTTGGATCTTGGGACGGGCGACCACTCTCTGGGTCCACGCCAGGTCTTGCCCTTCTTATCTATGCCTAGGCTGATCATATTCAGAAATAACAAAGGTGGCCTAATACTACATTCTAAAAACCTCATCAATCACCGAGATTTAAGAATTCCAGAAAAAAACTACATCCTTTTATAGAAGTATTTATGACCAGAAATATGGTCTATGAAAAAAACGAAAGATGGCTGCTGCAACAATTACATAAGTTAGAATCGTCCTTGCTTAACAAGAATTCCGCGCTAAATAAAGATTGTTAACGAACTATAAGCTTGCCGATTAAATTACGGAAACGCCTGATTAAGGTATAAATGTGGTCTACCGGACTATACAAACCAGAGACTTGGACCATAAGCAAGAGAGACGTGGAACGATTGGAATCACTGGTGACGTGGTGCTGGAGGCGCATGGGAGAGCATACGCTGGAAAAGAAGGCAAGATTGAAGGTGAAAGGCCCATGGGGAGGCTGAGAGTTACCTATCGGGTAATTCGGTAGCTATATCATATAAGTAACTTGTACCGTATGTATTTTAAGTTACTTTCTTTTCTGTTACAAAGAATATCGTTTAAGAAAACATGGAATTTTAACCGATGAGGAAACTAAAACGCTTTTCAAAATAAGCGACTACTTTCATGCTGTTCGCTTGCTATCCTTTGCATGTACTGCGGGCTTTCTCGAAGGACGTTTTGTGTGTAAAAAAGCACTTGAGATGCTGCTCTTCAACAAGAAAAGAAAGATGAGGAAATACTTCCAAAGTTTAGAATCCTAAAATGCGGTGGCAATTATGCATGGAAAAAATGTTTCACTCACGCGTTTTTAGAATGTTCCTAATTTGCGTAAATTTGATGGTTATAAAATGATAAAGCTTTCCTCAAAAATTTGGTATTCGAGTTTATGCTGAAACGTAGAATAATTGGAGTTGCGTATATTGAAAATAATCGTATAAATGAAATATTTTAACATTAAAAGGGCTGAATTGCGACCAGAGCCAAACTGCATATAAATGGGAAAGTGGTATAAATGAGAGAAGTATACTGGTCGTCCTTTTCTATTGTACGTATTCAAAATTTCTCATCGGTAACTCAGATTCAAGAGCAATTCCAGAAACACTTTATACAGACACAGTATCATACGAATGCAAGTTATTGATTTTACTAATTTTGTGACTTCAATGGGTTCGTTGATATGAGACAATTCAGCTATTTACAATTTTTTATAGCAGTACGATGACCGGAAACATAGTCTCTAAAAAAAATGTAATTAGCGTTCATTTTCTCTCTGCCATTCCCAGACAAACCCTATTGATTAGTGAAAATGACTCATAAAGACTCGTTAACTATTCCACAGAACCAGATTTTCCCGTCAAATAAATATATTTCGTATTTAAAAAGGAAAGCTAACGAGATAAAGATAACCATCTGGTAATTCGATAGCCATATCATATAAGTAACTTGTACCATATGTGTTTCAAGATAGACTTTATTTTCTGTTACAAAGAATATCGTATAAGAAAGCTGGGAATTTAATCGGTGGGGGGGGGGGATGGAAAACAAGGGGAAAACGCCTTTCAAAATAGGCGACTACTGTTATATGTTGTCCGCGCGTTATCCTTTTCCGTGCTATCCTTTGCATGTACTACGGGCTCCCCCGAAGGACGTTTTGTGTGTGTGTGTGAAGAAGCACTTGATGCTCTTCAAGAGAAAAGAAAAGATGAAGATTACTCTTCGAATGTTTTTATTTTTTTCTTATTTTTTCTCTTCTCTCTCGACTGTATTATCGGGCTTCGCTATCTCCATATAGCGAAAAAGCACACACAAGCCGGTCGTTGTAATCAAAGAATAAGGAGATCTTTTGTTCGTTCACCGAATTCGAGACGCCATTTAAGTTAAATAATTTCTCCGGGGCCACCGGAATGAAGAATTCTCAGAATTTAGGGCGTTTATCAAGTTGATAATAATCATGGCGGCCTTAATGGCTTCGTGTGTGTGTGTGTGTGTAAGTGAGAGACAGGACTTGGGACCATCTTGGTGATGAGTGAGCGGCTCATGACTTCGGTTACGGTCCTTAGCTCTTGAATTTTGTTGTTTTTAGAGTTTTTATATACGTGTGTAACCCATTTTTATATTAATTATGTTCCGGTCATTTCTGAGGTGTCAGAATCAAGAGGTGACGATAACGTTTATCTAAACATTGAAATCTTTCATGGGGATTTGATTTGCATCGTCTATTGGTGGGCGGATGCAGTATTTGCAAATATGTATCTAAATCAGTGTTTCCTAAAGTGGGCAATATCCCTCCGGTGGGTGATGAAATAGTCCAGGAGGGCGAAAGGAGCGGCGGATTAACATAGGATCCATGGGACGAGTGGCAGGGCTTTACAGATCCATAGGTGCCAATGTTTCCTATTTACTCTGAAGCCTTCCGATTTTTCAGCCTTATTAAAATCTTTCGGTCGCAAACTAGATTATTCCGATTTGTTGAATCCTTTATAGAAAAATTCCTAAAAATCCGCAAGTGGTGCTTCGCTTGAATGAAAAATCCCTAAAGAAAATACTCTTTCGGTCCTTGCGATTCCAAGCTGACCACATTTTCTAGCGCACACAGAATCCGATTTTGCGGGGAACAGTTCAATTGCCTTTTTACAACGTTAGTATAGTTTGTATATTGAAAACTGATGAAGGACCAATTTTTATAAAACTGCTTGAATAAGTCAGACATCAAAAAATGAAATGAAAATTATATTTAATTACAATGATCACAGTGCCTAAGATTTTTACTTTTCATTAAGAAAGTTAGCTCCCTCTATTGGCTCAATTGAGAATAAAAATAAAATAATTAAATGTTTGTGCATTGAATACAAATACAAATACAAATACAACGCCACAACAGGCAAATTGCCCAACGAGGTGGCTGACTTAAGAACATCATGGATCCCCGAGCCCCTACCTACTACTGCTACACCACACATGCACCCCCCCGGAACCCCCCAACGAATCGGTGCATGCGGGAATGTGCGTGTACGTGTAGTGCAACCTGACGTAAAGTTTTGTTTCTGTGTAATGCTTGTTATGTGTAGTGCTGTCATCTGCCCCCAATTTTACTAACTATGAGTGAAGTGTTATGATTGAATGATTTATCGTTGTAGGACTGTTGCTCTCTGTGGCGAGACTTTTTAACGGGGAGATCGGCTCGCATTAGCGCCTTGAAGTTGGAAACCACAGAAAACCAACTTCAGCCGACCACCACTGTGGGGTTCGAACCCGGATCCCCGCATCACGAGTCCGGCATTATAACCACTCGACCACCACAGCGGTAAAAAAGACATGCATAATTATGGGATGTATAGAAATGCTAAAATGTATGAGCACACTTAATAGAGATGAATTCTGGATGAAGTAAAAAATGCAATAAATTCCGAATTAATGAAAGAAATAATTTTGAATATTTAATAAAATAAGACAACTAGAATACTTGAAGGCCAGTATCTACTCTCAAATGTATTTATCTTAACATATTCTCTCCCCTTTCAAGCGGGGTATCCGCTTATCCATTGTTCGATGAAGCGGGGTCGACTGTATTTCTTCAGTTTATTTTGAATTTTCATTGATTCGGAAATTATTTTTTAAATCCAGAGAATCTACAGTTTTCTTCGATTCTCTTCCTCTGTGATTTTTGTCAAGTGAGCGCATATTTTTTAGTGTTTTAGACCATTTCTGTGAATGCCTTTTGAATAAATACAACTGGGCTCAAACACAGCACCCTCAAATTTGTGCTCCAGGCCCTCGAACTCATTAAGATGTCTCGGTATTGTAAACTATGGTTTTCCGAAAGTGAGCAATATCGCCACCTTTTCGTCTGAAATTAAGGCATGTGCTCAGGGCTCTAAATCCAACAGTGCTCCTCAAATAATTAGAGACATTAATTTTGCCAATTTTTGGGATTTTTCTTTCATGGATAAATTCTGAAATAGTTCTCTGCATAATCTCTCATCATCAATTCTAAATGCTCTTTCAATATTTTTCTTACTTTCATCAATTTTGAATTCTCATCAAGACCAAAATTATTTCTTTCATTAATTCGGAATTTATTGCATTTTTTACTTCATCCAGAATTCATCTCTATTAAGTGTGCTCATACATTTTAGCATTTCTATACATCCCATAATTATGCATGTCTTTTTTCATGACGACTCCCCCCCGCAAATCTTTTTTCTTTTAATGCCCTCCCGCCAAACTCTTTGTGACAGCCCTGAATACAAGAACTTACAATTCCAGTGAAAATAATATGTCAATGAATTCGCATTATGTCATCGCTTCCATACCTTTCATGGACCTGCTGATAACTCCCCTTAGAAATGTCACAACTCGTTGTTTTTTTTTAGCTTTTCATCATGCATTATATACATACACTGAGCCCCAATTTCTTAATATTCCCCATTCGACATACATGCATACAGTGTGTGTGGGGGGGGGGGCTCAATGTTATCTTTATATTCGCCTTTACGTTAACTTCCCTGTATTTGCCTCCCCATACCCTTTATAAGTGTTTTTTTAAGCTGTACAATTGAGACATGAAATTGCTGTACTAATACTATTGTGTAACATTTTTTTTTTTCTGATATGCCCCTGTTATTATTTCTTTTCAGTCAAGGCCTTTGAACCTCTTCCTCCTCCTTCAGGTCATATCGGATACGTTGTCTCCCCATACCCTCATCATCATCATCACAATGGATCATTGGGAGCCATGGTAAGTACCCATACAGCTATGAATATAAGAGTGTGTGTTCTGTTATTATTCTGAATCCTAGGATTGATTTTTTTTTTTTTAAAGAAAAACCCATGGATGATTCAATGAAATGAATTCCGGGGAATCAATGATGTCATGGGACACATTCGTGTATAGCGGCCTCGATGTTGAATAGCAGTACTCCGATAAAATCTCTGGAGACCGCGATTTTATTCCGGATATCTAGTTCCGAATATTTTCTAGTTTCGGTATTCTTCCAATATCTAGTATCGGGTCTTTCTAGTTCCGTGGCAAGCTGGATATTCGATTAGCCAGAGCAAGCTGGAATTTTGGTTCCCCGTATAACGTTGGAGTGGTTAAAGGATGAATATGAACCTCTCCCCCCCCCCCGGTCTAACACAAAGGGCAACAACAGACCCGTCTGCTCTTCCTAATTGCTGCCGAGTTTTCGAATCCGTTCATAATCGTGATTCGGTTATCGGGTGAGGTACTACAGTCGAATACCGTTATAGCGGAAAATCTCGTTTTAACGAACACTTTTCTAATCCCCCAAGTAAGTTTACATAGGAACAATGCTAGGTAAACTGGAATTCCTTTATAACGAAATTTCGTTTTAACCGGTCTTTTGGCGTTCATTATAACGGGATTCAACTGTAGATTCAAATCAAATCAGTTTGGTGTTTCAACTTGATTCGTAATTGTTCGAATCAATGATGCTGACATTCATATTGTTGTTATTAATTTGATTAAGCATATCATGAAATATAGTATTGTGTTTACCTAAACTGTGATAGTTCAAAAACCGAGGCCCATATAAATGTCTCCTTTCCCTTTGGGTCCTGGGATACTTACTCTAAGGGAGTCACGGATGATAATCAAGTAAAAGTTAAGTCCTTGCGGGATATTAGTGAGGCTGTGAGGCACATAAACTGTGAGAAGTAGGCCTATTCAGATTTGATGAAATAGGCATCAGCAGGACTACGGCAAGGAAGCGGCTGACGGTCTTTGTCTGTGGAGGGTGTTGCTTAGGATTTCATTTATAATTATATTACATCATGAATTGGTTCAAATATTAATTAAATAAGAAAGGGTCTCTCTTGTGGACGTTGGGGGAAGAAGAGGCCGTGGGAGCCAAAAAATGTGAAGGGGCTATAAGAGAATACATTGAGGGACCCTAACCTAGAACTTCTAATGTTGTGTTCCCCAAAGTGGGCAACGTCTCTTGGGAGCGATAGAAATTACCAAGAGGTGATAAGAGTTTAGGGTACGTGTAGCAGTGGTTCTCAACCGGTGCTCCGCGGGACCTTTGACGCTCCGTGTGAACTTCCCAGGTGCTCCGCGGTCGCTTGAGGACAATAAAGTAAATCATTAAATTTGATGAATAAAAGAATCTGCCTACGGGGCTTCGCCACAGAAATTATTACTAAAAATTGCTCCACGGGTCATAAAAGGTTGAGAATCTCTGCAGTATAGGATCCTATGAGATCGCTCAGAAAGGAGGGAAAAACTTTCAGTTTGGAAAACAGTTTCCCAATTAAGAAAAATTTCTCTCTGGGAATGGTTCGGGGGGGGGGGGGGAGTGTGATGGAAGCTGCGGGTGTATAACATGGGATCCTATAGGTTCACTTGTGTTGTGGGGTGTCGAGTGAAAAATTTTTGAATAGGGAGGCAACGGATAAGTTTGAGAAACTCGTTCTAAAAGGTTTTTTGTTTTTTTGTAGTGGTGTGATCATTTTCACAGGTTTCATGTTTTGGATTCAATTGCAATGATTCTTCAAATTCATGATTCCTATTTTGAGTTCGAATCTTTGGCGACTGCTAAAGACGTTTACCTTGGTGAGACATAGAAGAAAGACCATTCCTAATGGGACACATTAAATAATAGTAAAATTTCCCATGACCATGCTGCAATAGAAAATGCTTAAAGGGTCGCCTCAAATGTCTCGGGGTTTCTTTAAATGAATAAAAAAGAAATTGTTTGGGATCTCTACATTTCCAATTAATTTTTATGGTGGGGTTTCTTTGGTATTTAAGTACTTTCCCAATTTTACAATCACCTTCCTGCTAAAAACAAAAACAAACATGGAAGCAGAGGCTAAACTGAAACCTCATGAAGAACCCACCCATCCTCAGTGTTCCCAATGGCCATTTTCTTAGAAACCGAGGATTCCCTGTTGGGAAATTCTAGAAACTTGGGCAATAAATCTTTGGTTTAGTTCTCAGGAAGGAAGAAGAGAAAAAAATCTCCCCCCCCCCCCTCCCGCCCGGACCCCTGAGTGTTAGTGAAGGATAGCCATTTGTTGACCTTGACTGATTGAAAAAGCATTAAAAGAAAACTACTAAAAAATACTAGCAATTTTTACTAGTATTTTGTCTTTCCCAGATATCATCTTTCATAAAATAGTTGGAAAATATTCGATTATTATTTATATTTCAAGAGCACATTGAATTGAAATCATTGGAAATAATGATTAAAATTTTAGATTTCTTTAAAAAAAAACCACAAGCAGTTTCGTATTCTTAAATGCAATTCTAATATATATTATATATTTTATTTTTTCCCCCCGGTGTTCTCCATTGTCTTCAGAGAATTTCTGTGAAGTCACTGCCATTGACCTTAACCTTTTCTTTTATTTGGATTATTTGATATACGTATTTCTTTTTTGGAAAAGGAGTAAAGAAAGATTTATATCTTGGATAAAAAAAAACGAAACAAAACTAGAAGACATCATCCATGGTTGTTCTCGTCGTGGCAGTTCATGTTATATATAAGTATAGCACTGGTTCTCTCCCATCCCATTGACTTGTCTATTTTAACCACACCATGGGACAGGTATTACACTGGAAAATATCAACAAGCTTCTCTTCAGATAATGACGGACTTTGTTCTGTCAAACGCCAGGAAAGTACTCAGCGGATATACGTTCTTCGCCATTATTGTTTGCTGTCTCTCTTTTTTCCCTCTGTTTTTTGCTGAAAAAATGTATAGAAAAATTGCTGAAAAAAGAAATATATTTTTTTCTATTTTTTTTTTTTTTTTTTTGTGAAAGCTGTTGTCTTTGATGGCAGAGGAATATTTTCTTTCTCTCTCTCTCTCGGTGACGTAGGTCCTTTGGTAAACATGATGCCTGGCGTAGTCTTCCGCCTTTATCAATTTCTTGTGTTGTTGGGGAGGGGGGGGGGCTCTCTTTTTTACAATATATAACTTTGCTGGAGTTCCGAGTTTTGTTTATTTTTTAAAGGATTTAGATTTTTTTTCAGTTTTTCGGAGGTTTTGTTTCCTTGAAATTGCGCTTTTGTTACGGCGAGATTTAATTTGGAAGTTTTGTGATTTGGTTAATCTCAGAAAAGTGTGGTAAATTTGTGAGTTTCTCTGATCTTAAATTTTAGGAGTAAATACTTTTTACGAATTACTTGTAACTTAAGAAAAACCTATTGTGAAAAAATGTAATCACGGAAACGCTTAAAACGAGAAATCTTGATCATTAGTAAAGAGTTAAGACCATGAAAAGTCTTACTAAACGGGGAAACGCTGTAAGCGGAATCCACTGTATATCTTAATTTTTTTGTTTTTGTTTTGTTTGAATTATGGTCTCTTGTTCTGGTAACTGCTTTTTCTTACTCTAATTAATCATAAAACATTCTGTAATATGTTTAGATAGATTATTTGATGTCTCTTGTTGTGGAGCGGGTTGATGTAGGAGCAGGGATCTCTCTCTCGGCAAACATGAATTTTTACGCTCTTTCGTGAATTGCGTTCTTTGAGGCGTAGTTACAGAGTATGTGCAATTACTATCAGAATAAATTCTCAAATTCTATGGTATTTGATTACTTTGCATCTTTATTAGAGTAGAATATAGGTTAAATTCCATACAGTCGATCCCGCTTAGTACGATTCATTTTCGTGGTTCCAACTCTCTCACTAAAGATTTCCCTTTTAGAGCTTTTTCCCCGGTCACTACGTTTTTTCATGGCGGGTTTTTTGAAAACGCTATAAGCGGGATCCACTGTATTCAATTTTTCATTCAAAAATTCAAGCTGGGAAAGGGAATAAGCGGAACAAATTCATAAAGTTATGGACGTGGTGATATCTTTACGGTTTGATTACAGATAACTTTCTGTAATATTTCACGAAAAGGAAAAAATGACTGAAGTGCAAAAGACGGACAATCTTTAGGGGGGGGGGGAGACCTTCAAATTTATTCGCCGTGGGCCCCTCCACCACAAGGGTGGAGTTGACAGGGTTCTAACCCTGGGGTCCGGTACAATTCTCATCATTTTTTGCTTTTTCACGCTATAAATTGCCCGTGAAAAGTCTGACCGGGTGCCCGCAAAGGATCCCAGCCTGGGCACTTATTCACCCTTTGACTATGCGAGAAACAGGCACTATGTAGGGGGTCCTCGCGATTTTTTCTAGTTGCGAATTCTGTCTGTTTTTTCATGTTGTAACTGAGGGAATGCTAGGGTATATTCCAGAGTACCTACATTTGAAAGACATTTCGTATTTGCATTTTGTTCAATTCTTGAATGGTGTTTCAGGATTCCCAGTGATCTGGAAGTAAAATACTTGGCAAAGGTTATGGAAATATGTAAATATTTGATAAAAGGCAAGGGAAAGTTCTGCGGAGGGGGGGGGGACTCGAAAAACGTGAATTTTAGGATCTCTTTATATATTTCTCATCATATTTCTTCGGTCAGAGGAATTTGTGAGGTTTCATCTGGGAAATGATCAAGCAAATATTGCTGGAAATTCTGTTTTTCGGAAATCAAATTGGCCCCATTTCCACCAGAATGTCCCCAAGACGGCAAAGGTGGTACATAACCCAATTCTGTACATAATATTATGATTACTAGGGCTTGTATTCTTACGATGTAAAAACAGGTAGAGGAAAATACATTTACGTCATTAAATAACCAAAAATGTGCCTTGTAAAAAAAAAAAAGACCTAAAACTTTACTTTTCTATTTCCCAAAAACATTAATTTTTGCAAAATCACGTGAGAATGAGAAATATTTATGCAATTAATACTATTTTTAAAAAAAAATCATTTGTTGCTTGGACTGCGAGATATTTTAAAGATAAAATTACAACTGAACCTTATGATATTATTTAACGTCACTGTGAGGACTTTCCACCAAGTGGCGTTGCGAAACGCATGCTCCGATATCGTGTTCAAGGGGTGCCGCGGACGTGATCATCTCTCTACAATACTTGCGACAAAGTTCGTGTACGCGACTTGCGACAAAGTTCTACAAAACGATATCTTCTCGTCGATTTGTAAATGAAGATTCTCTTCTCAGTATGGAAAAGAAAATCCATTGAAAAATGATTTCATTTCTCCATCAATGAAATCACAAATTTCCACGAGTTTCGTGTCTTTTTCTCCGTCTGGCATATCGCCCGGGTCTCTCCCTTTATTGTGCGCCTATGCTATCGGGGCGGTGGTAGGGAAGGAACGAGGCCTGCCTTCATGAAAATGCTCTATTATTGTTTGGTAAGGCTCGTTAAATGTTCTATTGGGCCTTCTTTCTTTCTGTTCTTTTATTCGACAATTTGCTTGGCGAACTGCCCCTAGCGCTAGAAGAAGTCCCTTCTTTTTTGCCTTATCGCAATGTCGTTAAACCGTGAAAGCCATTAAACGTTCTTCTCCATCCTATTCTGCCAATTCTTCCAGAATAAGAAGAAAAAAAAAAAGAAATCCCTTTTTCTTCATCCATGTCATCAAATGTATCCACATATCTGTGTCCTGTTGTATTTTACTATGTATAGGAGTATTTTTCTTTTTCCCCCATCCGTGTTGTCAGAAAAGGGACAATAGGCGTGAAATCTTTATTGGTATCTACCTGAACAAGCGGGTAGTATTTCTCTCCTTTGTGGTAGATGGCAATTTGTCCCCCTCCTCCTCAAGAATGGGAGGTTTCCTCCTTGTTCTTGTGTGCTCATGTGTGTGGGTGCCCCCCCAGGGTGCCTCCCCATTCGAGTGGGTACATGGCACAACAACCGAGAAAAATGTACTTCTCCGAGAAGGTGACAAAGAAGATTGATTAGTTAATGCCAATATGTCTACCCGGGGTGAAATTCCTTGGGAATGTTGTTTTCAAGGATTCGTTTCTCTATTGAAATGAGTGAAAAGGCTTGGTTTTTTTATTTGGTGTGTGGAATTCTTTCCCGAGATGGTGCTTTTTTTGTGCATCAACTGTACTTTCGATGTTTTCTTTGTTCCGCTGGGTCAGTGCCGATGGGCGAACGATTTGGTGCACGGCGTACATGCTCGGCCCCGCGGGGTCAAATGTGGCCCCTCTGCGATCTGATGTGGTACATGTGTGGAAATGTGAAAATATGAAATGAGTAACACATCTCTCCAGATCACTTGAGTGATCCGCGGCACATTTGCAGATCGCTCAAGTAAACCGCGGTGCAGTTACACATCCCTTTTGTTGGCCCGTGGTACATTTACAAATTACTTGCGTTACCTGTGGAATATTCATAGATTACTTGAGTGAACTGCGGGTGCAGTTCCAGAACACTTAAGTGGCCCGCGCCGCATTTTCAAATCACTTGAGGCCGAGTTGCAGATCACTCGAGTGTCTCGCGGCGCATTCCCAGGAATCTTTAATTGACCCACGCCATATTTAAAAGCCGTGACTGCGTCACAGTTCCAAATCACTTGAGTGATTTGTAAATCTGCTGGTCGCTTAATATAGCCCGCGGCACAGTTCCAAGTTATTCAAGCTACCTACTTTTTCTGATGCCCCTAAATGACCTGCGGCATATTTGGAATATGGAGTGTCTTTCGGCACAATTCCAGATCTCTCAAGTGGCCCGCGGCGCGGTCCCGGATAATTGAAGCGGACCACGGTACATATTCTGATGCCTTCAATGACTCACATGGATATTCCCAGATCTCTTGAATGACCAGCAGCATAACTTGGGTATCATTGAATGACTTGCGCCGCAGATACAGATCACTGACCCGCAGCACATTTACAGATCACCCAATTGGCACACGACACATTTTCAAATTAATGAAGTGTTCCGCGCACTCTTAAAGGTTGAACACCCTCGATGTACGGGGGTGTTGAAATTAAATTTCTCGGAGGATTGCGGAGGGTATTTTGCTGACGCAAATGATTTCAGACAATCGTCTTCGGATGGTACACGCATATTGAATAAAAAGTGTGAACATTCGGCAGTAGACGGTGCCACCGTCTGACAAATCATTCGGCGGGTGTTCAACATAGAGCCCCATTCCGCTCTTGATTGATGTTCCTTATTCGCATAATATTGTTTTCGACAGCGGAATGAAGTAAGCATTAATCCCTGGAACATGTTCCACGAATATTGGCGTCTGGATGTTAAAGAGTGCGGTTTGTTCTCGTTACACCTACGAATAGAAACCGTTATGGAAAACCAAGGAATTTTATGAGGAACACCTGCTAAATGATTAGTGGAGACGCAACGTCACCTATGGGATAATTTTTTTTTTCACTTTTTTTTTTTCCTTTTATAAATGGTGAGGGTGATCTCTTGTGATCAAGAGTAAGTACCAGGTAGCTTTTGCATCCCAAGTTCTAAACGTTTCTTCAGTTCTCGGCACTCTCGGAGAGATACATAAGGGGCCGTTCAAGTATTACGTCAGCATCGGGGGGGGGGGTTTGGATTTGCTGAATTTTGATGACAAGGGGGCGAGAGGGGTTTGAATGTTGCTTACGTCATCAACCACCCCTTTTTGAAGATATGAAATATTCTAAACTGTTGAAATTTTGCGGGGAGGGGGGGGGGTCGAAAGTGGCTGAAAATCTGCTTACGTAATACTTGAATGGCCCCTAATTTGTGACGTGGATTGGATTTTCAAGTGTCTTACGTTATCCATTGCACCACTGGTTTTAGAAGTGTTCGTCGCCGCTACCAAGGGCGTAAACACTCTTTTCGCTATTTGTCAGGGTCGTCGCATAGAGCGTAGCACAACTTCCGCGATAGCGTCGCGAGTATGTGAACGTTAGGGTAAGAGACTGCCTTTAAGCTAGATGAAATTCCTTTAACAAAAAATTTAAAAGGGGAAAGAAGCTTTTTATCAAAATGCTAAAATGCTAATGATTGATGTATGCTCTTTTCGTAACTCCTGTACGCATTTTTGCGATAAATGAGACCGTAGTTTCAACCGTGGCGAGAGAGAGCCGCTCCTAAATGGTAGCCATGTGGAGCCACTTTCAAATAAATAAAACTAGTCATTATTTGTATGTTATCAGTAAAATGATCGCTAACTAATGCTACTGGTAAATAAACTTAAAACAACTGCTGGCAAAGTGAGAGCACTGGTGAAAGACAGTCAAGTAAGGCCATTGGCAAACGATGTCCACGTCAAAACTACCAACTGACCGAACGGCGACCCAGTCCATTGGAATTACCAATCGATAGGTCGCTGCCGTATTGGGCAATCTTTATTTGTTTAAGCATTCATTGTTTCCAGTGATACAGTTATTTATTTTGACTCTTTCTTTGCCGGGTAATTAATTGTCGGGGAATGAACTGAATCACTGTCTGCCGCGGGAATAAAACTACTAGCAAATGATTATGGCAAAGGAGCAAAGAAAATGATAACTAACTATGGCAAAGGATGACTGGTTTGGAGGAGCCACCGCATAGGCAAAGAAGCCACAGGTTCCAGGAGTTCGAGAACATCTATCAATTCACAAAAATATCTTCACCGTGGGAAGGTGCATGATCTTCGTCCTAAGTTCCATTCCTTCTGTTTTGTTTATTCCCGAAATATCTTGTGGGCATCTCGATTGAAATCATCGCTTTAGGATTTTGGAAATCGTTGGGATGGCCAATCCATCCCAAGTTCCTAGACAGTATAACTATAAAAATCATTTTCATGGCTCAAAATATTTTCTCGGAATGCACATGCTGGTTGAGAAGTGAAATCTCTATTTTTTTTTTATACTGGTGAAGTACTCGGTTTCGAAACCGGTAGCAGCAATCTTCCTCATCTTATAGGAACCGGACTGTCCATGATCAGCCTTGGAACAGCTGCTGGTAGTATCATTTCGTCCGGCATGTCCGGAACGAGGGTTTATGTCGTAACTTGATGCAGCCGTCATACGAGTTATCTCACACAAAACTCATAATTACAAGCAGCGTTTGGTTCGTTATTATTATTATTATTGCTCAACCACATAATCTCGGCGGAGAAATGGTCAGTTCAATGCCCCTTAAAATAATTAGAAATCTTAGGCTTTTAAATGTTTCTTCTACGGACAAAGCTTTTCTTTGTTCTTGTAGAAATCTCGATTTAAAAAAAAAAAGGTCTTTCCTCTAAATTAGTGTTGGTGGAAAAGTGCAAAGATTAAGTTTTTTACTTCTTCAGTGAACCAAGGTGAAGGGGGGGGGGAAGAAGAGCAATTCCCTTCCATCCCCCCCTTTTCACTTTGATTGACAGGTGAGCATTTCTCAGTTAACCCTGTGTGTGTGACTTCTTGGGATTTCGTTGGGCGAGATTGCAAGGCAAAGAAGAAGAACCCCATCCCTTGTCAACTATGAGAGGATGAATGTGCTAACGGGATGACCTACTACCACCAGAGGAGAGTGGGAAGATGGCTACACACATAGGATTATACATTTTGTGTGTGTCTCTGTCTGTAGAATGCATGTGTGTTTGTGGAGAGAGAGAGAGAGAGAGTGGTACGAGGGTTGAAAAAGAGGAAGGTTTTTTTGGCTTTCTTTTTTGCCTTTTTGGAAGCATCCAAAACTGCTTCCATCACCCGCTGTGCCCATTTTTTTTTTATTATTATTATTTACGCCCTCCCCATCATCTTAAGTTTTTTTCTCCCCTTCAGTTTAAACAACTACACTGAAGGGTGTCTTATTTTTTTTTCTCCCCGCTGTAGCGTTTCCAGTTTTGGCTATTTAGCGGTGATTATCTTCCTTGGTCTATACGGGATTTCTTGATTCTCCACTGCCGAAAGTACCGTGTACATTCTAGCAGTGCTTGCTATCTTACCTGAAAAAGTCTCTTCACTGAGATTAGGCAGACTTACAATGTGAGACTTGCATAACAACGTGGTAACTCAAGCCAGGGCGCGTGCACAGTATCGATCTTTGGGGGCGGGGGAGATAGAAATTTTGTGTTGCCACCCTTCAAAAAAGCATTTAAATTAACAGAAATTTGTTAATATAGCATATAAAGTGTATTTTCTTTCGATATTTCAATTTTTTCACCGTAATATTAATTCTCGCCCCCCCCCTAATTTTTTTGGTTGGCATACGAGGGGGGCGAGGTCCTCCGAGCACTCCCTGCGTACGCCTGACTCAGCATTTACCATCTTCACTTAAAAATATGGGAAACAGATGGCAGCGTGAGCAAGAACTCCAAATAAATTTTTTGATTTACGTTGAAGTATTCAAATAATTATAAAGATCAGTGGTTCGATTGCCGGGGGGGGGGGCTGACAGGGTTCCAGCCTGAGGCCAGGGACGATTTTTTGGTTTTCCGTACTACCGCTACTGAACCACACATGAACGTACATTTTTTTGTACTATAAATGCTAAAGACCACAGCCTAGGAGCCCTTGCTTTTCCATTCTACGGAACCTACGCAGAAGAAAAACTTCTGCAGATCCCTGGGGTCTCGCAGAATACCAGTTGAAAACCTTTTTGTGAAGTAGGAACTATTCAGCAACCCGGTGATGTAATTTTGATCACGCAACTCGCTAATTGACGAATCTAGAATTGGACTGTCATTAATGGATGGTCGCCGCCATATTGTAAGTTTTCAACACTTTGTCGCCGACTTTTTAATTTCTCGTTATCGACGTCATTGATTGCCACCGAGCGTTTGATTAATCGCGCTGGGAAGATGAAATGATAATAAATGACACATAGTTCTTGAGATGCCATCTCGTCTTGTCCCTGCGTATCCTGAAGCGATGAAGACGCTCCCCGAGAATGATGGCCGTATACAAACATGTGGCTGTATATTTTCACTTGATAAATCATCTTATTTGATTTATTGTTCAGCGGTAATAACTATAGGATGAATGTACGTGAAATAGCTGTTGGATGACGATTCACCGTGTATGTTTGGTTACAAAATTAGCGATATCATATCCCGTATTTTAGTCTCTTGATTTCCCGTACATAAATATCCGGTATAAATGTGACCAATTATATAGATGTTGAAATTAATGGGATATACTGGAGGACCGCTCCCACCTGTCCAATCGTCGCGGATCACCTCCGGTCCGCGAACCATAGGTTGAGAAACGCGGTTTATGGTGGATTTAAGCTTGAAAAAATATGCTCCCTACATGGGAAGGGCTTGGCTGCGGAAGATTTACTTTCACTGCCCACCAGAGAACCAGCCTTCCCAACTACCTGGAGTCAAAGGTCAACTATTGAGTGAAACGGGGTGGACGGCATAGTGTTTCCACTCTTTTTTTTGTACTTATCCCTTTTTATTGACATAGGAGACCGAATGTCTAGGCTGGGTGGAGAAAGCAGATACACATACATACACACACAGAATGTCTATTGAATGGGTAGGGGAGAGAGTACGAAATGGTTTCCTGGAAAAAAAGGGGGGACCCCTAGTCTTTTGGGGAACGTCTAGACCACGCCTACACCCTTTTGGTCTCCATTTGATGATACGTGACAACTCCAAATAGTCCAGTGTGTCAGTTTTCCCTCCTCGTGTATTATGGATTTTGGAATGTCGAGGGGTTGAAGGTTCCAGTCATCCAGTTATTGACACAATGTCCTATCAAATACCATTACTCCCTCCCCTTATATTTTTACTTGTGGGATTTTTTGAGGATTGGGGGGGGGGAAGAGTGTGCGTTTCTTTGCCCATGTATTTTTTGTTATTCACTCCTCTGGAGAGGACTTTTGGTGTTTGAGGAGTAGAGCGAATTCCGTGTGAAAGGTTACAATTTGTGACATCTTTTCTCTGGAAATATCCATGCCCTTGCTTGATATCTTTGGATGAAGTGTGAGTAATCTGCACTTGGCGGAAACATGTTTCATGGATGTATGGTACGCTATACGTGCTCATCCTATGGCCGGCGGGCCAAATGAGGCCCTCGGAGTCGTCTATTATGGCCCGTGACTTCAAACTTAATTTTTTTTTAAATGAACCAAAAAGCACACCTAGATTCCTTGAGTGACCCGCGGCACATTTAAATGCCACTTAAGGCAAGGGCCGTAGCTAGGATTTTTGCCGTCCGGAGCAAACATTATTTTGCCGCCTCTACAACTGTAAAATTCGTTAATTTTACAACGATGTTCTTTGTTTCCACCTAAATTTTACCTCCCCCCTAAATTTTACCGCCCGTGGCAGTTGCCCCCTCCCCACTTACGGCCCTGCTTAAGAAGACTTGATACCTTTAACATGGTGTGAAACACCACTCTAATAAAAATTTGTATCAGCGTTTCAGCTTCCCCTAGGGGAGCGATATCATCATGGACATGAGATTATTTATATTACGTCTATATTATATCATAGTTTGTATAGGGACCATTATCTAGTAGATTGGTGATTTTTAACGGGGGAAGGGGGTCTTTGGAGAATTGTCAGTCTGTCAGATTGGATGAGAAAACAATTAAAGTACTGTTTCCACGTTGAAGTCATCGCTTGTTATAACGACCTCTCGTTACAGCGACCATTCTATTACATTGTGAGCCCAAATCTTTTTTCATCTAGCAACTCATAAAATGTGCAGGTGGATCCACTTATTTTATTGACTAAGAAAACTCTTCAACATTAAATTTTTTAATCGAACATTATATTTGACTCATCAACTGTTAATTACACATCAACCACTATACGCATGTTTTTGTTGAATTAAATATTTAGAATTAATGGAAAATATGTTACACTAGGTTACAATAAATACATTTGAGAGTAGTTACTGGCTTTCAAGTAGTCTTCAATGTGTATATTTAATTATTTTATTTTTGTTCTCTGTTGATCCAATAGAGGGCGCTAACTTTCCTAATGAAAAATAATTTTAGGTATCGTGATCATTGTAATTAAATATAATTTCATTTCATTCTTAATGTCTGATTTATTCGAGAAGCTTCATTAATATTGATCCTTTTTAAGTTTTCAATATACAAACTATACTTACGCTGTAAAATGGCAATTGAATTGTTCCCCTGCATAAATCGGATTCTGTGTTCTGGAATCGTTGAAATAGATTAAGGCCGACTGTATATTTTTTCTTTTCGGTATAACGACCACCCGATATAACGTGAGTTTTCGACGGAAAGATGAGGGTCGTTCGTGGCCTTCATCTTATAGGCAGAGGTCCATGGCTTCCTTCTTATTCGCACAGAGAGTCTGTGGAATACAATGTTAAGAACCCGTGTTTTAGGCAGTGCCGTCTTAACGCACATGGGCCCACCCGGCACGGCTCTGAGGCCCCCACAAAAATGAGATCTGGTTGAAATGTTCTAGAATTAACTAGGTGAGGCCCCAGAAAAATCACTTGGCCTGGGGCCTACGATGCTCTTACGACGGCCCTGGTTCTAGGTAATTGTGATCCAAAGTGGAGTGGTGATTTCCCTCTTGTCCGGGGTAGCTGTAGGTATTGATGATTATATATTCAGTGCTATGAAGTAGATTCTTTTTTTTAGACTTCTGGGGTTCCGCGGTTTTCAAAAGTTTAAGAAAGACTAGGCTGTAGCAGCAATACGTCACATACGCTTTCAAAGATAGTAGATTAGTCAACGTTGGGTTCCTAGGATCCCTACGGGTGATACCGTACATTATCGTGTCTAGTTACGATTTTCAATCGAATCGATTCACCCCTTAGTGTTTATGCATTTCCTATCAAGAAACCCAACGATTCCTTTGGATTACGTTCGGAATACATCAGTCTACCCCACTGCTCCCACAAGGGTAGGACTGACAGGGGCTCCAGTCCGGGGGCCTGAGATGATTCTGATCGGGGGGGGGGATGTTTCATGCTATACATTCACCAAGCGGGTCTATTGAGAAGTCTGACCCGCTAAAAGATCCCAACCTAGGGTTCCTGCTGCTAGATGTGGGGAGGGGGGTGGTGACATGGTCTACCCATCCACGAAGTTAATTATTCACACCAAGATGTTTATAATGAAGATTAAACGTCAACAGACTTGCTGGGGGGGGGGGGGAGAGTAAACCTTTAGCATATGTTATTAACACTAGTTCCTGGGTGCTTCGAAACAAATCCAGCAGCCGTTTCGGAATGCCCATAATTATTTTCTTTTGAGATACCACAAGAAAAGAATTCTCATCCTGTCCTAATTATCCACAGATTCTGAAGAAAAGAGAAATTTTGCTTTTGACGTATACGGATCCCATACATATGTGCTTGAGCTCGAAACACAGATGAACCATCTGCTTTAAAATGCCTTTTATTGATGGCTTTCCTTTTTCCACAAGTTCCCGCCTTCTGGGTTTTTTTTTCTTCCTCGTAGGAAATCCATTCGCTTTTCTACGGAACCACAACTTTTTTGGTGGCTTGTTAATAATATGCTATGCAGTAGGTGCTTCGGTTTGTTGTTTTTCAAAGGGAGTCGGATTTGCGTGAGTCTTACGTGCTCAGGAGTTCATAACAAACATTTCTTTGGGGACAACCATACATCACTCAGGATGATATGAAGAGAACAGCCACGAATATATTCGGGAGAGACTTTCTTTTTTTCTTTTTTTTTCTTCAGTTCTTGTATTTTATGCTTGAAAGAGACGTTTACTACCCCGAGGGAGGAAAGGAACGATCTGACTTGAAGAAAATGAATGTTGCCAAAGGTTTGAGGTGACAGATGACGTTGCAGACAGTGTTTGGTAGTCTTGATTTCCTAACATCTTCCTTTTAAAAGTATTATCCCGCGCACACAAATGAATCCGTGTAGGTTAGCCATTATTGATTACCTTGCTCAAGTATCTAGATAGTGATTGAAATTGGGAAATATTTTGTCCACAAAAAAGAGATGACTATTTTTATTTATTTATTCAATAATTCTTGGCCGAGGGAGGAAGGCTCTAGGCTTCTGTAGTTCCAATGCATTTCAGTCATTTTATCGACATGTTCGGGATTACTTGATTTCTGGGAGGTCTCTAAATTCTGGAATTATCAAGCTCTATAGTCAGTTAACGAATGGCAGCACGTGGATGCCGTGTGCTTTGGAAGCAGGGATAGTCGACCATTTATACTTACTGACGCACGACTGTATGTGACCACCTGCGATTTTTTTGGGATTCCAGTATCGTGACTTTTCAGAAGTGAAAGAGCACCGTGTAATCTTACCATGGGAAATTCATCTTCATTTTCTCGAGATTGCATAACAGATTTGCAGAGTTTTAAGCTGAATTTCATTTGCTCTTAGATTCAATTTCATGTCTATGTTTCAATCACTGATGTGAAGACACATTGTAATCACAGAAGCTTGTGTTTTCATAGCCCTCTCCCTCCCCCCTCCCCCACATGCACATAGTGATGGCAGCTGGCACGAGTTTGGACGATCCTTGCGCTGCCCAACTGTATGGCTCCAGGCTCTACCATTCGCTATAGAGCAGGGCCCGACTTTGCCCTCAAAATTATGGAACCCTGAGCGAATGTCCACTTGTCCATCGGAAATTGTGCCTCGACAGCGGGAGCTCTGAAAAGCCAGAAGTTCACAGTGAAACCTATCAATAAGGAACACTAATAGGACCAGACTTTCTCTTAAATGAAGGTGACCCTTATTCAGAGGCAAATAAGCTCTTATTCAAAGGGACACGGATCAGTACATAAATAGAAGTGTCCCATATTCGGAGTATTCTTTAAAACTGTGGTTCTCAAACCTTTTCCACCCTCGACTGCCTTGACGTTGTTTATCCGCGGCTTCTCTGAATGTCGTAGAAATGAATCGTTTCAAAGCCCATTCAACGGGCCCCCACATCAGTACATGAACTCTTCGCGATGCTCCTGACAGAGGTTGGCAGCGTCCCTTGTAGCCGCGACTCACACTTTGAGAATCACTGCTTGGAACGGAGGGTTGACGGACCCCTCAAGAGAACCTAGAAAATATGAACTTGGAATCTTGGGACTTTTAACAAAATTTTTATTCATGCAACGCGTGAACTTGGGGAACCACGAGCTCCGGTGAGAAAACAGTTGACTGATTTTTGAATTTTTTCACACCGTCTATTACAAATATTATTCTGTAAAGGGGTCCGTGCGAAGGCTGCTGTAAAACTGGTCTCATGTTTTTTCGATATACCGAAATCATTTTACACTATTACTCAAATATTTTCGAACTTCAGTGAACCCGTGGCCGATCCTTAAATATTAGTGGAGACCACGGATTGAACCGCGAAATCAAGCGTCACTACAATAATGAAACACAATATTTATTGGGTCTCGGATACTTACGACGCCGTATTTTACACATGTCAACGTGAAACCCCCCGCCGTAATATAACCCCCCAAGGAATGACATTTATGAGTATCTTTTCATAGTAACTATGGGAAAGAAACGGGCCCAGTGTGCGTACATACAGTATATGCGTACCACACGTAACATCGGAGGGGTCGTAGTTGCTTCAGAATGGCAGGGAGAGGTAACAATGTTAAAGGTAGGGGGTGGCTGCGAGACAAGACTTTTCTCGTTTAGGGGGAAATATACCATGGCCTACTCATTTCTGTACGGTGAGGAGAAAGGCCATAAATGCCTTTGGTGTGAAAAAAAAACTGCTTTCTTCCTCCCCCACGCGAAGACTCAGCTCCCTTCTTGAGGATGAGTGATTGAGCCGTGCAATGGTCATTTGTATGGCAGGGCAAGGAGAAGGTAATGGAAGGTCTCATGGAAACGTTTTCTTGCCCTGCCCTCCTCCGGAGTCCCCCCCCCCCCTTATATATAAGTTTCCATCGTTGTATATACTTACTATGTGTTTTCTTCCATCTTCTGGCCCTAACCATATAAACTACATTCTTCTCGGAAGGTCGGGAGAAATTTCCACGTTCCTCAGTTCCGTTTGGGGTTGCCGTGCACGTTTTCATACATTTTTCTTTCTTTTACACTTGGTTCCTTGAGTCTTGAGTGTTTTGCAGTTTTTCCGGCCAAGAGAAACTTTTTGGCGTGATAAAATGCGTTTTTAAAAGTAGATGCAATAAATAAAATCGATGACGAGAACCTAGTCAAAGAGTTCAGGCCTCCGCTTGTAAAAACAAGATGGGTTGAGGGCGGTAGTGTGAAAGACATACTGAACATGAATACAGAATGAACATAATTGATGAAAATTCCAATCAAAACACAGGACACGCTATAAAAAAAACTTTTTATTCGTTTTGAATTGTCAATTTCATTTAAATTACTGAAAAATTACTATTAAATTAATTACAATTCTCAAGCAATTCAGTTGGTTAATATAAACATTTTGCATTGGATTTTTGGAGCAAAATTTCGTCAGCAGCCTAGAATATTTCATATCTTCAAAAAAGGTGGTTGATGACGTAAGCAACCTTTAAACCCCTCGCCCCTTTTCATCAAAAGTCAGCAAATCCGAAACCCCCCCCCCCTCGATGCTGACGTGATACTTGAATGACCCCTAACATATTTTCCTCTTCCACAAACGATGGGAGCCAGCGTGAAAACACCCGATCACTGGACGTCCTGGACTAGAATACGGCCAGATTATCGAGAGCCCTTTGTATTGCGAAGCGAACAGCTATGGTGTGTAGTAGGAAGGTGGTCTCCGAGGGTCCCTCTGTTTGACCAGGAGGTATTTGGGCAAATGCCAAATGGGGGGGGGAGACACTTGTCCATCCAGTACCAATACCTTCTGTTCCTCCAAAAAATTTATTTATCACACAAATTCAACCATGGCACCCTCAAATCCTGCAGGAAGACCCCTAGGCTCCGGCGGGCACATGTAACTGCCCCGGGAGGAAAAATTTAGCAGTGCAATTTTAGGTGGGGAACAAAGAAAAAACACCGTTATAAAATTATCGAATTTTAACGTTGTTGGGGTGGCAAAATAATGTTTTGCCTCGGGTGGCAAAAATCCTACTCAGGCCCTGGACCCATCTACAATAAATTTGTATTGTGAAGAATCCTCCCGTGCCCCTGAGCTAGAGCTCTGTCAGCCCCGGGGGCATTAATTAAACCTATAAAAATATTTTTACCATCAATAGTTCATTCCACAATGTTTTTTTCCAGCCATGCACCCTCGAACGAAGCAATTAAAATTCAATGCGATCATGGCGGAGTTTCCATGTGGTCATATGGGACTTCAGATTTTCCCCTATGGGGCTCCCCTGAAATAGCAAAGTTATTTTACCCCTAGTAAAAGTTAACGCCTCAATTTGGCCATCTTCACACTCCCAGGCGTCACCTTATGTAACAATATCATCATCGCAGATTAAGGGCGTGAAAGGAGGGCGTTTTTAGATGCTATATTTTAATAAATTGCCGAATATGACGGCCATTAAAGTATCAAATATTCATAAACACCTTTTCAATGATACTAAGGCACGGGGCTTTTATATACTAGAGAAGTGTTCGACTCTCGCACGCACGCTCCGAGTCTCGCGGAGTCACGCATCATTTGGTGGTGTTGCGTGCGTGTTTTTTGGTTTTTTTTTTCTGGGGGTGCCCGGGCAGGCTTATGGTGCTCGCTCAAGTGTCGCTCGGGACGGCGTGACGACCGACTGGGGATGATCAAGTCCGTTGTTCGTAACCAATTATGAAAATTATACAATACTAGTTATTACCATGTTTTATAGGTGCATTTACCGACGCCAGGGATGAAACCGATTGAGTTATTATACTGTCGGCCATGTGTGCCGGAGTGCGGAGGATTTTACTTGGTGATGAAGTCATTGTATTGTAATTTCTCTTTCTGTTTTTTAGCCTTATTTCCTCCTGGGGGTCTTCACCCGTGAACATTATGGGCCTTAAATGTCTTATTTTTCCTCCTTACTGCTTACTCGGCCTCAAGTACGAGCGCTTTGTGCTATTATTTTCAGCATTATGAGATATTTTGCCATTTTAGGCTGAAGAAAATTTGAAAATTCTGAAGGGATGCGAATTTCTGAAATGTCTTGAGGCTAATGGTGAAGTTTAGGGCTTGTGCTGATGACTCGATTCAGAAAACGAGGGATGGGGGTGGTGAGACCCCATTAGAAATTGTTAAAGGGGGTTGTCAACGTCCCTCACACAAGAGGGGCGTTGACAGGGTTCAAACTTGTGAACCCAGGGATATGGCCTGTTCCTCATAAGTTTTGGCAAATATTAATTTTTTGGGTGGGACACGGACACACACACACATATATATATATATATATATAGTCTTCTTTCAGGCAGAGGGGGGGGGCCTGAATTTGCCCATGTAAGAAAGAGGCCCTGCCCAAGTATCGACCCTTTATGTTATTGAAATCAGTCAGTCATCAGTAATGTCGGTCAGTCAAGGATATAACCAGCATTTTCGCCATAGGAACAAGTGTAAATTTTGCCGCCCTCTCAACTTTTAAACATTTTTTTATAACGGCGCATTTTGTTCCTTCTAAAATTTTCTGGCTGTCAAGAATGCCACCCATTAGTTTTGGCGCCACTCAGAAGAGGTTTGGGGTTTTGTATTCCATGGGCTTTTTGTAATCTAAAATGAAGACCAAGCGCCCGCCTTCTGAGAACAATATTTTCAGCACACAATATTAATTGGTAATTTTCTCATCCAAGCTCACGGACCCCGTGAAACCTCTCCAAGGCTACCTGGTTTAAAACCATTGGAAATAGAATGGCACTACATCTCCTAAGGTTCCTGGAACAACCTTTGATAAGTGAAAGTACACCGTAAACCAGCGGTTCTGAAACTTTTCCATCTCGCGGCTTTCTTGGCCAATTCCTGACCTCATACTTTCGGTGTCCCCCATTCCTTGGACAAATTTTCAGAGCCCCTTATAATATAGTTTTCTTTGAGGCAGAGGCACACTCAGGGAAAGGGAGGCATTCGAGTTTGTGTTGAAAATACAAAAAGCCCCGTGTAACTTTTTCCCCATGGGTGAAACATGCCCTGCCCTTGTCATCATTCTTCTGCGGTTTCCCAGAATAGTCTAAAAAAGAATAGATCACTAAAAAGCACTAAACGGGCCTATATCAATTCACCTCTTTGCGACGACGCCTGACAGAGGTTGGCCGGTAGGAGCCGCGGTATACACTTCGAGAACCACTGCCGTAAACTTTTTGCTTGCTGTGGAGGCCTGGCCAAGATACTGAAGGCTCAGCTCAAATTATGTCCTTTCTATGGATACTATCGAACACATATTGACCTTTGAGGGAATCTCGACTTTTTTCGGCTCCCTAAACTCGCTTTGTTGATGCAAATCACAAATTAATGATGATCGGAGATTTGAAAAAAAAAAAAAATGCTTTATATCGGTGTTTAACGTCCAAATCACCGATCACCAAATTGTTATTAATTATTACAGCTCCCTTCGAAGACTCCCCAAACGAGTTTCCATCATCTATACTAAGAATTCATTAACATCAAACAGTAATTAGGCGATGTGATGTATTGAATATTCCTCGGGAACTTAGTATCCATATGTACCATCGGCGAGGATTAAACTTGCTCCATCATCGGTGGATGGAAGCGGAGTAGTGTAGAGGAAGAGAGGCACCACAAAAGAAGATGGTGATGAGTCGTTAACTAGTCGTCGTCTAGTTAAGAAAAGAAAAACGCACACACACACACAAGAACAAATAAAAAGAAGACAAAAAAGAAATCCACCGCAACCAGTAGTTAAGTCCTGTGCTTATTTTTCATGCCCCCCTGGGCTATTTATTCACTGTGTGTTGGCCCGCTGTATACATCTATCTACTGTATATATGATTCTCTGCAAAGGATGTGCTGAAGGTGCGGACAGCGCTTGTGCAAATATACGGACTTTTTCCCGATCGCTGTTGGCCTCTAATTTTCTACCCAGATGCCGCTTGTGGGAAGAAGCAGCCCTGTGTAGGTATTAGGCCAGTGGATACTTACATGGATGGATGGTGGTTTTTTTTTGGTCGGGAGGAAGATGCTTAGCTTGTTTGGTGGAAAGATGGTCCACCATCTTCCATTCCGGTAGGGGCGGAGAGAAGTCACTCTCTCTTTTACCATCTTACGGCAGTTTGCAGAGAGAGAGAAAACTTGTTGCTGCCCTTTTTTTTTTTACCTCTTACCTGTCTTCGACCCTGCTCTGGCACTTACCCCCAAGGACTCCATAATCTATCTCATCCTTGTCTGTGGTTTCCATTTTTTTTTAATCACCCTATTGGGCCCGTAGGCCCGATTTGGCAAATTCTCGCCTCCATCAAGTATTTTTTGTTTTGTCGTAATAAAAATGTGGAAGGAGCCTCCAGCGCTAGTTGCACGTGCAGCCAGTCGATTTTTATGTTTGTTTGTCACATTTTGGCCTAAGACTGGCCAAAAGAGAGGACACGTGGACATGGTTTTTACCTAAGACGTCAAAAGATAGGATACATGTTCATAGCGTGACCCAAGGTTCACCAAAAGACAGGGCACATTGTCACCGTTCAACCTGACTTGTCGAAAGTCAGGACACATCATAGGGCAGCTCTTGACCCGTGCCACCTCTCGGGGTCCCACTTTAGGAAGGGTGCCGCATTTCAGGTGAAAGAGCAAAAAAGGGCTTTGTCGACTAAAAACGTGGGCAGGGGACGCTAAAAATAGGTCCCGATATGTAGAGGTTTTTTTCGCCCCCCAGGGCACATGGTCACAGTTTGATCTAAGACCGGTCAAAGTAGAGTACCCATAACGCAGTTTTACCTAAGACTGATCCAAAAGACACATGGTCACAGTTTGTCATAGGACTGCACAGAAGACATTGAATATTGAAGGATCAAATACACACACTTCTCGTATCTCGGAAAGATATCGAAGCGTTCCAGAGGGATGAATGTATCTGCAAATTTTATTAAAAACGAACAAAAGACAGGACACGTGGTCACAGTTTGACCAAAGATTGGTCAAAAGACATTTGGTCACTGTTTGACCTAGGACTGGACAAAAGATAGATGGTTACAATTTGAATTAAGACTAGTGAAAACACAGGTTTGTCAGTTTGACCAAAGACTAATCAAAAGACAGGTTTGTCAGTTTGACCAAAGGCTAATCAAAAGACAGGACATACAGTCACAGTTTGATCTGAGACGGGTCAAAAGACAGGACAGGTGTTCAACGCATGGCTCCCTGAAGGATGGGGCTGAAAAATAAGCAATTGGTCAACTTAGTGGAAAATGGCAAGCCTACTAAAGTCTCATCAATTCGCTTTAAATTAATTGATTTTTCGAATTCCCGTTGCCTTTCTGGATATTCCCGTGAATTACCATAAAAAAAATATTCAATGTCCAGTGATTAAATAAACTGTACCTAGTATTGCGATAAATATTCATTATAAAAATGATATAAAAGTGTTTTTTTAACGGATGGAGTGGGCAGAGTAGAATCTAGATCGTTCGTTTATGTATATAAGGCTACTTACTACGTGTATTCAGGAGGATGGTGCGCAGAATCACGTGGTGAAATGTTTCATGTCAGGGCTTCGTCTCCTTGAAGAGACATCACATTTGTCTGTATTATTGCCTCGTTTAAAATGCAGTCCGTTGACTTGGAATTTCGGGAACGCAGTTATTTCTTGTTGAAACGTCCCGATAACATCGGGCTCGTAATTTGCTTTATCTCCACTCTCTCTCTCTCTTCTACGGAAGTTTTATTTTATTTATTTTGTCTTTGCCTTATATTCCATCCTTGACATCCCACGTGACTGTATTTTGATTAGTTCGATATCCATCTTTTTTTTCCCCCTCTGTATGCATTTATATGTATCACTTCTTTTGTAAATCCCATTTCGGTATTTCAAAGTAAAGGGTTCGTTCGTTCGTAATCCGATTGACATTGGTTTTCGAATTCGACGATTCTTCCGGTGGTGGAAACAGTGGTTTCGGGTTTCTTTTGCCCTCTGGTATTCATGTATTCATCTTGATTATGGACAATCATGTGGTTCAAGGTTTTAGAATGACTTATCGTAGTCCAGGGGTTCATAACCTATGGACCGCGACCCAAACTTTCTTCACTGGGGCTTCCGAGATGGGCCGTTCAAATCAACTTACAGCTAGGGATTCTTGAGCTATGGGTCGCGACCCGAACTTGATTCGCGGAGGATTCGGAGATCGGTGGTACAAATCCACTTACAGCTAGGAATTCTTGAGTGTAAAAACAAAGTGCGATGGAATTCATCCCAAGCCGTCAGGACTGAATCTCTTTTAGCCTCTCTTCCCCATATATGTGGGGACTGGAAAGCACTGACGTATAAATAAGACCCAGGGACCGGATAAAAATTTAAATTGTCATTTTTCAAAATACCTTTTTTTAATAATACGGCATCTAGAGGATGATGGGTGGAAACGGTTGCAACTTTTTCCTGTAGTCGGAAGTCTCTTCAATGACTTGTTACACCTTATATGTAGAGTTAGGGAGAATGATCCATTATAAAATGTGCAGTCTACTCCGCTTAAGTGGATATCAACTATTCCAGCACATATTCGATTATGCGGGGAACAATTTAGTGGCCGTTTCACACCGTTAGTATACCTTGTAAAATGTCTTAAGCCAGGATTACACTGTAAAAGTTTGATAAAAGATATTTTATAAAACTTGAAAAATTCAACCAATAAGCGCATTGGTTACATTTGAGCAAATGCAACCGGTGATCTTAATGGTGGAATTTTCCAAATTTTATCAAAGAGCTTTTACAAAACTCTTATAGTGCAATCCCGGCGTTATATGGTATGCAATGTCTTAAACATCAAATTGTTCATTTGCGGCCATCTGCATAACCATCCTTTTGAAGTAGATAAATTTTCACCGTCACGGATTTTCTCTTCTGATCAAGTTTCTTCAATCAGGGTTGTTTCAACGCATGGGCTCGCCCCGAGTACAGACGGGGCTTCATGAAAATTTTATCTGGTTAAAATTTGTGAAACTAAACATTGTCTCCAGGAAGAGGGTCTCTGAAAAATCATTTTGCCGGTTGGCCCAGGATGATCTTGAGACTCCTCTGTCTTCAAATTCATCAGAAGTTTTCTTGAGAGATTCCATATTCTTTGGCAATTTCAGATTGCATTTTTTCCCCTTTTTATTGCATCCGAAACTTAAATTTGTAGCACAAACTCAAATCCTTTTTGGCGTTAATTTTTTTAAAAATAAATTTCAAGACATTGGGACGAAAACTATGGCTTTTGTGCATTTTTTTGTATACATTGAAAGTTTAACTTTCACGAGAAATTGAGTGCCCTCTATTGACTCAACAATAAAATAATCGAATCTGCTGAAAATAGCTTAGACCAGGCCCGTCATTTAGCTGGCTTTTGAAAATACACGAAAAATGTTATATATACATACATTGAGTACATGTACTTTGCCCCCCCCCCCCCGAAAAAAGTTGAAATGACGGCCCTGTGGCTTAGACCGTAGTTTCCCAACCTTTTTGTTCAATCGCGCCCAACGCAATCTAACTCATAGGATCCCATGTTATACCCGTAGCTTCTGTCGCCCCCAATAACTGGCTTAGACACTTCGAACCACCAAGTCTAGATTTTTCACAAGTCTTTACTGGCAACTTCTTCGCCGTAATTTTCAAATATGTTGTCTAATAAAAATATTATGTACACTGTGGTTCATATATATTTACAGTTGTCGATTGAGCAAGGAAATGTTGAAGTGGAGAACTTAACCATTGTATTTATTGGAGAAATTTTAGTTCAGAAGATATTATCCGTTAACCGATTAAGCGGGGCCGACTGTGTGTCAGTATGATATGACTATTCTGATATAACCAAATGACATAAGAAAATTCTTTGCCGATTCAAAACAAAAGTTAAACAAAAATTGACAATGACTTGTATCATTGGGACTCGGATCATTCGGAATTTCATCGAGAACCAATATTCCTTATTATTTAGATCATGCTTTCAGGAGTCTTTATTATTATTATTATTATTAAAAGTCTGGTATATCCTACTGTAAATAATGATTATTACGGTGTAAAAAATCTCGAGTTTAAGACAAGGAGGATCGATAAAATAAAAAAGGACGACGACGTCGCCTCCGGTGCGAGATCCAATAAAGTTTTGAAACCGCTTCCAAGTTTCACCAAGAAATTCTCTTTAGGATTTATTGTTGTTCGTTCATTTCGGATTTTTTTTTCCTTTCTTATTTTCGTACTGTACTGAAGATATGATTATCCAATTTTTCGGAAAGGTACTCGTCCGTAATGCTGTATCTTCATTACGTATCCGTACATCTTTTTCTCGTTTCCTCTAAAGTTTCAAGTTTTCCGGCTTTTTCAAAAACCTCGTAGACTTAAGATTAACCCCCAGTGGAATTGCTTGCTGCGGCTCCTTCTAAAAGGATTATCATCTCTATTTTTTTTTTGTCTTTTCTTTCTTATCGCTATTCTATGATGTTTTGTTAGAATTTTGAATTTTTTTCCCCCCTGTGCTGTACTCTAATATTACAAATTAGGACATGAGATATTTTGAACTGACTTATAGGTTACTTATATGCGGCAAGGTCTTTTTTCGTTTGCGAGAAAAATTGGAGAATCGAATGAGAGAGGATAATGTGGTTTCTAAAAGTACTTATTGCAAGGTGAATCTTGCAATGACGTCATAGGATATTGTGTTACTCTTAAACTGATAGTATTCACTTTAAACACTCTCCTATTTATGCTGTCCGGCACATATATGAAGAAAAAATGATTTCAAGTAGAAATTTTCTTATGACACCCGATTAATTAGAATTGTACAATTGAGACTCAATATATGAGTGTGACGTAACGGATCAAGCGTAAGAGACTTGGATATTTCTCGTTTTACTATAACGTCCTTTTTCTTCAAGCCGCATATGAACCACGATCTATGCAAGAGAGTCATGAGTAACAAAAGTTTGAGAACCACTGTTTTGATTGTATTCACGAAAGAAGGGGAAAAACTCCTTAGCTTGCATTGAAACGTGAAAATGTATTTTTCCAATATATATAGTCTATGCTCGTTAGAACGACCCCACTTTATAGCGACCATTTCATTAAAACGACCAATAGGATAAGTCATAAATGTTTTCGTATGACGGCTATCGTATGTTTTGCTTTCGATATGACAACCCTCCCAACAGGGCGAAGGGGGTCGTTATATCGAACGTCGATTATTATATGTCTTTGTTATACAGTATATAAAATGTCCGAAAGCGATAAAAATTTTATGATTGTGAAAATTGTTGAATATCGCCTTTTCTACATAAAAGTATCGGGGAAAAAATATCTTTCCATCACAAAAATATGGGCACCCCCCCCCCCCCGACGCCATCTATCAAATAGAACTGTCCGTTATAAATTTTCTTGGATAAAATTGTTGGTTTCAAACACGTATGCTCTATCGGACGGTATCTTTCACTATGGGAATACCCGTCATAAAGGATTATAATTCCAATAGCTTTGCTGCTATTCGCATTTAAAAATCATGTATATGTTCTTTCTCTTCAACTCTTATGTATTGAAAGATCACCCGCGGCGTAATCGGTTAATTAATTTCCATCTCTAATAGGTTATGAATTTATGCGAAAAGCGCGAGAAAGAATTACAAAGAAAAGGAGGTAGGGATTTTATATTTGGATCGGCGGGATGATCAGATTAATCTCTGACTATTTAGCGAGGCTTTTTAAATCATAAATCATAGTTAATAGTATTTTTTCACTCTCTCCTTGTGAACGAGCATGCGCAATGAAGTGAGAGTGTAAAAAAGAAGCGAAAAATCAAAGAGGTAAAGGTGTTAACGTATCCGTAACGCTGTTGTAAAATTTCTTATTGTCGAGGGCCCTTTTGTGATGCCTGCTTGCCTTGTGAGAGACGCTATTTTGCACGTGATTGCTTTGCTTAAAAAGGCTGCTGCTGCTAGCTAGGCGCTCACTCACTCTCGCTAGATCTATAAGTAGTCTGCCCAGTTTTTTTTTTTATTATTATTATGTAATTTTTTTTTTTTTTATTATTACTTTTTTAAGACGGGCTTTTTCCAAGAAAGTTGTTGACACAGAGGGTAAAAAAGCATGAAGTTCAAGGGCTACCGCCTCGAAAAATCTTTTACCGGAGGAAAGAAAATCTCTTTAGTAAATTCGCCAAATATTGCCAAATAAAATCGCTTATTCGGCAACGTTTTGGTTTTTGTTTTTATTGTTTTGTAGAGTAACCCGTTTTACCATGTAAAGGATATCACGTTTTGACCATTTAGGTAAACATTACTAGAATGTGTTTTTTTTTTTTTTGGTGACGGACAATGAAATTATTTATTTGGATTGGAGTCGATTTTTTTTGCATTCGATAGTAGGTGGTTATCTTGGACATTGCCAGGGGTCGTTCCTCATAAGCTCGGGCCCTGAGCAAACACGAACTTTTCGGGCCATTTACATACATAGCAGTGCTTCTCGAACTTTTCCCACCTGTGGCGCCTTCGGCGTTGTCATAGTTTGCTCGCGACTCTCCAGAATAGTCTGGAAGAAAAAAATTTCAGAGCACTGAACGGGCACGCAATCAATACGCGCATACTTCACGACGCCCGCGACAGAGCTTGACGGGCCCCAGGAGCCGCGACGCATATTTTGAGAAGTACTGATGTATAGCGTTCTTTGAGGCAGAGGCGTACTCGGGGGTAGAGTGGACATGGAGGGTTCTTTCCCAACCCAAAACGATCAAAAATTAAAAATATATTCGATAATATTTTGTAAAAAATTAAAATATCGGAAGATGATTACAACTTTATCATCCGAATGGGGGGGGGGGGGGGGCGGTGGAAAATTCGTGGCCCCGTTTCGCCATGCGAGCGAGACACAGGTCCCGGATACTGCTCGTTTTTCCAGTTCTTTTTGGGGAGCACTCAATGTCGTCTCAACGGATCGAAAAGGGGGCCTCTAAAATTATTAAAGATTTTCTTTGATTCTCATATTATTTCTTTTACTAATGGCAATTGTGAATTCTCAATGTTTTTAATTGGGCGCGGGAAGTGTTTTTTTTACCTGTGGGTGCACGGCCAGGACTTCAAGTAGGAGATTTTCATTTATGAATCAATTATTGAGGTGCTCTGTCCTGTGGGTTCAATTTTTTTCAGACGGTAATGATGTCTGGTAATTTTCAGCTAACGATCAAGATTTTAATATCCCCCAATATTGTTTTAGTTAGAGCTCGGCAGTGGCCCCCGAACTCGTTATGGCTCCCCCTGCTTGCACGACGTATCTCTTGCTTCTGATGAAGATCATATTTTCGGTTCATTTGTTCGAAAATTTTTAATACTGTTCTTTTTCGTTCAGATTCGGGTTTTCAAATAAGATGTATACATTCTTGGTTCTGCTGTTCTATTACCAAGAGTCTTTAGGATCAGACGAGGCCTTACATAAGGACATGGCACTTTCATACGGGTTTTATCTCGTCTTTTTTTCTTTTTTTTCCAAATGCGCAAAACTCCTTTTCTTACTGGGCCGCAAACTGCTTAACCTTAAATTGCTTGTGGAAATTTATAATATTGTGTGATAGAATTAGGGGATATTTCATAGATTTTGTTCCCGTCGATTATTGCACGCATATGGTATTCTGAGACAGAGCCCGCAACTATGGGAGCAGCTGGGTCTAGTGCGCCGAACAGATTTAGGCACAAATTGCACCCTTTAACCTCCACTTCAACATTACAAGGGGCCGCCGAAACCCGTGCCATCCCAGGCTGCCCTAGCGTCTAGTTACGGCTCCGGTCGTAAATAGGATTTTTGTGGTGGATGTGGGGGGGGGGGGTGCCAAACATGATTTTCCAGCCCCGAAACGATAAAATTCGATGATTTTATGATGGTGCTTTTGTTCCCGCCCGAAAGTTTTCCGCTCAGGGCAGTTGCTCTCTTTGCCCTCCACCAGTCCTGACCCTTTTTTAAGGACAGAAGAAGATGAGGTCGTCTTAAGAGTGTCATGGGCCTCAGGTTCAACTGATTTTTGTGAGGCTCTACCTGGCAAATTTACTTGCTTACTCCCGAAAGTTTCATCCGGATCTCATCTGTGTGAGGTCCCTTCTCCTGTGGGCCCCGCGCCGTGCCCTGAGGCGACACTGATTGGAGCTCGAGTTACACTGGGCCAGAAATTATGAAATTTTATCATTTTCTTACGTATAAATTGGGCTGAAGGGATCCCAAAAAAATTTTATGGCCTTCGAGACTACGAACTCATTGAAAGGAGCTTAGTTCGGAGACTTGAACCAAATGACATCACGTGACTCTGGGCCCGGTATCAATCCTAATAGTCCTTTCTTTCAACACCTGGGTCTGGACGATAACCCGCCAAATTGTGGGCCGCCTACCATTTTTTTTTTTTTTTTTTTTTTTTTTTTTGATTCCTTACTAGTCCATCCACTTTTTCTCGCGATTCCCCCATCTCACTCTCTCCTTACTCAACCGACCAGCCTCTTTATATTGCAAGTAACCTGACGGCATTCTGACGTGCCTGTTACAATATTTCGGATAGGCCCGGTCCTACGGCCTTCTTCACCACCACCTATCTCATCATATCGGTTGAGGGGGAAGGTTAGCACGCGGTCATTGTTTGCCCTCCCTCATTCCTCTAGAGCTTATAAATCTATATGTAATTCATATTTAGACTCACTCTCTCCTCACCCAGCAGCACCGGAACTGGAGCGAATAACCATCATGGGGAGGGGGGAGGCAGCACTGAAAAGAAGGCGTTCAGAATCGTTGGATTGGAAATCAGGTGCTGTGGTCTCGCCCGAGGCGTGTCGGGGGACCCCATCTCAATAAACGGCGGGGGGGGGGGGAACTGCCATGTTGACAGTGTGAGAACTACCTGTTCTCTGACTAGTACATACAAACATGGGTTTACCTTGGAGCCCCCCCCCCCCAGTAATTGCTTGTCAATGGCGTCTCTCTCCACCTCTTCAGGTTGCCAGCCGGTGCCCCGAGGCGTCATTTTCGCCTCATATATTCCCCCCCCTCTTCATTATTAATCATATCTAGTTTGGATTAATGAAAAATCATTCGTTGACTGGAATCGAGAGGTTCTTTTTGGCATTTGTCATTCGATATTTAATTGGATTTGTCGTTTAAATGTAATTGCAGTACGGTGCCGTCTCAACGGCATCGTGAGGCAAGGGTTGTTCTGTGGCTCCTGTCTGCCCTCCAGTTTGCCCGCTACCTACTCTCGGAAGTTATGGCGAATACCAGATCTCATAAATCCTGGAGGAGTCTTCCTATTCACTTGAGGTAACCGGGACGTCCGAGATTACAATAAGTATCGTAATCGCAACAATAGCTATTTTAATTACAAGAGTCCGTTTACTAGACCTGGAATTTTGTGAAGGGTCCGTTTTCCCAGGCCCAAATTTCTGTTGGACGTAAACGGACACTTCGCAAATCTCTCGGTCAAGCAAACGGACACTTCGCAAATCTCTCGGTCAAGCAAACGGACCCTTCATAAAATTCCGTGTGTGAAAAAAAATGGACCTTTTTAAATTCCGAGTCGGAAAAAACGGACCCTCCGCAAAGTTCCGGTTCTGAAAAAAAGAACCCTTCACACAATTCCGAATTTGAAAAACGCACCCCATTCGTAAAATTTCGGCTATTCGTAAAAAATTCGGGTTCTAAAATTAAAACGGACCTTTACTCAATTCCGGGTCTGAAAAATAAACCTTTCAAAAAATTCTGTCTTAAATAAACGTACCCTCTCAAAATTCTGAGTCAGAAAAACCGAACCCGTCACGAATTTCCATGTGTGAAATATGCTGATTGCTTAGGGGCCATTCAAGTATTACGTAAGCAGATTTTCAGCCATTTTTGACCCCCTCCCCCCGTTGTCAGCAGAACACTGACCCCTTCTCTTCCCCCCCCCCCCCCCGTCAGCAGCTTAGAATATTTCATATCTTCAGAAAAGGATGGTTGATGACGTAAGAAACCTTCAAACCCCCCTCCCCCCTTGCCATCAAAAGCAAGCAAATCCAAACCCCCCCCCTCTCGATGCTGACGTAATACTTGAATGACCCCTTATAATCGACGGAATAGATTGGGAGTCTGCATCAAATGAAACCTTAAATATGTGAAAGTTAACTAGATTGTTTCGTTTTGCTCAATACTGGTATCTTTCCACAAAGAGTTTCTCTCACATTAAAGTAAAACCCCGTGAAAAAAGTCTGCCATACAGACAAAGCCCTGAATCTGTTCATGATATGAATGCGGATAGACCCATAATCGAGCACGATTTCTCCCAGTGATCAAATCTTCGAATGAAGTGTCAAATTGTATCCATTGTTTGTAGAATTTTTCTTGTTGAACATTTTTCTCCCCCACACACGTCCAGATTTCTTGTATCTTGCTTATAATCCCTTCATAGGCGGGAATTATGGTGCACAGATCCTGGATGACTTAATATTTGGTTGTTTTCTGGGGTTTTTTTTTTAGTGGGAAAAAATACTTGTTTTGCAGATTATATCGACAGGAAAACAAGTCGAGTAATTTTATTAGTGTGTTTTATTTTTTTTATGGGTTCGAGTAAGGGATTGTCGGAGTTGACAATTGACTACAAATTGCCGTATTTCAGGGTTCAATGAGGAATTGTATCTTCTGCGCTGTTTCTTTCCCGCCATAAAACTTAGCTGTTTTTACTCTGTCAATTCTAGGGCCTTCCATTGATCAGAAGGAAAAAAAAATATGAAGTTAATTATCATGATGAAGGCCTGGATGTTGTTGACCTAAAAGATCCTGAAAAAATGACCGTAAAAAAAATGTCCCAAAAACTCGAAAAATGCCCTAAAAATTAAAAAAAAAAACTTGAAATAATAAAACATATTTTTTCAGGAACTTAACCCAGTCATTATATAAACTCTGGAGTTCTAAGAAGAAAAAAAATTCTTATAGTATCTATTGAAAATCTTATTCATATTCCCTTTATACATTAGATTTCTGAAAAGACAGGTCAATCAATATCGACTCTCAATATCGACAGATGTTATTTGGGGATATTTGGAAAGGGGAGATCTCTGATATGTACTCACAAGTATATTCATTTCTCTTCAATTTCAGATGTTTATGCAAACACAATTTTTCCTCTTATTATTTTTTTTTAATTTTATGGCAGGAAATTGGCCTACCCCACTTTTAGCACACAGACTTAATCGATAGCATCAGTAAGCTACATACTTTTCTGCAAAGATGGAAACCAGGATACTGAAAACTGATCTTATGTACGTCATCTGTAATTCAATATTCCTAAGGCAAAACAAAACTTGAGAAATTGCAATGCATGCAGCATTCTTACGGATCAAAATCATTCAAACATGAATTTTCAGTTTTAAAAATTCCACTTGCAATATATGCAAATACTATGCCATGTTCCCGAACGTCCCATACAGGATCAGAATTTCTTAAATTCACTTTCATTTATTGTTTGGTCAATCGTGGCAAGCTCTGGGAATTTTTAATGAATACTAAATTTACTTGGAATTGATTCTATGCAAACTTTGTCATCTGTGAGGGAAGATACAAGTAAGTAGTAAAAGTAATGCACCTTTTTTTATTTTTCAATTTTGTTAGTCTAACGAATTTTTTTTTTCAAATAAAAAGTAAAGTTAAAAATACCCTAAAACCTGAAAAAATGCCTCAAAAATGAAAAAGTGTTGAAAATGCGAAAAAATGTCAACATCCGGGCCCTGATCATGATGATCACAACTTTTCACATGCCTCGGACATGTCAGGCGATAGATTTGTCCCGTTCTCTAATTTATCTGCGTTCAAAACATAAGCACCACCTAATACATTGCAACGAGCAGGGCCATAACTAGGATTTATGCCGCCCCCACTACTTTAAAATTCGATAATTTTGTAATGGTGTTCTTTGTTTTCACCTAAAACTGCCTCCCCCTAAATTTTTTCCGCCTGGGGCAGTTGCCCTCCTCCCGCCCCTCTCTAGTCACAGCCCTGGCAAAGAGCAATGCATTTTTAAAATTATTTTAATGGTTTCGGCTCATGAAGGCAAAAGAAACAGGGTGCTAACTGATATTTCACTGTGTCCGATTAAGTGTGTCAGATTATAAGTGAGCACTTATCAAAATGATCAAATGTTATGCAAGTTACGAGTAATTGATAAATTTGAGAAATAGATTTTTCAGATAAAAGAAATTATAGAAAATTAAAATATATCGCCGAAATTTATACTTGTGATGTGTATTATCTGAGGCAGGGCTGGACAAATCGCAAAAAAAAAAATCGCACCGAAAATTAGAAAGTATTTTCTGGATAAGTGATGCCTCTAATGCAGGCATCTTCAGCCCGTTGCTCGCGAGCACGACGGTGCTCCCTGAAGCATCCAGAGTGTTCGACGCCTCACCTCACAAGCACTTGTGTGGTCATTTTCTAATTTAACACCTTATAAAAGTTGCATTCAAGGATTGAAATCATCTTTATTTCCAATGTAACAAATTGATTTATATTGAAACGTGTTATTTTCGAAACTGTCTTGAAACGGACGTAAATACGTATACTCAAATGATGGCGAGCTTATATGGCTTGATTACTTGTACTAGCACTTCTTGGTCCCTTGCTTTAGTTTAAATCTTCCCAGTATTCCAGAAGTTATATTTGGTTCCTTTGAAATTACTTTTTCAATAACTGAAACGTATTTTCACTGTCCAATAAAGATCGATATTTCATGGTGAAATATCTGGTGAAGTCCATGAGAACAAAATGAAACATATCAACCGATATTTGATTGTGACTAATTTCATTATAATTGAAATGAAAACTTTAAGAAATTTCGTGAAAAAGAAATAACTTGCAACATTAAGTTTTCAAAAAAAAAAAAGTAGACGTTGCCAAAATATTCATTTCAGAAATTAGTGAATTAAGTTAACAGCAGAAGGCGCTAGTGAATATATTTTTGTTACACGCGCATTAATCGAAACTGAAACTATTGGAGATGTTTTTGATGCCATGCCATGAGGCTCCATACATTTAAGTTATATGTTTACGAAAAATCTGCATGTAAAACACCTTGCAATGGTGATTCAAATGGTTACAGAGGTCAACAGAATTTTGCTAAAATGCACAAAATGTCTGTCTTAAACGGTGAAAAAAAATTACTTGACGACCCTCTTGAATTACTGCCATTATATTATACTCGTAACAACTGCTGTGTTCTTAGATTGTTTTAGTGGCTTCTCGCCGAAAGCGTACGCATAAGGGGGAATATCAAAAATTATGATAAACTTTTTTAAGAAAATACCCTATATGTGTGTGTGTGCTATTCATGGATTCCCTGTACCTCTTCCCCCAAAGGTCCTGCGTAATCCCCTGCACTCTGGAAATTGTATAGCTACTCCCTTTTTTAAGAAAACCTTTCGTATTAAGCGAAGTTATCAATTCCCAGCTAGAATTCAAAGAAACGATTCGGATTCGCATCAAAAAGTGCTCCATTATTTTATCGTTTTTACTTATGATTTCGATTCGGTTTGATCAATGACACCCCGTTTTCTTTCCAGTTTTGTTATCTAATATGCGATTCTCTGACGTTTTTATTAACTTGACCCTAAGTGTTTGTTCAAGGGCCATTTTCACAGCCAATAATCCTTTGCTAGATCGTTGTTCAGCCAATCATTTAGAGTTGAGTGTGTTGCTCTTCTCCAAGTACCACGTGGCATCCGATAACGATGATGGACGGAGATTTTCGCGCATCCTTAAATCAGATGCAGTATTTTTCATTGACATGTCCTCCTATATGTTTCTTTTTTTTTTCTTTTTTCCGGTTAGTATTTAAGTGTTTGTTTATGTGTGTTTTTAGCTTTTGACCTTTGATGGCAGAGCGTTCAGTGCGTGTTCATTCATTATCAACCCTGGACACTCCTCTCTCTCCTAGAGATGCTTTGTCCACTATTTTCAAATCTCAATCGAAATAATGAACGGATGTACCTACTCAAATGCATCTTATACTAGTATTTCTCGATATGGGGATCATTTGGATTCCTTGCGGTCCTGGGATATTCTACGCCGGAGCTGGACAAATTAAAAAAAATCCTGGTGTTGGCCAAACCTTTTGGAAGCCAAGAATTTTTCTCAGTGTTATATGGCCTTAGTCAGAACTTTACAAATCCATGGTGACCAGAAAATTGGTTTTGGTACCTGAAGCTTTCTAAACGTGATTGCTAAATTGCAGTCTAAGGATGATACGGAATTTTCGGATTTTATTACAGTACGTTTTTGTAACTCGAAGAGTTTATAAAGTCTTGAAAATTTCGAAATTTAAGACGTTTTTCTAGAGCAAAATACCGTGCCTGGCCCTATCCTAAATAACCAGTTTTGCGACTTAAACATGATCTATTTATTCGTGTTAGTTAGTGGACATGGAAATTTTGTGTTGTCCCCATCTCCAATACAGCGACCGCACATGGGAATTTTTAGTTGTGGTGAAATGGTGACTGGGGTTTGTCGAATCCTCTACAGAGGGGGCATGAGTGAAAATCAAATTGAAGGGAAGTCACGACAGTTGGTTAAAGAGAATACAGAGCTGTGAGGAAAATCCTGAATTTATGATTTTTTTTTTGTACGCTACAAATTTATTCAGGAATTATTTTATTCGTAAACTTAGGTTCTCACTCCAGGTGACCCGGCTGAAACGGAAGCTACGAGAAAAAAAAATTTGACCCAAAGTTAGGCTTTGGGAGAAACAGTGTTAAGGAACACTGGGTTATCTACAGGTCTTGATGTCAAGGAACAACTTTCAACCCTTTAAGTGGTGTGGACGAGATATCTCCCCTTCTTAAAACAAGCCTCTTAGTTCAGCATTGGCAATCCCAGGTATTTTGTGAGGTTGACTTCGCAATGTAACAGTTTTCCCCAAAATCACTTAGGCTTTCGTCTGAGTTTCGGGTGGTGCAAAATATTTCATTAATAAAGATGTGACATTTTGAATGGGATTTAGTGATTTCTGCTGTGCCGCTTCAAGAGCTAAGTTAAATAGGTGGGACTACTTCTAGGATCCAGCGGAACTGCCCATAAAACCAGGGATATCGTCTGTGGCCGAGGGGACTCGTGTCCACACAGTCCTACGTGATGAGATTGAGTACTATGATTTTTCGAGTGTATTCTGTAACGATGATTGACAAATCAAAAAAATATTTAGGTGTCAGCCCAATTTCTTAAGAGCCTAGCATGGCATTTTGCTTAAGAGAAATGCTCCTAAACAATGTTTTCTTTTATCTTATTTATGTTAAAAGACAAGCAGCGTAATGAAACAGAAAATTTTGTCACTCTTAGTCAAATTTAGAAATTTACTCCAATTTAGCAACCACGTTTAGAAAATCTTAGGTATCAATACGATTTTCTAGTTGCCATGGTGGACTAGCACCTGAGATTCCTCCAGCCCTGCTCTATAACCTGAGCCGTATTTAAGCTGCAAAACTGTACAGTGGATGCTGCTTTTCAGAAACTATCTTGGACACAAAAAAAAACGTTGTTAGCGGGAAACGCTTTAACCGGGAAATCTCGATTACTAGTGAAAGTTGGGAACCACGAAAACAAGTCGAATTAAGCGGGGAAACGTTCTAAGTGTTTTAACGTTATAAGCAGTATCCATTATAAAAGTTAAGTACGAAGCCCAAAAACCAGGTTTAACCCGGGTGCCAATGGTGTTGAGACAGCCTTTCGCAGAACTCTTCATAAGGGGGAAAGGGTTACTCAATTCGTGTCCAGGGGCCCGGACATCGAACATATTTGAAACATACTTTTTTTCACTATAAATATCTATGCATGAAAATAAATAAGTAGAAAGGCTTCTGGATGAACGGGCGAGAAAAATAAGGTTAAGGAAGTTGAAGAATGAAGTTTCAGAGAGAAATTTGCCAAGTGCAGTACTGTACATAGATTTTTTTTTCCCCCTTATAGCGAGCAGAAGCCCCGTGTAATTTTAGTCTCCTCGACGAGACTGGGATCCGTACTGTTACGCAAGCGGAAGGAAAAAGTTTCGTTGGCGTATTGAAGTTCTTCAAGCAAAATAAGAGAAGACGAATTCCAAGAAACAGAAGGATATCTATCTTTCTTATTTTTTGTGTATCTCGTGGAAAAGTTGCATGGGGATGAAGGGATGAGGGCTGTGTTCTTGGAGATGGAACGCACTTGAAGTTTGGCAAATCATGCACCAATGATCTCGGAAGAATCCAAAAACCACCGGGTGTCCCGGTACTCGATTCGTGCTTCCCGGTCCTCTCGAAAAACTACTCCTTTTTAACCCCGGGAATCCCATATATACTCCTCCTATTCCTTCAACCATCATCATCAAATCCCATTGAAGCAAGAAGGATTCCGAAGGAATAAGTGTTCCAGTATTTCCGCAAGAGGATATATATATATATAAAACGGGAAAAAAATTCTTCGGAATTTTATGCGAAGTGCTTTTCTGGTTATTTATCGTCGGGGGCACGTTCAGAAAACTCCTGATTCGCTCGTTTTCGGTTTCCCCCGCCCCCCACTTTTGCCCTGGAAAAGTACCCTGGAAATATGGGTGCGATGGGAGCCGGGCGGTTTTCTGCGAATCGGGGCGGTGAACGTCAGCAAGTACATGGTTAGTGTGTGGGTGTGGAAAGGGGGGGCCCCCCACGGCCCTTTCCGAAGATGTATCGAATTGAGTTTCCGATTGCGCTCCGATGCACGAGGTTTCGGAGATTGAGAGAGAGAGAGAGAGAGAGAAGGAGGCTGTGAGGGGGGAGCCCCACAAACGTCGAGTGTTTCGTATAAAGGGTTATAGATAGATGAACAAGCGGACCCAAAGTCCAATGGAGCGAGGTTTTAACAGCCCTTGGGTTTGGACATTGCTCAAGTGGATTAGCATTCGGCGGTAAGGGCCAGCGATGGTTGAACTGAGAGAGTATGGAGAGAGAGATGAGATGTCGGGATGGGAAATAGAGCGCATTTCTAGAAATTACTGCTGTAGGTTCGTTCTGGAACAGGGAATGGATGAAGAGATGGTGGAATGGGCCTTCGAGAGCGTTTTCGTGAAATTTCTGGAGAGGGTTTGGTATTTACGTGTATATATATATATGTACTTGTATCCATCCTACGCCGCACCCTCGTGTACATTCGCATCGTCGGAGTCTCAATTTCGTGGAATGTGCATTAGAGCACGTTGTCGGAAACGTTTCGATTTCAATTTTCCGCGGTGGCGCAGTAATAAGCAATGACGTAGTTTCAGAAACTTTTACGTTTCCTACGAACATATGCTATTTCGTTTGTCGTTGAGAGGGGAAATTTCTTTTTCCGATAAAAATTAGTAGATGATAGAAAGGAGTGATGCAAGGCACTCGAAAATTTTCTCCACCGAAATTCATCTTTTTCTTTGGCTTATCAGTCGTATTTTGTTCATCTGGGGTTCTTGGATGCGTAGGAAAGGATTTTGAAAAATCTCTCGCTTTTGGGTGTATCTGTATTCATAATTGCTTCAAGTTTCTGAGGACTTCGTTTGACCGATCATCGTGGTGTTTTTTGGATGATATATAATCATCGATGAAGTTTTTAGAGATACTGTATTTTCTGCAATATTTTCTGGGGATATTCTGGCAAAAAAAAAAAAAAATTATATATAAAGAACTATACGAAAAGAAAAATTTTTCAAGGGTTCGTTTCTATGAACTTGGACCATTGAAATCGCGCTAGAACATTGATTCTGATCAGAAAATAGCCGAATTGTTACGGACTCGGCTGGAGTTTTGGAAGAAATCTAACGTTGTTAGAGTGATTGTGAACTTCTAGTATGCAACGAAATCACAACTCAAACACAGCCTTATGTCCATCTGGGAGTGGGGACACTTGGCAAATTCTTATTGATAAGACGCCAAGAAGGCAATTCGATTGAGTAATCATAAAATTGACTCGAATTACGTCAGTAAAGGGATCCCTTCTCACTGAAAAATCTCAGTGTTTCCTAAAGTGAGCGCTCTACACAGGAGTGGTCCAGGGAATGCCTCCTAAAGAACTTAGGGGATTCTTCTTTCGTGGAGGGGGGGGTGTTGTCCGGGCAGAGAAGTAGATATAAGCTGTGGGTATATAATATAGGCATGACCCCCACAAGGGGGAGGCTGACAATCCGGGACGATTCTTTTCTTTTTTTTTGTTTTTTCACGCCATAAATTCACTATAAAGGGGCCCATGAAAAGTCTGGTCTGGGGGCCCGCCAAAAGTCCCATCCTAGGGGCCCTGCTCGAAGATGTGTGGGCCATGAATATAGGATCCTATGGTCTGGCTTAATTGTTGGATTGGTGGGGCGATGAGGAAAAAAATCATAAACCGAAGGTGGTAAAAAACAAGATTAGGGCGGAATTTAACTATAGTCTTGACTTGATTTAATTTAATAAAAATTGGGGAATTTTCTGATATCGTGGTATAAACAAGTGTTTTCTAACTGGCCACTGCTGACAAAAACCAAATAGCTCCAGCCCGGTCTATGTCATTGTAACTCGTTGTTCTACTGTCTGTATATCGAAACACATCCCGTGGACCACTTTTCGGAAATGAATGGTATAAACTTCGTGGGGGTGAGATATTGAGCAGACTAACCGAAACATTCCCGTCAAAAAAAAAAATGTTTGCACTTGATGCGTTTAAGCTATTATGGCCTGTTTAGGCGTTCGCTGTTGTGTTGAGTTAGTCCTATCGGGTGAAAACAACACAAAATCAAATTTTATTTGAAACATTCTTTGAAATTACTTTTTGACAGTGTCGTGTTCTTCATACAATACGTTTTCCTCACCGGTAGAGACCACTTTTTTTTGGCTTTGTATTCTTTAGATACTGTCTTTTCGGGATGCCTAAATCAAACGCGAAACCATCATTAGGATAATTTTTAGGGATGCCAAAATGAAAAGTGCCCTTGGCCGTCGAGAAAAAGCACGTTGTAAATAAGATTTCTAATTTGTATGAACTATTATAAATTATGTAATGAACTATTTCTTGCATTGCTTGCTTTCACCTTAATAGCTACTAAATAGGACATGAGAACCTAGAAGAACAGGCATCTTCAACCCATTGCCTGCGAGCACCACGGTGTTCCCTGAAACACCCAGAGTGCTCGATGTTCGTGTCCGATTTCGAGCTCGCGAGCACTTGATCAACTTTGCAATTAAATACCTTGTATACAAATAACGTTCAAGGATTGAAATCATCCTGATCTCATGCATTCCTATGCGGAACTTGCCGTAAGGGTGCTCGATAATTCTTTTGGTAATAGGTACAGGCAATGCTCGCGACTAGGAAAAGGTTGAAGACCTCTGCCCTGAAAGTTACACTTCGGTCTCGCATTCTTTGACAAGAAATCCTTATCTTAATGTGTGTACCATATCTCTCCCAAAGCAGGGGCGCCGGAAGTTTTTCATACCTGCGGGCGCTCACGTGGAGTTTGATTTAGGGGATCTTTTGGTGTCTGAATCAAACACACACAATTGGGGGTGCTCATATCTGTGTTACGAATTACTGCGAGTGCTCGAGCATCCCCCAGCTCCAACGCCAGTGGTACAAAATTTGTGCAGTCTCACTTCACAATCCCCGTGTATAAGAATACGTAATAAAATTACCAATATGCATATAATGGTATGTTGGTATATTGCATATAATGGTAATATTGATTCGAACAACGCTGTTTACGATTGGCTGTCGATAATCTGAAATATATATATATATATATATTTATTTAGCTTTGAAAAAAGAAATCGATTTCTTTACTTTTATATTTTTTTTAGCATTTGAAACCATGTGAAAAGAAATCGGAGCCGGGTTTTCGTCGGCGCCGCCGCCGGAGTTCTCCCGATCCGTTTCCGCCGATTAATTAGATCACAAGGGGTAAGGTGAGAAAAATGATTCTAGCTTTTCCCGACCTGTTCGACACCGGGTTCAAATTCTGCGTGGAAAGATAGACACGGGTGGCAGGATGAGTCGGGGTGTCCGGGAGAACGGAGGGAGAGGGATATACGAAGATGCCATACGTGGAATATGGCGGACGGCCGGACGGACAGAGAAACTTTCTCTGCGCAACATCCAAATGCTCTAACATTGGGCGGAGGTTCGGGGATCCCTGTAATCAGCGGCATCGGTTCCTTTTCATCTGGGGTCGGAAATTGGGCCCCGTTGGGATCACCTTATTAAAGAGTGGGGGAAACCACCACCTACTCTTCTCACTCCACCTACGCTGCGATTGTCGTCCAGGGGATTCGGAGAGCGGTTCCCGTGTGTATATACGACGAGTCTATCGCCCTTACCTATGTTCAGCGTTGCCATCGAATGATCGAGAACTTCTTTATTTTCGAATTAAATTTTCCATACTTATTCACCCATTACTTTTTTTTTTCGAATAATTCATTTCTTGATCACACGCCATAAAGACATTAAAATGTGCTTAAGTGTGAATTCGTGAATGCCGCTCGCGTATAGGTACTCGGAATAGCGTTATTATGGATTGATAGATGACCCATGAAGTTGCTCGTGACCGTTAATTTTTTCAGAGCTCATCAAATTGATGTGAATATCATGAGACAGTTCATCAACTGATTTTTCTTTCAATAAAGGCACATTGAAATTTTAATTCTAAATTTTTAATGACATTATTTTCAGTTCCTGCCTGATGAGACTCGGCGTATGATAGATATGTTACTGCCAAAGCCCGGAGTGCATTTTGGCCAAAGTTCGAATTACAGAAATGATTCGGGCTTCGGTCGACCATTTCACGAAGGGGTCGGAGATCCCTGGCCAAAGCCCGATGTGCTGATGATGTAAGACGGCCCGTTAGGAGACAAATCCGTTCTCTTTTCTTCTGTTAATCAACAGCGTGCGATGCATGTCTATATATAGCAGCTGTATTGGATTAGCTCCATGTGACGAGAGGAAAAAAAGTGAAATTTGAGGAAAAAACTATAAAAATAATTATACAAACGTATACTTTTTTTTTTTTTTCAAAATTATAGAGAAAAAATGGTTACCGCATCGTGACTGCGGTTTGATGGGCTGCCATAACTAACGTGGGTATAATTATCACGAAAAAAAATACGCCAACTTGACGATGAACCCCCCCAAATACGTCTTTTGTTATCGGATTTAGGCCAGGGATCACCGGCCAATATCCGAATTTCGGACAATTGGCCTGGTCAATATTGGTCATTTCGCGAGATGGTCGGCCCCTCCGCGAATTATCCAATTTCGGGCTCTGTCAGTAACAGACACAATATGGATCTAAACCAGGGCTGGACAAATCGGGGGGGGGGGAATATTAGGTGCCAGTCCGTGTTTTTAGGAGAAAGGCGTTTTTTTCTCCTAAGGGAAAAACTGCATGAAATAAAAATTCTTATTGAATGACAGAACCAATGGTTATAACGTAGATATCTGAATATCCAATCCCAAGACCATTTCTATTTGTTAGTTCTATTTCTGAGTAAATTTATTATGTATTATGGGGGGAATTGTAAAATCAATCTCCTGGCCCAGTCAGCATTTCTTGCCAGAGTAGGCTACTACTTTTTCTTTAGCTTTTCCACATTTCCTTGTCATGCGTATTTCTTTATTGGATTCCCTAAGCCAGGGCGGTAACTAGGATTTTTGCCGCCCGGGGCAAACATTATTTTGCCATTTCCCCCAACTTTAAAATTCGATAATTTTTAATGGTATTCTTTATTCCCACCTAAATTTTGACGCCCGGGACAGTTGCCCCCCCCCTCCCCCCCTCTAGTTACGGCCTTGCTTAAGCTTCCAGAATTATTCAACGGCTTTCCTCAGCATCAAAAATCTGTTTTGTTCTTTTTTCAAACCGAGCACAACTCGGGTCTATCGCCGTGGACAATTTACTACTTAGTGAATTGTGACGGAAATGTGTGCGTACCGTTTGTAGGCCTATTGCTCTTTGTTTCCCTGAGCTTCAGGAGCCTTTGCCTTAGAAGCTTCCCTGAGCTCTACACGCATAAAAGATCCTTTGACCGAGTGATTTTCCGAGCTTAAGTCTACAAGAGCCTTTGCTTTAGCGGCTTCCCTAAGTTTTTAAACTTATACAAGAGCCCAGCTTTGCCTTAGTGGTTTCTTTGAACTTCAAAAGTCTACAAGAGCCTGTGTATTGGCGGTCTCCTGAGCTCTAAATGTATGAAATAGCTCTTGTCCGAGCTTTGCCTTAACGGTTTCCCTGAGCTTCAAAAGTTTACAAGCTTCTCTCCTTGGCCTTTAAAAGTCTACGAGCAGCTTCTCTGACCTTCGAAACGTAAATCCCAAAAGCAGTCGCACTTCTATTTTCACCAGTCTGGTTAACTTTTTAACATCTCTATTTGTTTTCCTTATAGCTCCTATTGGCCTCCCTAATCTCCTACCTCGACTTCACATTTATTTGATTTTCACCCCTGGGAATACTTCCGGGGCCTCCTAGAGGGATCCACACGACTCAAAGATGAGAACCAATACGTAGATACCTCGATTTCACAAATTCTAAGCAACTCGTCTCGGCCCAAAGCGTAATCACCGAATGCTATCGAATATTCTTTCTTTTTTTTGTCTTCCTTTCGTCTTAATTGAATGAAACCGTGGGGGCCAGTGGGTTGTATGTTGTCGTGTATTTATTATGTGAGAGAGAGAGAGAGATGAAAATCTCCGAGATCGCCCACCCGTTTAGATCGTCCTATTCATTTCATGGTACAAGCAGCACTTATTAAAGATCCAGTGCCTTGCTTCCTTCTAGTCGAACAAATAACCTTAATAGGCACTAATGAGTCGTCCCGTTAGTCGATGCCCAGAAGACAATGGTGATTGACGTTGCTAATCAGCCGATCCGCTAATTAACGCTGAGTAACCGCGCATCTCGTTAGGCTTAACTTCATTATGTTGTTGCCTTCCCTCCCACTTTTGCCATGTCTTCCGTCCTTCCTTCCTTCCATTGCACAAGCTTGGCAATATCCTCTTACCAGGCAGGCATTCATCCTTTGCTGTATCAGAATTATTGTCTTCTCTCTCGTCGTCGTCGTATACTTCTTTTGTGAGGCCATGTCTTCATATTTTCTTTTATTATTATTATCATTATTATTATATTTCTTCATGCCTCTTGTTTTCTACAATGTTCATGAGACGTTTCCGTTGCTCTTAAGTGCATTGGCTGGGCTCTTGCTGATAATGGAGTTATGTACTTTGGCTTGACTTGTGGATGTCCCCCCCCCCCATCTTTTGTGTTTTGTGGACCGTGATTGGGAATATTGGCGTAGAAACTTTTTTGCCTATAATCTAGTGAATTTTTTTTTACTGAAATGATGTGTTTGTTAGGAATATCTCGAGCCTTGTTTTGTATGAATTACTTGACCGATACACTGGAAAATCGGGAGTTGGAATTTGCTGGAAATATATCGGTCTGAGATATTATGTTGAAGAAGCACGAAGCAGCAAATGTTCTTGTAACATCTTTGACGGTTTCCTTGAGCTCTTAAAAGTATACAAGAGCCTTTTCCCGTGCTTTGCCTAAAGGATTTCCCTGAGCCATTTTCTCGAGCTTTAGAAGCCTTTGCGTTAGAACAGGGGTTCTCAAACTGTGCGCCGCCAACCTTTGTTAAGAGCGCCGGCTTTGACAAAGGTTTTTCGAATAGATTCTTTGTTGAATTGCTCTGGAGAGCCGTGGTTAAGCATTGATTACGCACCGCAGGTGGAAAATGTTTGAGAGCCTCTGCCTTAAAGGCTTCTCCAAACGTATTATATGAGCTTTTCGCCGAGTTCTGCCTTAATGGTTTCGCTGAGCTTTCTAAATCACTGAGCTGATTCTTGTTGAGAAATTTTTAAATCTGACGTGTTCACACATTGACGATTCCTAAATTAAAAACTCGGATACTATACACTCGACCTCCTTGGTCATGCAGAACGTCTTGAAAGTCCGCGCTTATCAAAAGCTACTACGAGTGCTTATAAGCGCGGTCTACTTGTTGGGTCTGTAACGGATCGTAGACCACTTGAGTGAATTTTCTTTTCTTAACTGTTCGAGGCTGAAAATTTTACATTTAAATGCCAAACCACAATGGAAATTTCATTCATAATAGGAATCATTGAATTTAGTACAAGGCAGGGTACGAAGTTTTTACTGTTTGAAACTAACTGTCCAAAAATTTTCAACTCCAAAATGCCAAGCATTGTAGACTTACTTTTGATGAGAATAATATACTAATATAATTGTCTAAATTCAAATTTCTGTCAAAAAAATATCTAAAAGTGTTGAAAATTGTCCTCGCCTGTAAAAACTGTCCAAATGTCAAAACGTGACATTGAAACAAATAGATTTTCCATAAACACTTTTGGTCCAAAATCGTGGGAATCGAACGTTTTTTCAAATTTATTTGTACCATATTTTTCATTCAAGTCCCGTCTAAACGTATTGGCCCACTGCCTGGGTGGGGAGGGGGAGTTCATGAACAGAAGGAACCACATAATATGTAAGATTGGATTAGAATTTTTTGTAATAAGTATGTAAATTGATAGGTTACTGGAGGGGCCTCAGAAAAATAATTTTGCCGGGAAGCTACGATACTCTTAAGACTGCTGACACTTAAGAGTATCGTAGCTTCCCGTACCCGTAGCTCCTATCTCAAATGAAAATTTCTCGGCCCGCCGAAATGAATTCATAGGATCCAATGTTGTACACTGGTCTTCAACCATTGTTATCTGAAAAAACAACTTTGAAGAGTAATTTCACTCCTCCAAAATTTGAAAAAGAGGGATATTTTTGGATGAAAAACTGAAATAACTTTGTTAACAAACAAACAAAAATTACCTAAAATTAGAAGTATTTTCACCCAAATTTCGAGGCCAAAAAAAAAAATTGAATTTTAATGCTTGAATCATGCATTTAAAAATATGTATTGGCGAACACTGGCTTCTATCCCGTTTTTGAACTACTCCAGCGCCCCTCACAAGAGGTTATAATTTGGGAAATACTAGAAGCAAAGATATGACGTAGCTACTCGTTATATTTTCATTATAATTTCTATGTATTCTGAAACACCTTCCTCCAAAAAAAAGGCTACATTAGCAGCTAGAATCTGATCTAAATTGCTTTGCATCCCCTTGCAATGTGACAAAAAGCGTTGAAGAACAAACATTGATAAAACTTGAAATGACTAACGCGAAACAATGTTCTCACATTCAACTGACTTTTTCAAAGATTCCTATTGGATAATTTGAGTGGGAAAAGAAATTTTTTGAGGATGCAAGGGGAAAAAGTAAAAATATTTATAAATGGCATTGTTCCAAACAGTCCATTTCTCTCTCCATGTGAGAGAGTGTCAGTTTACCTCTCTCTTTACCAATCCTGTTATAGAATGGACTCCGAGTGATTTTCCTGTCTCTTCTCCTACACGCATTTTTTTTTTTTTTTTTTTTACTAGATGGCTCTGCCGTATTATTATTGTTATTACTGCGAACGAAAATGGTTGTTTCAGTTATGATTGAGAATTTTCTTTTTTTTATTATTATTATGATTATTATTGTCTTGGTGTTTTCCGTGCTCTCCGTAAGAAACCACGTAGCGAAATTCCTCCAGAGTACATCGTTACGGAGACGGAAAAGAGAAAGCGTCTTGAAAATGTCGTGACCACGAAAAAATACATATATTTTATTATTTTCTATGTATTTCTCGTTGCTTAAGAGGATAATGAAATATATGGTCTTTTTCCATAATGATCTTGTAGTCATTTTCCCCTATTTGGGGGGCTTTTTTTTATAATGGCCGGGTTATGCGGTGAAATTCGCGGTCAAATGTATGGTGTAAAAATTTTCTATATTGAGAAGGATTTCCCCTGGTGGTTTCATCAAATAGCATTTAACAATCGGATGATAAGTGTGAGAGGTAGGATACCTGGTAACAATCGTTTTCTGACATCAATGGTGTCCTTCGGAATGTTAGGTGTCTAAGGTTCCTAAAAGATCAATTTTTCCGATGTATGTATAAATATGATTTTGTTTTTAAATGATGGTTAATTATTGGGATCACTAAAGTACTGTTAAGTGTGCCCGCTTATGCTTTTCAAAACAAAAATGTTTTACGTGGGAAAACTCTTTAAACGTGGAATCTCAGTCAATATTATAGTAAAAGTTGGGAGATCACGAGATGAGTCGCTCAGAACATTTTGCCGGTCAGTAGAAAGCGTTGTAAGCGGGATCTACAAAATAGAAATGCATCAACAGCTGCGTCTCAACGGTGGTGCCCACGGGCTCCCATGATACATAAGGCTCCCCCGCCCCCTAATTATTGGAGAGTATCATTATATACGAATTTTCGTTAATTCTAAAATTTTAAATTTTCATCAATTTTCTAAATATTTCTTCAGTTAATTCTGACTTTTTATACATTCTGGAAATATTTCTTTCACTTATTTTGCAATTATTTGTTTCATTCATTCCGAAATTTTCGTCTTAATTCTGAAATTATTTCTTTAAATATGATCAGTTCTGAAATTCTTTTTATTTTCAAATCATTCTCGAATTAGTTCTTTCGATAATTTTCAAGTTATATCTTATTATATATAATTCTCAAATATCATTAATTCTTTAATTAATTTCAAAAACTATTGTTTTCATTAATACCAAATAACTTTTTTTCCCTCATCGATTTTAAAATTATTTTCTTTAATAACTGAATGTTCGTGAATTTTTGATCAGGATCCTCATTTTCATGGCATTGTTTTTCCATACAAATTCCATAATCATGTATTCCGAGGCTGCCCCACCCCAAGTAGGGGCCGGAGAAATTTTCTGGCTCCCGAACTCCTAAAAGATAGTCCTGATTCCCGATCACTTAAGTAATCGTGTACAAAATTTCCGTGGTGTTGATTCAGTTCGAGCAATAACAAACATGTTCTCTTGGTTCTACGATACAAATACTATGCACAAATGCCACACGTGGTTCGTCCCGGGCGCCCTCTATCGACATTCAGAGCGTCATCGGAAATGAATTATTCAGACTAAGTAGCACCCTCGTGGAGCATTGGGACGAGAGAGAGATTTGCAGTCATAGGTGGCATTTCAGACGCTTTGAGTGGCACTTCCCTCCTGGATCGCGAGGCGATCGCAATTGGTAAAGCCGCCAATGAGTAGGCGTAGGTTGAAAAAGGGAGCTCTCCCATTTTATTGCTGGAGCCCGGGATCGAAGATTGGGTGGGGTAGAAGCTCCCTCTGACGACTGCCTCTCGACAAATGGCAACCTATCAATGATTATGAATAGAGGCGACAAAATATCGCCCGTAATTTCTATACGATATATAAGATTGAAAAACGTAGCCAATAATTGTTATCAAAAGACGATCACATTCAGACGTAAAAGAGTTATGTTGTATGACACCCATGATGGAATCAGTTTCGGTTTCTTTTTCGAAAAATGATGGCCGGAACGGTTTTTTTTCGGTTGAGGTCAAACCATGGCCCCAATCTTGGAGCGGGGTCCACCGAGCCAGAATTTTCATGGATCTTTCTATAGTGAATTTATGATTAAAATTTATAATGTCCCTTGCTCCAGGGTTGGAGCTTTGTCAGCCCGACCATTGTGAGGAATTCTGAATTCACATAGGAGTTGTAATTATTTCTTTCATTGGTTTTGGAACAAACTCTTCAGTTAGTTGTAGAATTAGTTTTATAGGTTAGTTCTTCAACTATTAGCTTATCTAACTTTTTCATTAGTTTAACGCTTCCATTAGTTTTGGAATAAACTCTTTCATTCGTTTTAAAATTTAAACTCTCGCATTAATTTAAACATTTTCTTCAGTTTTAAATTTTTATTAATTTGCATAAAAATTAATGAAAATTCATTTGTGTGCTTGTATTTTTTGTGTGAATATTTATCAGTATTCCTTTACATTCTATAATTTTGTATGAATTTTCGGAAGACTATTCCCTTTTTTTCCATCATTAAATATATAATGTCCTTGCTAATAGACCCCTCACACCCCGAAACATTTTTGGAGCATCCAAATTGTCAATACGCTCTTGTCCCTGCGTCTGTCAACCCGTTCACTGCCGTAGGGACGGATAAATTCGGCCTCCGCTTAATCGGATAAAATTCTCTGGAACAAAAATTTCTTTTTCATGGAGAAGATGTTGAAATTCCCCGCTTGATCGAGGATATTATGATTGAGACGAAAACTGAAAACACATTAACAAAATTTTCATTTCATTTTGATGTCTGATTCCTTTCACAAGCTGTATTAATATTGATCCTTCATCAGTTTTCGATACAAGGTGAAACCTCGCTATAACGATAAATCCCTCTACAACGATATGTTTTTTCAAATCTTGTTTGGAATTGCCTATTATGCCTAATGTTAAACTCCTCAATACAAAGATATACTTTACTACAATAAACCCCCCCCCCCCTCTATAACGATATATTTTGAAACTGCTATAAGGATATTATTTATATTTCATTCAAAATCACCCTTGATACTTTAAATTCCTCATCACTGTTTGTTCTTTCGAAGCTACTGCCTGTGTAGTACACAAAAGTGCTGTGCTAAACCACTTTACAGTGGGGGAACGACTAACTGTGAATGTTATTAATCAATTATTATTTTTCTTTACGAAAAAATGCTAATAAATGCATTTTGTGGTAGTACCGTTAACGTCAATTCAAAAGAGATGCCAACAATAGCATAAATTTGGTGGCGCCTGATAATGCTTCTTCTCGATATAACGATAACCCCCCTTCTACGGCGATATTTTTTCTTTGTCCGCGGAGTAACGTTTATCGAGGTTTCACTAAAAATTATACCGACGGTGCTGCGATTGAATTGTTCGCCGTATAATCGAATACAAATACAAATACAACGCCACAACAGGCAAAATGCCCAACGAGGTGGCTGATAAAAAGATGCCCATAAAAATATGGTTGTCATATGTTTCAAAAATACAGCAACCCAATTAAAAATGCAATTAACACAAATTACAAACACTATATACACATGATAAAATATTATACAATGCCCATAAAGAATACTTATGGTTGTCTTATTCTAAGAATGGATAGCTTCTCGATTTACCCCAACATGTTTATCGTATTATCGAATACTCCGCTTAATCGGATATTTTGTGCTGGAACCGTTGATGTGTTTCCATATAGGTTCTAAATTGATAGCGACAGGGCGGCCCTTGGATGAGGTATTGAAGAAGAGCATGTCCTTGATGGTTAAGGCGGAATTTTTTACTACTGCTTTTTATAGAAAATTAGAATCAACTGAAAGTTTGCGTGGGAGAGTTGTTTACATCCTTTCATTTTTCGAGGAAAATGCTTCCGAAGATTCACTTCGGAATGTGCGAAAGTAATTTGTTCTGAAGCAATTCGGCGAAAATTGCGTATAATACGCTCTTCGTGAATGACAACCATGGCAATATGGCGTACCTGTTGAACAAAACCCAATTCTTTTTTTTTTTATTTTCGCTTTCCTTGTGTGTATTTTTTTTTCCACCCTTGAACGTTTTATTTACTTGTTTGTACCCAGGGCACGTACGGGGAGGTAGGAGAGAGAAAAAAAAACGAAATGTGTCGTTTTCCCAAGCGCCTTATCTCTAAGGTAGTCGTAAGCACTACAGTGGCACTACAATTTGCATATTTAACGCACCGTGACTACTTTATCCCTCCTGGAATAATACAATCGTCTCTCTCTCGAAAGTGCAGTGGTGGAGGCAGTGGCGATGGATGATCATCGTCATCTGTCGCGGTTCTCTCTTTTTTTTTTATTTTACAAAGACTATAAATACTGAATCGTCATCGGAGATGCCATGAACTGCGTAATTGTATTGTATGTACTGCATTGAATATTGTACTGCACGCACAATGATGCTCTCAAAAAATCAATGGAAACGTTTCCAGTGGCGTAGTGAGTTTGACATCGGGACGATAAAAATAATAGCATGTGTCAGAAATGTTCCCCTTCGCGATCCGTCAGTACTATCAAAAGTGTCAGGTAAAATGGTTGCGTGGTTGTTTTTTTTTTTTTTTTTTTTGCAACGTTAATGAAATGTATATGAATACTGATGGACGTACACGTGTGTGTCAATGCAAATAGAATACGGCTCGACTGCTCTTCCGTATCGTAATGAAATGCGAGAACTTCTCACATGAGTCACAAACGTCGGCGAGAATCTAGGAGAAATAACTTATAATGTTGCTCAATGCTTTCGAGTACGCGACGTTTCCAGAGTAGATAGCAGCAACAGGAGCGCCGCTATAGGAGGGGTGCCAAAAATAGAAATGAAATGATCGGAAATTTTTTTTTTAAATAACTTTTTGTCTGTAAAATTCAAACTACGAATGGATGGGGTAATTTGCAAAGTACGCATGGCTTGCATCTGCGCAAATCTGAGATTTCCGTCATTTTAATGGTGCGGCTTATACACCGGAGGTATGTTTCGCACGGGTGGCAATCTTGTATCGAGTTATATCTGGATAGCGAACGTACATCAAATATAGTAGTATATTTGTTAAAAGGTACAATTATCGAATCAATAACTTTGTCTGAGACTAGGGGACACCGATAAGACATGTAATGGGCAAATACCGAACTGCAGCAAACAACTCTGATCTCGCAGACGCGTTTCGTTGGGACAGACATGGCCGCTCACAGCAGGACCATCTTGGGATGGTTTGTGCTCTTTCGCTAAGGGTTGAACGGTCTCTAAGAGCATACAGAAAGGGCCGTCTTAAGAGCATCATGGGTCCCCGGGCCAAGTCATTTTTCTGAGGCCTTACCTAGCAAATTCTCGCGAAATTCAACTACTTTTCATTTTACCGAGGGGCCCTCTTCTCTTGAGGCCCCCGGGCCACGCGTTAAGACGGTACTGCGTACAGAGCCTTTCTTTCGGACAGAACCTTTTTGTTTTCGACTTGAATGTGGCACCACGTGGGTTGCTGAAACAAATTAACTAACTTACCAGTCGTAGCTACTACACATACGTTTACTGCTACGTGTCCTTTCGGTCTTCAATCACAATAGTGACGCGGTGCTTTTGTAACGTTTGGCACCCTTGTCCAAAATAATCAAAAGCTAACGGCGCCCTAATCGCCGAGTTTCATTTCAGGTGAACTTCGTGTGCCTACTCACAGTAATTAAAAGGAATCAATGTCCCATGCTCGACGTGACGCCCTCGACTAAGTTTACGACGCCCCATGTGAGATGCGATGCTTACTTCGAAGTACTTAAGAAATATACTAGACTCTTGAAAAAATTGTTTTATTCAGTCGACTTTAATCCAGTGGCGTCACACAGCGCTCTAATTGTAATGGAAACCCTTACCAGTTTCATCATCAGATCTGAGACCATTCGTGAATTTACCATCTTTAACAATAGGGTCCCAACATTTTTATTTGCCATGCCCCACCAAAACATCTGTAAAAATTCAGATGCGCCCCCACCATTGGCGTACGCAAGGGGAGTTTTGTAGTTTTTGTGGTTCCAACCCCCCCCCCCCCCACAAGCCGAGATTAGTCCAGGAAAAAGGTAATAATCCTCCCCCAGAAGAGAAAAAAAGTTCACCCCACCTCCACTTGAGAAAATCCTGCGTACACCTGTGCCTCCCCTCCCGCCCTTGAGGGACATCGTCCAAGACGATCAATAATTAAAAATATTTTTGTGTAAAAAAATTTAAAAATTCTTAAAATGCTGTTTTAATCAATTTCAAATTGCTTTTTGGGGAGCAGCAGCTCAAAATTCTGGAGAGATTCTCCGTGTCTCCCCCCTTAATCCACCAGTGTGCTGCTGCTCCTCCTCCCCCATACCAGAAGTAAGCCCCCTGCGCATGAAAAAATTCAGCGTTAACAAATCATTTTCTAATTGCTCCTCTTGTGGAGCGTGGACCCTACACTGGAAACTACCGATTTTCGCTCATTGGATTTTTATATAGGTTTCTCACTTGAACTATTGTTATGCATGGGGAGTCACACTCACGGAAATGGTCCTGGAACCAACCTCACGAAATCCGGTATGTTTGAGAATAAGTATGTATGGCGGGGGGAGGGGGGAGAACCCCGTATTCCCATAATACCCTCTTTTTCTATCCGAAATTCTTTTCTTTAGTTAGGTAAGAAAAAGTTTTTGAAATTCCGTTTTAACCTGAGCTCCTGTGTTTGGTGATACATCTTTTTAGCTCTATTTTTCCCTCCCTCCGTAGGTAAAAAGTCCCTTATATGGGGGGGGGGGTGGGCTCAGAACATCTCTTTACCCGGTGGCCCATGATGTTTCCGAGACGTCACTGATTTTCATCGGTGAATGAAACCTTTTCCACTCGTCCTAAACGCTCACTTTCAGAATCATTCTCGTGCCTCGGTGCTCCCGTTATCCGACTTGGGCCCGAAAGGTTGCTGTCACTTCACATTGGGGGGGGGGGGTGCAGAGCACTCACTGGATAACCAGACCTCGAGTCACGTGAAGTATTCAAGGATTATTTTAAATTTCATTACATCGCGTAGCAAACGATATCTTGGTTCGGTGAACGAGCTGGAGCCGTGCGTGGTCCTCCTCGTTATTTGCCGTTCGTTACCACAAATCCGAGGGAGAAAAACGCAAATACCTTTCCAGTAAATACTTCAAGAATTCCCTTGAAAAGAAAAATTCTTCAGCCGTTTTACAGAATATCTCATTTCTTTAAAGGTTTTAAAATATAAATATGGCACTGTGTATAGAATATTCTATGTCTTTCTCTAGTGTCTTTTCCCACTTGTGTATGTGGGGGCGGGGGGGAGGGGGGAGAACCCCGTATTCCCATAATACCCTCTTTTTCTATCCGAAATTCTTTTCTTTAGTTAGGTAAGAAAAAGTTTTTGAAATTCCGTTTTAACCTGAGCTCCTGTGTTTGGTGATACATCTTTTTAGCTCTATTTTTCCCCTCCCTCCGTAGGTAAAAAGTCCCTTTTGCTGAAGGTTCAAAAACAGAAGCTACGGAACTATATTTATGTAATTTTTATTTTTTTTTTCAGTAGAATTTCCGCCATTCACTTCCCATAGAATCATTTTTTTTCCCCAGTAGAAAGAGAGGACTGTTTCAGCTCCTTGTTCTTTTCTTTATATATGTGTAATTTAAAAAAAAAATTCCATGTATGCAGTCTCTTGTCATCTCTAGAGCTACTGTGCTGCTGCTTGTGTTGTTGTACGGATGCATATTGTGGGGGTCTGAGAAAGAGTGAGAGAGACACGACGTCGACATCCCGGGTCCGTGTTCTTGAAACAGCATCCAGCACCAGTTAAAAATGGAGGGCGGGGATGTAAGAAAGTAAAAAAAAAAAGTCAGTGAGGCATACCAAGTACTTTGCTGGAGTAATTTCTATTTTTCTCTTATTTTTGAACGTTTTTTTTCCTTCAAGGTTTTCTCTTCTGTTTTTTTTTTTTTCGCTGCTGCTCTACGTAACGAGGTGCGGTAATTTGTCGAAATCTGCCCCGTTGTAGACGACATGTTTGAAAATTTTTTTTTCAAAAAATAGGTAAAGGAGGGGCAAAAAAAAAAAAAAAATTCCGACCGAGTTTTGCGAGTAATTGTTGAAAGTTTAGAAGCCAGCTCAGGGGTATATACGTGTTCTCTCCACATGATGGAGAATGTTAACCTCTCTGGTGCATTTTCTCCCGTTTCTTTGTAGAATTTTTTTTTTTTTTTTCAGTCGGAATTATATTTCGTGTCTTTTGCTGGTAATATTGGGTACTCGTGTTTTCGCTGTGTGCCGTGAGGTGTCTACTGAAATGTCAGGGAATTATAACCGTCTCGTATCTGATGAATTGCTGTTATCGCATCGTATTTAGAGTCGATTAGAATACTATTACGATGAAGATGAAGCTCCGTGTAGAAGAATTTAAAAAGATCAATCAAGACTAGCTGTTCCCAGCGTTTTTGTTGGCTTATGCCCTCACGTAAGGATCTTGAGTGATCCCAGTGTCGGAAGAAGCCTATCACTCTCCCCAAGTCCATAAAAGAATTTTGGTTTTTGTTAAAAAAAAAAATTGAAATATTGAAAAAATCCTTTTAAATCTGTTAATTTGAAATGGTTTTTGTAGGCGTTAGTGAAAGTTCGGCGAAATTTTCCTCTGCGGCCCCCCCCCCCCACCAAATTGCAAGTCCACCATCACTTATGCAATGGCCCCCCATTTTACTTGATTTTAACTCTTTCTACCCACTATAATATTCTATGGTCACAAAGGGGATTCCTGGTTGAGAACTACCGATATAAACGGTCGGACATAATATTCAGGGCTTGTTGCTCGCATGGGCAAAACGAGGCATATGGCTAGGGGCCACAAATTTTCGGGGCCCATTCAGATGGCAAAAATTGACATTTTCTTCCGATATTTTAATTTTTTACGAAAATTTTAATAAATATCTTTAATTTTTGATTGTCTTATGCGGTGGGAGGGGGTGGACACGGTCTTTCAATGCCCCTCTACCATTGCGTACATGTCTGCCTCAAAGAATGCTATATATATATATATATTAGTCCAAAAAGTCGTTTGCCCAGGGTCCAAACTAATAGGGTAGTATAACCTTGATTATATCATATGGAAAAAGTCCTAACATATAACCTGTATTTCGTAAATGTACCCGCGAGACTAATGCATTACGAGTCGTCTCTCAATCAAAATGTTGTCAAAATTGATTTTTTTGGATCCGTACCATGAGACAGTTTTTCCAATAAATCAAATACGTTACAAAATAATATGTAATTCACTTATCAAAAAAAAAATTGACGGTATTCATAAATTAATCTATAAAGAGGGATGAAAAAAGTTTTCCATAGAAGGATTCACTGTTTTTTTTTTATATTCTATTATCCTTAGAATGGTTGATTTCTTTGGTAATTATTATTATTTTTTCTATTTCACGATGGCAATAATGGAGCTATTGTCATGGATGTGTATGTGTGAAAAATAATTTATTGCGGTTTGATTGGTCATGTTTTCCTTTTTTGTGTTTCTGATTTTGACGTTTTGATATTAATTGTGATTGTTGAGAGAAATTTCCTTTTATATTCAGAGAAAATTAAAAAAAATAATAATGTATGTTTTTTTATTAGTACGAGGGATTTCATTAATACGTAGTTTCGGAAAATTTTCTGGGGGTACGGTAAATATAGAAAATAACAATATTTTCTTTTTTAATCGGCTTTTTCAATGTCTGGGTGTTGATGTAATAGAAGGAAAGTTACGAAATGCACAAGAATCGCGCCGTGTATTTTTGGCATTTTTTTGCACGTGTCTGAAGGGCTGTTGTGTCTTCTCCCGGTAGCGTTCGTTGATCTTGGCAACACTCAAGTATACACGTCTGTCTCATTTTCTCTCTCTCTCTTAGTATGCATATATTCTCCCGAGATATTTATCACTGTATAATTTACCTGTTTCCAAAGAATTGTTTGATTTGGATTGTTTTGTCCCGTGGTTTGCGACTGAACAAATAATATCTTGATTTTATTTTTAAAGTTTTTAATTTCGGAAATGGTTTGGAAGTCACGCGCGCAGGGATTATTTGACAAATACCGCGGATTGCTGAGATAATCAATCGCTGTAAAACGTGTCGATGTTAACTCGACTAGCCTCGAACGCAGTTAATCTTCTCTGTGCGTCAATGTGAAAATTCTCGAGTTGTTTTGGAGATTATTATGTATGGTCTGTGTCTCGGTATATTGGGAGTAGTTTCGATACGCTGTGTGTTATGAGGCTGGTTGTGACTAGGTCAGTTGCGTTGATGTCATGACTCAAGACGGACTATTCGGACTAATTCTCTTTCATACGAGGCAATATTGATTCGTCACGTGCATCAGGAATCTTCAATCTGTTTTTCTCGAGCACCTTGGTGCTTTGCTGATACACTGGAGATTACCGGTTTTGTATTCGCATGATATTCATGGACTTTCCGATCAAATAGTCTATTCAAGAAATTAAGTTGAAGAATTTACACTGTGGTGATGGGAGTGTACCAGAGTTGTCAGGGTGCTCGTATTTTATCTCTGGGATAAGAGATTCGTGGGTATATGATTGCCGGACAAGGGAGTCTTGAGTAAATGAGGGGAAGGGTAACGCCACCCATTGGTGAATAAGAGCTGAGGGAGGAAATCTCGTGTAAAATAATCGATAAGGTAGGATTTATTATTATCGTTATTTAATTATATTATTAATTTTATATTATACAATCGAGCCTTGAGCAAGCTTGATGTGCACAATCCCCAGTTGGCTGTTCGGAGGGGCGTCAAAGCCCGGCTGTAGATGAGACGTCACGAAGGCAATCCCACTGAGAATTCCGAAGATTGATTAGAAAAACAAAGGGTTGCAATTGAGTTATTCGTGGAATTTCTTATGGGAGCACTAGGCGATATCTCAGTGACCCTCATTGCCTTGGTTGAACGAGGGTCTAATTATGGGAAATAATACGAAGACCCCTGGGACCATCCCTGCGAAATAATACGAAGACCAGGGAACTCTTTGATAATAATATGAAGTCCTATCACTTTCTGAACAATATTTTTGCATATAATAATGCAAAAAACAATAAGTTCAAGCTTTCTTATCTGAGCTCGCGAAACTACCTGAAACCTTTCCGAAGACCCAAAGTAGTCTGTGGACTACTATTCAAGAACCACTGGGTAAAGAACTCGCTCGCACGTGACTTAAGGCAAGAGCAGTTGAACCGCGGGAAAGCGATCAGTAGAGTTCGGGAATTTGCTTCATTAAAGTTCTGATCATCGGCCCATTTGAGTATGCATATCTCTCGGCTGTCTTTGAACTCGATCATGATCAACTATGCATCTTTTCTTCAACAAAATTGCATGCCAGGGACCCTTTTGATTTGGATTGTGTTGCTTTCGTTGCTGTTTTTTTGTGACAAATTGGAGACATTGTAACAGATCCTTGAACAAACGAACCACAGAGAATGGCTGGTACATTCATAAAGAAAAAACAAAACTGTCTGGATACAGTCCGAGATGCTGCAATCTCTGTCTGTGGAGCCCAGACTTCACACGAAGAGGTCATCACCGCACATTGTATCATTTGATTCTCCTTTTTTTTCCAGTATTATGTTGGATCTCTCTTCTCCCCCTTCCCCATATTATGTCGAAATGGGTAAGAAAAATGTATTATACCACCACCCCAGAGATGATTTATGAAAGGAAGAAGTGCTTCGAGATGGGGAGGAAAAGGCCATCGTATGACACGTGGTGTAATTAGTATAAAATTACAATTTTTATCTTGACTGTCGTGATACGGAATCACAAACATTGCGATTCCCTCTTTTCTACCAGGAAAGGCGAATGCACTGTGAAGTCATTGCTAGCAGACCGGCCCACGTTCTCGTGTTGTCAGTGGAGGAATTCGGACCATATCTGTAATAGTCCGCTGAATATTATTATTTCGCTTTTAATTCATTTTAATTTGAATTCTGTCACCCATTATCGAAAGTATTGTCGCAAGACTCATAATCAGAAGCATGGCCGGAATTAAAGGAGACAACTGACCTAGGCTGGAAACTTTTTGGGAGGGAACACAAAGATACCATTATATAAAATCATTGAATTACGGTGGTAAGGGCGGCAAAATAAGACACCCTTCCCCCACATAAATCGCAGTTATGGCACTGCCAAAAGTATTGTTACAACACCCATTATTGAAAGTAATGTAAAAAAAACCCCATCGACAGCATTGTTGAAAGAAAACATCCTTGAAAAAACCACCGAGAGCATTGTTTAAAAAATCACAAGGGCAAGTATTGGCGAAAGAAAACATCCTTGAAAAAACCACCGAGAGCATTGTTTGAAAAATCACAAGGGCAAGTATTGGCGAAAGAAAGCATTGTTGGAAAAAGCATTACCACATTGGTTAAAAAAGAAGCATTATAGAAAGCAACAGTGGAAGAAAAAAAACGTTTAGGGCATTGTTACAAAAACGATATTCGAAAGCATTGTTACAAAAGCAATATTCGAAAGCATTGTTAAAAAAACAATATTCGAAAGCATTGTTACAAAAACAATATTCAAAAATATTGTTAAAAAAACAATATTCAAAAGCATTGTTAAAAAAACAATATTCAAAAGCATTGTTACAAAAACAATATTCAAAAATATTGTTAAAAAAACAATATTCAAAAGCATTGTTAAAAAAACAATATTCAAAAGCATTGTTACAAAAACAATATTCAAAAATATTGTTAAAAAAACAATATTCAAAAATATTGTTAAAAAAACAATATTCAAAAGCATTGTTAAAAAAACAATATTCAAAAGCATTGTTACAAAAACAATATTCAAAAATATTGTTAAAAAAACAATATTCAAAAGCATTGTTAAAAAAACAATATTCGAAAGCATTAATATTAATACCATAATCAAAAGAGTTTTTGAAAAAAAAAAAAAAACCAGAAAGCGTTATTGGAAAAATAATTTCGAAAGCACTCTTGAAAAAAAAAGTTATTAAAAGCATTATTGAAAAAAAATTTACAACCACAAAGAATTGTCTTTGAAAAAACTATTGAGAGCATTGTGTTGAAAAAAGCATTATCAAAAGCATTGTTAAAGTAATTGTTTCTGAAACCCCTATATTAATTCTTGCTAGAAGTGATGGGAAAAAAATAGTTGCTTTTTCGGTGGAATCGTTTTTTAAACGTGTGATTTTCTAATTCAAATTTTAATAATGTGGTTCTCACGTATTGTTTGATTTCAATCCAACAATCAAGTATAAAGTCAGTGTTGGTGACGAGTCTTCAATTCCCGGACTGTTGAGCCGATTAATTTATAACGCTGAATATTTTTCTTCCGACACTGAATAGCTGGTAAATAGAAATAGTATAAGATAGCGTTATCTGTCTTGTGAATTTTATTATATTTGTGAATAATGGCGATCCCTGTTGCTTTCTGTTTTGCTGTTTTATCCGCCGCCGCCCTGTGAGATATAGACAAGTTGCACATTAGCGGGAAGGAGAGAACAGTAGGAATATCTCTCCATTCTTATCTCCAGAGATAAGCGGAGAAAATAGAGATAGAGAGGTAACTTGAGCAAAGTAATCTTCTGATTGAAAACAGTAAACAAATGCTTGCAACCACGATATAGAAGAGTGATCTTTCTTATGTCATTGTGTTTGGAGCCGCACCCGTCCTTGTATTATCAAAGTCACTTCACGGCGATAAATATGGCTGACGAGATCATTTTTTCGGCAGCATCGAATGTAATGAATGTTACAGCCATGTTAATTAATTTCTAGAAATTGCCATCTATGGGGAAAAGGGCGGCCCTATATATACCTCCATGACTATTATCGGATGCGGGGCCGGGGGCGAAAATAATTTTGGGGCTCCTTGCCCACGACTTTATACATTTTGTTGGGGGGGGGGGTTGAGCTTCTAAAGATTCGTGAATTCTATCATAGAATACATAGGAATGTTGAAAAACATTTTACAAAAATCAATGAAATTTCAGAACTGAATAAAATTTTAAAGGGATGAAAGAAATGATTTTGAAACTAATTAGAATTAGAGCCGAATGATTTAAAAATTAATGAAAGTTTCATTTAGAATTGATGAATTAAAAATGAGAAATTATTGAAAGATAAAATTCTAGCACCAATGAAAATTCAGAATTAGTGAAAGAAAAAAAAACAACCCATGATTAATGAAAGAAATAATTCCAGAAATGATGAAAAACTATTGAGTGAAATCTGCTGCACAGGGTCTCCGTTTGAAAAAGTTAGTTTTTGTATTTTTAATAATTATACAACCCCTTGCAACATGAATAATGTATCTGAGTTCTAAATATTATTTGGATACTCTTTCTAATTGGAAGTACAGTATGCCTCTAGGATCAACGGTTCACCAGTAAAATGCGGCAAGGGAGGAATCATGGAATCCCCCCTGTGTATTTGGAAAAGAATATGGTAATTGCTTGAATTTTTCATGGTATGTATGTTGCCTCTCTGTATATCTGCCTGCTGTCTGCGGAGAGACTTTTAAAATGGTTCTCATCCACGACTCGAAGTTGAGAAGACTGCAGAGAATCAACTTCAGCCAGCCACCACTATACCGTTAACGGAGTTCCAACCTAGGTTCTCTCGGTGAGAGTTCAGCATTATGCCCATACGACTGCACAGTGGCAGAGTGAGGAGCTCTTCTTCAAAACTCAAAGGATGCTGAGAACATAAAAATTTTTGAATCCCTGGGTTGATGCATCAAGCCCTCGACTCAATGAGTTTGAAAGTCAACCCTCTCTCACTTTGTTGAGGAAGGGAAGGGGGTGCTTCAGTGCATGGGGTTATCTTGATAAATGAGATTTGGTATTGTATGATCTTCAACAAGAGTAAATATGTAAATTAGTAGGCGGGTAGGGCTGCTGAAACAGTTTTCCTGGAGTCCCGACCAGACATGTGAGAGTAGACAGATTTTTTGCTCTAGTTGCCACCAATTTTCTAGTGTCACACTTGAAGAGGGAAAAATCAGAATGAGAAGAAATCATTTTATGGGTTATGCCACTTGGTAGTGAAAAAAACTACTTCGTCTCCCCCCAAAAGAACGAGAACACTCCGAGAGTAGTTAATGTTCAAAAAAATAATGCACTCAAATTTTAAACCATCAATATATTTGAAATCACTTGTAGGAGAAGATAACTTCTGTAGAGTTCACGAAGTCCGAGACAATAAGAGTGATAATGAAAATTCTATTGTTGATTCCACCAAGCGATGCCGAGGTAGAAAGATTCCAGAGAGAGTAGAAAAAGTTGTATATATTCTAGAAACCTTGGAAAGATTATGGAGCAAAGTAAAAACCATCATCGACGAATACATCAGTCAGGAAACAGGGTTATCATAAAAAAAATGCTGAAATATCATTAGAGGATTTTAATACCGGAAAAAGCATTCAGATGTGGGAACAGGAGTCCTTCTTGGAAGCAGGCATCCAATACCTTCAAAATAAATGATAGATGATTAATCTTTATGTGATGTGTTTAAATATGGAAGTAAAAACCGGGGTATTCAACCAGTGTTGAAATTTTTGGTTGTTTTTTTTCTTCTCTTGCTTGCGTTCGCGAGTGAACCCTGGGTTTTTAGCGGGTCTAGTCAGAGGTATGCATAGGTGGTGCTCAGGGTGCCCCTCTCCCCCGCAGACCAAAAATTAGGAAAAAAAATTTATATTTCGGTGAAAGAAAATGAAATATATAAAAAAATACCCTTCACATGTGCAATTTTAACCAATTTTTGTTGATTTAAATCGTTTTTGTAGGCTGCCAACTCAAAATTGCTCGAGAAAAGTTTTGTGCTCGCCAAAGCCCTTTCTGGGGGGGGGGGGGCGCTGGCTCCACAGATCGAACCTGCGTTCGCCCCGAATCTAGTCACCACCGGCTAGTAGGAAAATGTCTTAATTTTCAACTCTGTCCCATGGAGCTGACGGCCGCGATTGCTTGCCGAAAGTGAGCGAATGGTGTTCGACGTTGGGAACACTATCACTGCGTGTTTTATTTTACGTATCGCACATTCTTCTCGTGGCAATTCTAACGAACGCATCCATCGCCTTTTTGAGTGACGTCTTGTCAGGATCTTCGACAATACCCCCCATTGTCTTCCTAATAAAAATACGGTAGTGTCGGTGACCCGATGGAAAATCATATTATTCTTCAATTCTTCAAAGTTTATATAAATCATGTCTGATCTGAGCGGGATGAACAAAATCCAAGGAATATATTCGCTGTAAAAAATATAATAATAATAATGATAATAATAATAAAGAAAAATGTTCAACGTGATGATAACCATAATAATAAAGACGGCAACGAACTCGTCAATGTTTTCCAATTTCAATCATACATTTCATCAAGTTTTTCTATTTAATACTAAATATGATTTATTTAATAATCCTTCAACATGTATAGAGGCTGTTGCCAGTTCGTTGAAGCTGAACTTTCATTTTTGTGGGGTTTTTTTTTTCTTCTTCAAAATATTTTTTGGTGTATTATTATTAAAGGAGGAGAAAAAGAGCTACTGCTTTTCCTCCATCTTTGAAAAGAAAAGGATTAAAATAGATAAAAGAGGAAAAGAAAAACCATGCTTTTTTTTTTCTTTTTCTCTGCTATAGCATCTTAAAAAATACGTAATATGTCAAGGGTAGTTCATTCATTTTCGCATGTCCCATCGATCAACATTATAGGGACAGCTCTCAACCAGCACCAAATAGTACTACTTGACTCGTCTTCTTTTGTAAAGTAATAAGAATGAAAAAAAATAAAAAAAATAGAGGAGGCAATTGAGTGGCGTCGTTGCTGTTATCAGCACACAGGACGTCCGCATGTTGTTAGCTTGACGTCAACAGGGCTGAATCAAGAGGAGGAGGAGAGAGAGAGAGAACAAAAATTATTTAATCACGTTTTTCGTAAGGCTAACATTGGGGGGGATTTGGTGCTGCCATCTTCCGGTGGGATCTCAAACTGCGAGTGTTGGGGTTTTCTCGTCGGGCCGGGGGTATAGCGGGATCGGAAAGAATGTTCGTGTCCCGTAGAAAAAAAATGTTGGCTACCTCTCGACTCAATTATTCAAGCTGAAAATCCTGAATTGTTCCAACGCACGGACCATGCTTCCCGTTTTTACGGGACGCGAGCATTCTTTGTGTTCCTGCAAAATATTGTTCGGCTTTCTTATTTACGGAAAAATGTTCAGTTTGTCGCACCTTAAAAGTTCTAAATTGTTTTTCTTTTTGAGTCATGAATTTGATTATCGAAATGCAGATTGTGTATGTACGTGTATCGGCAGAAGTTCGTCTTACCTACGCCATGTTGGGCATAGACACCGAATCCTGAGGACTCGGGGCAGTGCCGTCTTTAACGTATGGTACGGTCAGCACTTCCTAGAGATAGAAGGCCTCTGCACTGTTTGCCATAAACGTCATTCAGACTGCCTAGCAAGTTTTCCACATTTTGACACACAGCATACTATTTCGTTTCTTCTTATTTTGGCGTAGAATCTTTCTGATTGGCTCACAAATGCCGCATAGTGATTGGATGTGGGATATAGAAATCGCCAATTCTGAGCCCGATCAATACTTTTCTGACAACGATGATACTGGCACGAGCAGGAAATTTTTTCTTTGAATATTCTGAGGGAAAACGGACTATTTACTGACGTCACAAGGAGACTGCGGAGGCCTTCTATCTCTAGGAGGTGCTGGCACGGCCCGGGGGCCTCGAGGAAAGGGGCCTCGCAAAAATTAGATCTGGTGAAAATTTTCTAGAATTTACCAGGTAGGGCCTCAGAAGAACCACTTGGCCCGGGGCCCATGATGCTCTTAAGACGGCCCTGACTTGGGATGCTTGAACCCCTCCTTCCAATAAATTTCGTAGATGGCTTAACCCCATTCACGGGGGATACCCAATATAATATCAATGCATGTTCCCCATGTGCACGATACCGAATCTCGTACACACGGGACGTAAAGCCATGGACGGAGATACGCCTCCTCCAGCTCTAAGTAATATTCTTGTTCACCCGTATGCAATATCACCCCGTTGTAGCGGCTCCTGGTTTAGCGCCGACCCCGCTTAACGCCACAATTTTTGAGTGAGCAAACCTTCCATATGTAGGGATCACACACGTTAATTTGTGATTCGATATAACTCCAAAATCGTTATAGCGCCAGAAATCTTCGAACAAATGGTGTCGTTGCATCGGAGTTCGACTGTACCAATTCCTCCGATCTTTAGGCAGAGGCGGATATTTATAGGTTCCCCCCCCCCCCACCCTTCTTCCATTCTATTCTAATTTTCTTAACCACTCATTTCTTTTAAACATGCCGCTCCTCCCAACTTTCCGTCTTGGGCTCCCGCTCTGGCTCCCCCTGTTAACATGTCTCTACTTAAATGCAAGGACTAGCGAAATGTCTGGGGGGACAACTGGACGGTCTGAAACAATGGCCAAGATGACCCTTATTTCCCGGGACATTTTTTTGGCTTTATTCTGGTATCCCAAGAAATTCGTACAAAATGTCCCGTTTTTTCCCCCAACGAAACTTTCAGTTCAAATACTGAAATAATATATTGCAATTCATTGCAGTCCCGTATTTTTCTCATTAAAATATGATCAACCTTATCACAATAAAATTACAGTAAGTGGTATTTGATTACATCCGAAAATATTTTTGATTTTTTAATGTCTTGGGAATCATCAACCTCGGTTACAACAACATTAAGTGGGAATCTTCGATGCCGTTGTAATCGGGTTTTACTGTACGTGTATAGTTGTGTTCCTTTCCTGTATGGCTATAGTCGGTAATAAAAACCCGAAAATACTTCATATGAATCAACGAAACAGTTATCATATGGGGGATATTTAATTCGTGTTGACGAGGTTCAACTGTTTATAGGAAAAATTCTCCAACCAATGGCCTATGAGTCAATTTTCTAGTCTTATGTAGTTATGACTATTACGAAAAACAGGGGGCGTCGTAATGGGTGATTTTTTTTTTTCTATAATATCATAGCCGTTTACTAAACTGGAATTGAGTAATATGGCCTACGTGGACTGTATATTAATAGAGGGGGAAAATATTTGAGGAAATAAATTGGATTGTGTAATGTATAGAAATAAAACTAGGGTTGAACTCTGCTATAACGTCAATAATAATCGGCTGTTCGCTGACTCCCCATGAAGAATATCGTTGATGTGTTGTGTATAATGTCGGTAAAAACGCAATGACTCGAGACAGACTCATATTTTTTTTTGTGTTCAATTTTATATCCGCGTATTCCACACTGAAGTACCATACCAGTTGTTCTCAAACGGGGTCGACATAGCCTCCTTGTAGCCCTGGAATATTTTAAAGGGACCACGAGTGAAAATCTAGTATTAGTAGAGCCATGCAGGTGATTGATGGTGGCCACAGTGGTCTTGAAAACATTTGTTAAAGCAAAATAGGGGGGGGGGAGAAAAAGTGTTACTACTGAATTTTTATAGAATATGGTAGAGCTATTCGTATAATGCGCTTAAGAACCTGGTGGTTATGGGGTCCGGGCGTTCATCTTATTTATAAAATTTTAGTACAGTGAACTGTATAGTCCGGCCGTGCACTTGTCTGGCCAGTTCATTAGTCCTACGTTTTTAGGCTGGCTCCCTCCATGTGTGGAGGAAGAATACATGTTACTGCGTGTCCAGCCGACTCTGATATTAGGGGGGCCCTGGGCAAAGCAAAAATTTGAAGTCCCAGCGGCCAGGGTCAAATGTACGTATGTTCAATTAGTTATACGTATATTTACTAATATAATAAGTAAATATACGTATGTTTAAATTTTGTCGTGCCGAAAACCATTAGCCTGGGCAAGTGCCCCACTTGTCCATGCGGAAATTGGAACCTGTGTTTGTCTATGTGCAGAAGCTTACATTATTTAAATCTTTTTTTTAACTGACTTCTAGTAATCTGGTGATCTTACATAACTCTGGTCTGATATGTGCCGGATTAGTGAGAGGCAACTGCATAGGCGGATATAGAACCCTCCGTTCAGTGAAAAAGTTGTATTATTGGCATAGACGAAAATTTTTTTGGAGTGTAAGGGGTACACAAAATTTTCTGATTTCATAATAATGCGTCTTCCAACGCTAGAATGTGCCATTAACGAGACCGTATTAAGGGCATCCTAGGCCCGCAGGCAAAGTGATTAATTTTATGAGGCCTTCCTGAGTTTAATTTCAAAATTTTGAAATAGGTCTTTCTTGAGTTTCTCGGACCGCTCCCGGGTGAGCCCATGCGTGGAGACTGTACTGGTTATTACAAAGGCAAAGTTATATGTAATATTTATTTAGGACAGAGTTTTCCTGGCTTGGAAAAAAAGAACATTCTTGGCTCCTAAGAAGTTTGGTTGGCACTTAAATTTTGTTTTCAATTTGTCAAACCCTGCCATATAGAAGCGCATCAATATCCTCGGTAAAACACGCCCTTTAATAAATTCCGCGATAACCTCCGTGCCGTGGCTCACACTTTGAGAACCACCGTTGTTTTCGGTACTCAAGCTAAATACATGTGTATCCACACGTCACAAAACCTATGTCAATTCTTTCTTCTCGGTCGTTGGTCATTAGAGGTCACATTCTGACACCCAACTCCGACCACCAAACACCACAGGAGAAATCCAAGACGGCTCAAGGGTCGCTCGCTCTCCCTCTCTCCCCCACCGCATAACGGGACAAGGCTCCTCCAAAAAAGACACTATATATATTTTTTCTGTTCTCTCTCTTAATACAGACATACCTCCGGAATCTCGATAGCTTCCTGTGCTCTCTCTCTCATATAACGTCTTTTTTTTTCTTTTCCTATGCAGTGGCTTCTTGTTTTTCTAAGCAATCACTCCCACTTACATCCTGTATCAGTTTTCTTCGGGACTCGTCCCCATCACCCCACAAATCCCAGGATCAGAAAAAAAAAAAAAAAACCTTTTTCCTACTTATCTGAGAATATCTCTCCTACTCTTTTTTTTTCTTTTTCCTATCCTCTCCCTGGATCGCTCCTTCTCTCCCTACCTCCGGCCAATAAAACTTGTTTCTTGTGCTGCAGTTTGAAAAAGATTGATCCAAGAAACTTGTGCTAGGGATTGTGATAGGAAAGTTCCCGATAAAGGTGATCTGATTCACTTTTTTCTGCTTTGCTTTCTTATTGCTCATTCTTAAGGTTATCAGTACCTTCTTCTCTTTTAAAGCTTTATTTTTCTTTTGCTTTTTCTTCTCTGGAAGGAACTCTAGAGATTGCAATAGTTTCGCTTGTGAAAGCTCTCTAAGACTTTTTTCTTACCTTTTTCTTTTTTTTCCCTTTAAAGGTGCTTTTCTTGTATGTATATATATATTTTTTTACCTGGTTCTCCATTAAAGTTATCTTACAGCTGAAACTTTTCTTATTTCAAGTACTTATTTTGTGACCTTCGATACCAGATGGATTGGGTGCTTGGCGTTTTTTTTTTATCTGTTTTTGTTTTGCTGTTGTGATACATATAAGATTTCTGTTGTGTGTGTTTTTTTAAGGCTTCGCTTCTGCGGTTTTTGAGGTGGTTTTATTTTTATTTTGTGACTTAAATTATGGTTTAACAATATGGTTAATAATTATGGTTGACAAATCTCAGGCCCGCCGGGTCACCTCGGCGACTATAATATCTTTATTGGCACTTAAAATTTTGTGTGATTGATAGATCGGAGTCTAGGAATAACACAAAACTTTATGATTTCATGACGGTGTTTTTTTTCACATAGGGAAAGGATATAAAGTCCTGGAAAAGACATTATTTAGGACCGTTTTCCCTTGAGATTAAAATCATTCTTGAAATCTTTATTCACCTCCTAAGAAATTTGGTTGGCGCCTAAGAATTTTTTTCTTTCCAATTTCTCAAGACTTGGTTGAAACCAGTGTTTCCCAAAGTGGAAGTTTCTAAGTGGCGGTAGAAGATTTGGGTTTAGTATAGGATCGGATTCATTTGGGGGGCGATGAGGAGAGAATTTTTTTAAAAAGGGGCGATGGAACAAAGTTTGGGAAACTATTGTGTAAACCAGCGTTTCTTAACCTTTTTTTGCCCGTGGCCCCCTTTTGAAGCATATTTTTTTCTCGTGGCTCCCCTGTCTTACCCAGAGTCCTCGACCCTCATCTAGAAGCAAGATCCTTTATACGTATTGAATTGATTTTTTTCAGTGAATTTATACTGAATGAAGATTTTGCGAATAAGATTGGCCTCCAGACCACTGGCCTAGAATGTATTGAGCTCCCCCGCTAATCCGAGTTCCATTCAGGACCGTCTCAACATCATGGGGCACCCTAGGCAAAGTGATGCTATGGTAGTGCCATACTTAGTTAGAAATAAACAGCCTACATATTTCCTACTTATTTTCAAAATTCATTATACTATACAAAATTTCATGAGGGGTGGGGGTCACTTATGGACATGAAACCCCCGGGTATGACCTCTCACAAGAGTGGGACTAACGGAGCTGCAGCCCGGGGCCTGATACGGTTTTAATCATTTTTTGTTTTTTCACTCTATAAATTTAATATGGGGGGGCTTCTGTGAAAAATCTAGCCGGGGGGCCTGCAAAAAACCCCATCCTAGGAAACCTGCTGTAAAATGTAGGTAGTGAGGCCCGGGTGGGTCCATGCCCTAAGACGGCCTTGGTTTTATGGGTGGTTTTGTTGGATTCTGTAAGCGTATAGTCACTAATATAAAAGCTTTATTTCTTAACACTTTAATTTTTCCTCTCAGCTCTCTGAAGCCCTCCAAACCACCTGTCATGGCCCCTTTCTCCATTTTCTTCCGTGGCCTCCTTGTAATATTTATATGCGTCCGAATGCTTTCGGTCATCATGGAGGTGTTCTTCCGATTGCAGTGGAGGTATAGAGAGGAGGTATTAGAGCAGTGGTTTCTAACCATTTCAAGCCCGCGGCCCGGTTTCATTCATTTTTGTGAGTCGAAGACCCGGTCAAACACACGACCAACGGTAAATGAATGAGGAAAAATGAAACTGCTAATCACTCGCGGTCCGGTATGAATGGTATCAGGGCCCGGTAGAGTTGAGAAACAGCAGTCTTAGAGCCCTATTTTCGACTTTTCAGGGACGCAGTTGGCCCTCGGTTCCTGTTCATCGGGCTCAACTGGTCAACGATTATCTGGAAAATGAGAATATTTAGCATATAGATTGGCCAGCCAGACCTCCTGACCCTATAGAACATGTCTGGGACGCTCTTGGGAGGGCAATTGCACATATCTCCATCCCCTCCGAAAACCATCCCAGAGCTGAAAATTGCATTGCTGCAGGAGTGGGACCGATTGCCTGAAGGGACTCAACTGCCTCGTGACCAGTATGCCGTCGCGCTGTGCGACCTATCTGACTGAGAGGCGACCATACGACTCATTTTCGGTTCTATCTCGCAACGTGAATTTTGGACATACCTGCAATGATGAGCTTTACTGACAATCATGTGCGCGTACAATGTCTTTTGTATGGTACATCTCTTTCAATGTTATAAACTGTGTATTCGTACCAAGTTTCATTAAAATCTGTTTATTAGTTTTTCAGAAATTCGACATAATGTGCTAATTCTCTTAATTTTACACACGAGTGTATAAATGTTGTGTCGAACTAATTGAAATTTGGTCAAAAATGTGAGGGAACGCTATTTCATTCAGGTGATGTTTTCTATGTTCAGTATAAAATTCCGCGAATATGGATCATATTACATTTTCAACATGGAACGTATACATCCGCACAGGCATGGGTTCCACTATTTGGGAGCGCTGGGCTGCTTTTATTTGGGTGCTCTGGAATTTTTTAACCGTAACAGTAGAAATCACCGAACCTCCTGTAAAATACCATACTATTATTATTTTTAATGAAGTGGACTTTCTTCAAGGTGTAAGGATGCGCAAAGAGGGATTAGATGTTCTACTGAGAAATCAGCTTTACAAAAATCACATTGCTAAAATGAAATGCTTTTAAGAAAGCGATATGTTTCGTCATTGCCGTTAAGAGAGTTAAATTCTTGGATTATTTATTTAAAAATTTATGAATTATTTCTTAAAAAACACAATTGACGAATATGCATGTTTATCAATTAAAACATAACATATCAGTGCCATGTTCATACTGAATAGATATAATTGATGTTATTATTTATCGAAGTAAGTTTTTTTCTGTACCAAAAATTCTTCAACTTCCGACGCATGAGATCACTGTTTCCTTTAGAATTTCTCTTGATGCCCGGATGTTAATGAATCAAAAATTGGAAATTTTTCGCCTTGAATCATCATCTGAAATTCTGAAGGATTCTTTGAAAAAAATCATTGATGATGATTTCTTTGAAAGAAAGACATGGCATAATCAATCAAAAATGTCAAGCACGAGTTGGAAAACCGTATTAATAACAATCGATTAATAATAAAATATTTTTCGGACGTAATCGAAATTATAATATTGTAATGCTTTTTCTCTCGAGATTGAGTTTCGTGGACATCGGCTCACCCACGATGGCTTATTTAAAAAGCATTTCACAGTGTGGAATTTTAAGGAAGATTGACTTGAGGGGACCTTGGGAAAACGGCCAATATGGTTGTCTTGATGATTTAAAGATGTTCTGCTCTTAGGGAATGTATGTTGCTTGGATTTGTGAGCTCTTCAAATTATTAGCCCATGTGGATATCGGGTCCAGTGTTCGCTAATACGCATCTAAGTGTGTGTGAGATTCACGCATTACTGCTCCGAATTTCGTTGAGGAGTGAAAATATTGAGGTATTAATTGTGGTATACTAATTATAATTATATTAATTAATATTGAGGTATAACATCAATCGATATATTAAAATATTTTTGAGGGGTTTTTTTTAGTTATACTTCTGTTTTTCATTTAAGAAACTACTCATCACGACCTTTAAATTTTGGAGAGGAGTGAAATTACTTTTCAATAACTTTTTCCTCATAACACTGATTGGGTCTACTCTGGTTAGTGACAAGTGTAGAGCCCGCAGTGATGTAAATAAAAATAAGACACCTGCTCTCTTCATTTGAGAAAATATAATAAATAGAAATACAAACGCCACAACAGACAAATGGCCCAGCGAGGTTTGTGAATAAAGATGCCTATGAAAAATGGATGTCAAATATAATTAAAATACAGCAACCCTATATAAAAACATACTCTACGAAAGAAAGAATTTGTAAATAATATACTGCCTATAAAAATATTATAGTCGTCTTAATGAAGTATCGGTAGTTTCTCGATTTATCCCAGTATGTCTATCGTACTTATTTTTAAACGTGTCAATCTAAAATTCACGACCTCCTGAGGTAAGATATTTCATTTTATATGCCTTCATTTAGAAGGCATTCGATCGGGTCCAACATGGCAAACTCTTGAAGCGTTTACACGAGATTGGAATAGGGGGCAACTTGCTGAATTGGATAGAATCGTGGTTAAGAGATAGGTCGCAACGAGTTATGGTGAACGGGGAATTTTCTGGTTGGACAGACGTCACAAGTGGAGTTCCTCAGGGAAGTGTCCTTGGCCCCATACTTTTTTCACTTTTTATCGACAAACTCGATCAGGGTATCGATGGAATTACTAGCAAATTCGCAGATGATGTGAAGCTAATGGGGGTAATCGGGAATGAAAGCGATAGGGAGTTGCTCCAGACCAACTTAAACAAGATTGCAGCATGGGCAAATGAATGGAGCATGACGTTTAGCGTAGATAAGTGCATGGTCGCTCATTTTGGTTCGAACAACCCACGGTTCTCTTACGAGTTGAATGGTGTCACTATCCCGGATGCAACTAGAGTCACCGATTTGGGAATTCTCATTGACGAGCGACTTAAGTTTTCTGAACATTGTTCAGCGGTTGTCAAAAAATCGAATAGAATGCTTGGTCTCATTTTCAAAAAGGTCTCTTCGCGTTCTCCTAAAGTCATTCTTCCGCTTTTTCGAGGCTTAGTTCGTCCTGGACTGGAGTATGCTGTAAGGTTTTGGAGACCATACCTACAGAGGGACATAGACTTGGTTGAAGGGGTGCAGAGAAGAGCTACGCGTGTCCTTATTGGCACACAGGGCTTGAGTTATGAAGAAAGACTTCATTTTTTGAATATGTTTACATTGGATGAACGCAGGTGTCGAGGAGATATGATCGAAGTGTTCAAAATTTTCAATGGGATGGATAGGATGGACCATGAACTTTTAGTACACCGCCAATCGACTGCTTTTACAAGGGGACACCAGTATCGATTGGTGAGGGACAATGCAAGGTTATGGTGTCGCAGGGAATTTTTCTCCAATAGGGTTGTTAATAAATGGAATGGCTTACCCCCGGAGGTAGTAAATTGTAACACAATTGACACGTTTAAAAAGAAATACGATAAACATGTTGGGGTAAATCGAGAAGCTCTGTCCATTCTTAGAATAAGACAACCATAAGTATTCTTTATGGGCATTGTATAATATTTTATCATGTGTATATATTGTTTGTAATTTGTGTTAATTGCATTTTTAATTGGGTTGCTGTATTTTTGAAACATGTGACAACCATATTTTTATGGGCATCTTTTTATCAGCCACCTCGTTGGGCATTTTGCCTGTTGTGGCGTTGTATTTGTATTTGTATTTATTAACAACCCTATTCGAGGAAAAACTCCCTGCGACACCACAACCCTGAATTGTCTCTTACGAAACGATAATTGCCCCTTATTGAAGCAGTTGATTGACGGTGTATTAATTAATAACTCGTAGTCCTTCCTATCCATCATGTTGAAAATTTTAAGCACTTTGATCATACCCTCCGTCGACACCTGTGTTACTTCAAGGTAAACATATTCAAGAAATCGAGTTATTTTTCATAGCTCAAGCCTTGCGTGCCAACACGCGTAGCTCTTGTCTGCACTTCTTCACCCAAGTCAGTGTCCCTCTGTAGGTATGGTCTCCAAAACCTTACGGCAGGCATGTTCAGCCCCGTTGCTCGCGAGCACAACGGTGCTTCCCCTGAAATACCCAGAGTGCTCGATGGTCGTGCGCGATTTCGTGCTCCCGAGCACTTGATCAACGTTACAATTACCTTTATAAGGAATTACATTCGTATGTTAAACTTACTAGAGGTCTGTCCAGACTTTTTTTTTGTAGGGTTCTGTTTTTATAAAAATTTTCCTTACTTTTGTTAAAAGGATCATTAATTTTGTGAAAAATAAGTAATTTTGTGGGAAGTGAAGTAATCTAGTTAATCTATCGCAAAAGAAATGAAATTCCAAATTTATGGTTTCATTAATTTTTATTTTGTGAAGGGGCCGGTTTTTAGATTCGGGATTTTGATAAGGGTTCGGAGAGCGTACAAATTTTTTTTTCATAACACATCCCTGTAAGGGTGTTCTTCTTTTGATGATGCAGTGCTCGCGACTGGGAAAAAATTGAATACCTCTACTCCAGTCTAGGTACAAGAATCGGCTGAAATCATGCATGCATTCGTCCTTCGAAGTAGCCCCACAATCACTTTCGTACAGGCCACCGCATCTAATGAGGGAGGCTCTGGGGCCATAAATAGATATACCGTATAATAATGAAAAATATACTGCAAATAATTTGCATGAACGTGCACGCAATTTTCTCGCACGTGGATGTTTTGTAAGGGTTTTTTTTTATTTTTTAGGCGTTCGCGTGGTGGACCAATTAAGCCATTAATTAATTGCTTTATATAGGACCCATACCCTACCTACCCCCTGTTTTCACGGTTAGTTGATTAGTGACGGGTGCTTGGGTCTGCGCCGTCATTGTCTGGGTGCGTGTGTGTGACTTTATATTCATGGGTGTTTTTTTACGTGTACTATCTGTTGATTGCGACGATGTTGTTTCGTAGAAAACACAAGTGAGGCTTTCGCTACGCACCAGCAACGACTATTGGGAGCCATTTCGAGTGTGACTTCATTTTTGTGGCCCGCTCGCCTCCGTCGTCGTCGTGGCCTCTTCTTTTCAGACTTCCTTCTTATATATTTATTTGCTTATCTTTTTCTTTTACTTTCTTGGCCTGTTCCATAACTCTCTTGACGAAGCCTCTCTCTCTCTCCTGACCGATAACTCAGATGAGAAAAGAAGGGCCCTATGGTATATTAGCGTTTAAGGCTTGTTGTTTCGCTTGGATTTCTTCTCCTTCCTCTTTAGATTTTTTTTTTTTTTCAGTCATCGATCATTGTCAAGGGCGAACGAGAGGTTGTTTCTTCGGTGAAATTCTCCCTCCTTCATTTTTGTGGAAAAAACTAATATTGAAAAAAAAAAAAAAGAGAAAATTCTGTTATTGCGAAAAATTTTGTGGGAAAAAGAGACACACAAAAGCAGATCAACGAGAAAAACTTCATGTGGTATTGTTGTTTGTTTTGTTTTTTTTGTTTGGTGAAACGCGGAAAAGGTATGGTTAAATTTCCTGGAATAGTCATCGAATGATACTGCGATGGAACTGTGAGTGACCTTTTTATACGAGAAGACAAAAGAAGTTGGGAGTGGGGGGGAAAAAAATTTTTGAATTGTTTTCTGTGAAATTTCGTATCTGCTGAACCTTTCTGATGCTCAGTATAAAGGAAATTTGCCTCTTAAATCATTAGAATTGTCAGTGGAATGGATATAAAAAGAATTTGGATTAACCCCCTCAGTAGCATTGTCTGAGATCGAGTTAAATTGAAAGTGATATTTTTTTGCTCAAAGATAGTTCCCGTAATTTCCAGCGTGTAATCCGCATGCGAGAATTTCATTCATCAATAATGAAATCCTAAGGAATGGAAGGGGTTGCTTGTCACGTTTTTGTGGGAAAAATGTCGATTTTTCTACTCCTCACCCTTCGCCACATTCATTTTCTCACATTCGCCGTCTCTAAATGTTTGAAAAATTGTTATCTAAAAATTAATTTTTCCAACTATTTATCCTAACTTCTTAGATCTGCAAATAAGACGCAGCGATATATACAGGATGATTACTTGATTCGCCTTGCCACATTTTACTGACGAACCGTTGATCCTAGAGGCATACTTCCAAATAGAAAAATTATCCAAATAACGTGTATATAGAGAACTCGATTACGTCATTCATATTGCAAGGAGTTATATAATTATTAGAATACAAGAACTAACTTTTTATACGGACACCGTCTTCAGAAACCAAATTAAGGCCAACAAAAAAAAAACAATTCACAATATGTCAAAAACTTCGAGTTATTTGAATTCGAAAATTGGAGAACAGCAGAAACTAACGAATAACGCTTGTTTTCCCTGTTAATGCTATTCTTTCCTAACTTTGCCAACTTTGTAAATGGGTTTTTGAAAAAGCACAGGGTGTCCGTAGTGAAAAGTTATTTTTTGTATTTTGACAATTATACAACCCCTTGCGAAATGAATGACGTATCCGAGTTCTATATATATACGCGTTATTTGGATAATTTTTCTAACTGGGAGTATGCCTCTAAGATCAACAGTTCGCCTAAAATGCGGCACGACGAATTAAGTGATCACCCTGTATAATCCGCATTAAGAAATTCCCAAGTTTTGTTAACATATAATCACGAAAAAAAGTCACTTCTTGTTAATAAGAATCACTGTAATTTATTTTAAAATAATCATAATCGATATAATTTTAATAAGAATGTCTTGACGGAACCATTTTTTTTATTGCAAGAACGAAGATTTAAACTTCGAATAAGTGTATCATCTCACTTGTTCATTGCGCATGAATCTCGTTAATATTTGCAGGGCAATCTTTTACGATACAGGCAAATGAGGAAAGTTCAGGGTAAGTGTTCGATAAAAGCCAGGAAAAAAATTGTGTGAATGGAAAAAACTAAAACTTGATAAACTTTTAAAAATTTAAAATTTTGAATTGCATTTTTTTTAGAAGTTTTGGTCGGGAAAAGTCAGGGAAATGATCGAGAAGATTTTGCTGGGCACCTGTCTGGCCTACGGGCCGATCTGAGTTATTCGAGATTTTTTTTTTCCTTGGCCCACAAAGCAATTTAGAAACGAAATTATGATTTTAGGGTGGGGGTGGGGCAAAACTTTTTGCAGTAGCTTCCCAACTCATTGAGACGGCCCTGATTTTGATTACCATTTTTCGCTGGAATAACCTCTTCTCGTAAGATTTTGATTTAAGAGGGAGTACAGAATTGTAGACCCGTGTGTCACCAGTTTTAATATTCATATTTTTCTTTAACATTTTCATTAATGTCTAATATTAGGCTTAGCTTCGCGGGCCACATCTTAGGGCTTCGAGTGCAACCCGTTGAGCATGTATGAGATAATGCATAGATTTTTCCAACGGGCTCCGCGGCATTAAAAGCTGTAAGATTTTTCACCTTAATAGGAATGTATTGAAGAAATGTTGATGTTGACCCGTGGAAACAGTCTCATAATCGTAACTCAAGACCCCTCTCCAACTTATTGTTGGAGATCTCAGTGTATTCTAGTCCTTGATATGGTAAGGTGGAACAGAATCAAGAAATGTTAACCAATAAAAATTCTAATTCGGTATTCCTAACTATTGAGGTCTTGTACAATACGATTATGCTTGATAAAACGTGATAAATATTTGTTTTTATTTATCACAATAATTTAATCTGAACTAACAAATACTGTACACGTTGCAGTGAATGTGATAAATCGGTGGTCATTATCCATAATCGTCAGTTATTATGCGTAATCACCAATCGTCTCGATTTGATAAATTTTCGTACATTCATCACTTTTACCGGTGATTATGCATAATTACTGAATGAAGTTGGTAAGTATGATAGGTATGGAAGAAATCATGTGGAAACATATCACTTAAATTCAACGACTTATCAGTTTTTCCCGTCCGTGATTGATGCACCAAACACATTTTTCCCCATAAACATTAGATGAGATAAAACTAAGTGTTGTAGGAATGAGAAAACGTATCAATCATTATCAGTCTTTTAAAATGTTGGCTTTCTCTTCACATTTATTAATATTTTTGAACATAACATCACTCATAGCCCCCCACATGGGTGGGAACGATTCTCGTCATTTCTTCCCCCGCTACAAAGTCACTATAGAAAGGCCTGCCAAAGGTTCCAGCCTAGGGGCACTACTGAAGCTTGTGGGAGGCCATAACATCCCCGATCAAATCGTCATCGCTGAAGTTTGAGCAAAATTTCTGGTAAATTTGAGTAATTTATTCAAGATTTTTATCAATTTTGCCAATACGAGCTGCGGATTATGCATAATCACGGATAATTGTGTAATCAAAATCATCGGTTGATTATGCAAACAACTGGATTCATCACGTATACCGTAACTTATACACGATCCGAACGACGTTTGCGCAATCCCCATTGCATACAAGAGAGAATTTCCAAATGGAAAAATTTTCCGTCGATGAAAATTTCCGAAAAGCTCCTCAATCACTATTAGAATCGTGTCGATCGATATCAGACACTACCTGTATTTCTCAATAGTGTCGTCCCTTCGGCGAATTCGTCAAAATCCACGACCAGGTGGTTGTTTTTTCGTTGGTGGTAACGTGGGTTCGATGCCGACGTGGCCGCATCGCGGGTTAACGCGATTCCACGTCGGCTGCTGGTCGGGCATCGTCCCGGCTCGATATTTCCCGGCTATTCGACGAGTAAGAGCAATCCCCCACCTCAACAGCAAAGGGCGGAGACTGCCGACGGCTCCGATTCGCCGATTCTCTACCGGATTAGATCCAGTTCTCTCCCGGATGTCGCGTTCCGGATATTCCCGGTGCAGTGGCGTAAACAATTTTTCCCTCCTTGTTTTCTTCCGCGTCGCTGTTTTTTTCCCCCTTTTCTTTTGTTTTTTTCCCTTATGATCGAATTTTTTTTTTTGCTTTACAATGTTTTTTTTAACACATAAAAAACACAGGAGCGGAAACGATATATATTTTTTTTAAATGATGCGAAAAATGGCGACGAAAAATAGTAAATAAATAAATAAATTGTTTGTTTTGATTCGTATTTTATTTGCCGATTCGAACGGCGTCTGGGTTAGTGTGCGAGCGGGAGAAGTGTTTACGCCACTGTATTTATTGTATACGCTTGTTTCGCCGTGAGCTAGCTAGCTCTGAAGAGTGTGTAATAATCTAAGTTTCTGTATGGTGTTAAAAAAGATTTGGTACTAGTAGATTATGTATGAAGTATCTGATAGGTGTTCATTTTTATACACAGTGAGTTGAAAGATTTTCTCAATACGATTTAGTATGGGAGTGGACAAATCACAGGCGCCAGGTCGTCACCTCGACTAAAAAATTTATATTGGCGTCTAAAATTTTCTTTGTGTGGTCACTAAATTAGTTGTGAACAGCACAAAATGTTTGTAATTTACGTGGTGTTTCGGAAAGAATCATCCGCGCGATTTAAAAAAAATCGTAACTATTCAATTTTTAATCCGTTTTGATCGAATATTGTATAGGTAGAAAGAGGGAAATCTCGAGTTTCACGCTTTGGCCGACACGTAGCGCTAACGCTCTTCCTTCGGCCGCCACTTCAGTGTTTGTCAAGACGTCAACTGCACAACAGAAATCGTTTTGTGTTCTAAGCTTTGCGAAATGTGAGTCCATAACAACTGCTCATCGTGCTTTTCGTCGACAACACCCTGGTGTTGAACTTCCTACCGCTCAGAGCATTAGGCGATGGTATAAACAATTCAGGGACACGGGTTGTCTGTGTAAAGGGAAATCCCCTGGCCGTCCTCGAATGGCAGGTGAAAATGTGGAGCGCATCCGACAGTTTCGCACTTAATCCACGGAAATCCACTCGCAGTGGATGCAAACATGCTCGCAAATGTGTGTTTTGGACTAATTTGACTACCGTATAGACATTTGCCGTGCATCCCAAGGTGGACATATGAATTGAGCACCTTTTAATTTGGTTTGTAAAAGAATTTTATGATTAGCCATGTAATATATAAAATTAATCATTAGTGTCTATGTTCAGTATTTTTCGTTATATACGCATTTCAAATCAGGTGATTCTTTTTGAAGCACCTCCTGTATCAGCGGGTCTGCCTACATGCCAGAAACATGGGCGGAGATACGGGAGGGGGGAAGCGTGGGGAGGTATCGTGGTCCCCCAGAAATAATGACCGTGCCCCCAGACTTCCAAGTCTATCTCCGCCTATGGCCAGAGAAGTCACTCTATGATCCGGAGAAATCAAAAGAAACATTATTCTGCATCTGTTTTTCGTGCGTAAAAACTTTTTGGCTCCCAAAAAATTGCTCCGGTACCTAGGGTTTTTTTGTGTGATTTGTCACAAACCCTGGTTTAATGTACTTAGTCTTCCGGTTTCTTTTAAATTCAAAATTTGGAGTATTACACCGTTTAATGTGTTAATGACGCTATTAATTTATTTCAATAACTCCTGGAACCAAACATTTCATACACTTTTATACCACCCTCGAAATTTCAATTAGCAATATTGTAATTTTAAGTACCTTCGGCACTCGTTTGCTCAGTGTCATGAAACTTTAACGGCACTCTGAACTGATTATCGAAATTCAGAAATTATCGTATCCTCAGATTACTACTTTCCATCATGTTATTAACGAACTGTCCCGTGTATTGGTACTCTTGGCGCGTTTCCATGGCCACCCTAAAGAGCCATTATTTGGAAATCGCATACGTAGACAATAATCGTTATTTCTTCCTCTTTTTCCGAACCGAGCACAGCTCAGGTCTATCGAAATGGGCAATTTACTACCGATTGAGCTGTGCCGGGAGCGTGTTTGTACTTAGCAGTATGAGTGCGTATATATTGTTGTGTGTCAATTTTTAGTGCTGCCATCTATAATTCAAATTGTAAATGAAGTGTAATGATTGAAATTTTGTACCGTTGTAGGCTGTTGCTCTCTGTGGCGAGACTTTTTTAACGGGGAGGTCGGTTCGCATTCGCTCCTCGAAGTTGGGAACCACAGAAAACCAACTTCAGCTTGAATTTTTAACGAATCTGTTACGTGTAAGAACGTTTGTTCTGAGTGTGGTGGCTCCTTACGTATTCATGTTGTCAGAGTTGTGCGTGTTTCGTGTTCTTTTTTTGCTAGGGATGCAATCTGTCTTCCATATTTTGAAGTGAAGTTGGTAAATAGTTGAATTTCAATATTATGTGAGAACCATGTCGAAGGTCTGCCTAGTCTGTGCCGAGAAATAGCAGCAGCGAAACGAGCATAACTCCAACAACATAAAGACGTTACTGCCATATGCATACACGCACACGTGGGCTTCTGCGTTCGACGAATTTGTTAGAAATTCCCCAATGCAGTGCTTACGAGCTGCGTGTAGGGCTAAGGCAGGATTTCTTAATCTGTTCCAGCCACGACCCAAAATCAACAAGATAATCTTCGCTTCCCATGGGACGGATTGTTTCTCGTAATTAGTGAAACCAGTGACGTAACGGGTGCAATCAAGTTTAAGTCGTGACCCATAGCTCGAGAATCCCTGGCTGTAAATAGATTTGTACGGCAATCTCGGAAGTCCCTGCTACCCAAGTTTCCGTTGCGATGCATAGGTTTAGAATCCCTGATCTAAGGCATTGACGAGGTACCTCGCCTCCTTGAAAGCCTTTTATTCCAATTGGCAAGCTCAGATATTTTATGAAAAATGATTTCTCAATGTGGAACACTTTTCCCCTGTACCCCTTAGTTCGCACCTGCTGATATAATCGGAAGAAAACTTACTTAATTACAAAAGAAATGACATTTTTTTGAAAGCGGTTTAGCCATTTCTGCTGTCCCGTTTAAAGGGTCAAGTAGTATTGGTGTCAGACTTCGATACAACGTCATCTCCCGAAACTGAATAAAAATGATTTCGTAAGCGGGAGGACTTGATAGCGAGTAAAGCAAACCCACTGCAGGAACTTTTAGAAACCGACGTTAAAAATGATGATCGTTGTCCCGAGTTCTGACTGTAATACAACGGATTTGTGGCATTAGATTAATGCAAAATCAATCAGAAATATTCACTATCATCTTAATCACTCGGCGATGGATTTTTCTTCTAGATTCTAGAAAATGAATCATCAGCCGAATCCATAGAGTATAATTGTATCAGCCCCACGCCCCCTCCCTTTCCTAATGTTCTCCATCTTCTTGATAATACCTTTTTCGAAATAATATTCAGCTCAAGAAGTCCCCCTCACAATTCAGTAATTTTCAATAACTTTACGCCAATGCGCTCAGAACATCCATGTTATTGTCAGTTGGCGGTGTAGCCCCAGACGTAAGGTACATATTCGGAAATTTGTGACGGAACTCTTTTCAAGACTTAGAAAAATAAAAATGAATTATTCGCTGCATTGTTTGTGTTTCAGACAAGAAACAAAAGATGGTTTCTAAAGAAAAGTTTCTCCTGCTAAAAAGAAAATGGAGGACGAGGGGATGGTATAACACGGGAAATAGTCCTGGAATCTCTCCATCCAAGAAAATATATTTTTTTTCTTTTGCTCTCTCTCTCTCTCCAGGCGATTCTTAAACAATGACTAACATGGCAAGTCTTATTTCTCCAGAGGAATGGGCACGGGAACGTATCAACAGAGACATGGTTGGATCCCCGGGTGCGTTGGGTGGCGGTAATACTCCCACGAGGAATTCCGGGAACTGATTCCGCGAGAGAGTGGATGACTGGGGGGGGGGATGGTAAGTACAGTATGTGCATGGCGTACTGTGGAAGGGGTGGTCGATTTGAGTATCCTCTCATCTTGTGTGTGTGGGGGGACGCATAGGAAGGACACACTCAAATTCATTAACGCTGCCACTGCTGCAAACTGTGGTATGCATGATTGGTGGGTGACGAGACTGGGGGGGCATAGGAGAGAATGATGGAATAGGTGGCCTAGGTAAAAAGGAGGCGGTTAGCGAGAGAGTTAGGCTCCTCCCTCGAATTTTCCACTTCCATGGGTCTTTTCCCATCCACTTCTCTCATTCTGTATAACTCTTCCCATTGCATCATATGGTACCCCCCCCCCACACACACACTTGATGATGGTGGGGGGGGGGGAAATGGTGGGCCTAGGATTCTTCTCTCTCCTATGTGGAGTGAATGGTGGTGGAGTGTGGAGTAGGGAAAAAAAATCCGTATCCGTACAACTGGAAAATTCATTACCGGAAAAATTCTTCTGGATCCTTGAATATCAATTAAATATTACTATTGAGTTTTTAGCGTCGTTAAGAATCGCAGGAAAAATTTTTATCTGAGAGTTTTGTAGGCGGTTTTTCGCAAGAATAGGTGAAGGAGGTCGGGGAAAAATGGCTCCCCTTTTTTTCGGATTTTTGTTTTAATGATCGATTTGCGCCTCGAGCCTCGTCAGCGGAAAAAAAAAATCGATTTTTTTTTTCTCCTTGTTATTATCTATTCCGTTTCCCATTATTATCATCATTATCTATCTTGAAATTTTCTTCAATTTCTCTGAAAAAAAAAAAAAGTAGTAAAACCATTATTACATTTCGTTAATGCATAAAAATTCCACCACCAATTCGCGCTGTGTCATTATGATAATCGATTTATATTACAGCTAAATCTGAGTAGGTGCTCTTATTCTCGTCTTTTTTTGATGGAATTCCCCTTTGGAAAAAGGTCAACTCCTCTAAATTTCTCCGGAGTCTCTCCTTGATTTTCCTCTCTTCCCCACAATTAAAAATTTACCGCTAATCAGAGATATGTAAATTTTTTTTTGATATCGGGTTCGTGAGGTTATTTCGAGGTCCAATTAATACATTCGAGGTTGAAGAGATGTATTTTTAAACCGTGTATATGTGCCATGTATATACGTACCGTTGTTGTGATCATCGTGTGAAAGTGAAATCTTTTTACGAGTGGCATCTACCTAGGCATTACCTAGAAAACTGCTCCTTCATAGAGGTGACCTCATAAAATTGTTAACCGATGTGTACAGGAAATTTCCGGGCTAAAAAAAATTACCCTCTACAGCAGAGCTTGAAAAATTGCACAGGACGCTCTCTATAAAGCGACACTCTTTTAGGCCAGTATTACCCGACGAAAATTCTTTGTCAAGCAGTTATTCAAATTTATCTTATAAAATGTCTCGACAATAAATGGATCGTATTTATTGTATCTAAGATTTATAAAATATTTTATACAAGTTTTGATTAGTTTGAGCTCACTTGTGTTGTTACCGGTAGTAGATATGGGTTAAGTGATTTATTAATGCTGTCATTGTGCTTTGGCCAAATCTGATTTTTTTTTTTTTTCAAGCACAAAGCCAAACGCCATTGTTTACCGAATAGATTTTCCTTGACCATGCGTCTCGTTTTTAAAGAAATTGTGCCACATTTTAGTCTAGGGTTATTTTACCGTTCTTAATTACCCCAGATAACTTGATCTACTTCAAGACATCAGGGCCCCCTATGCTAGCACCTTTGGTGGGCGAATTTATATCAAGAAAAAAAAAGTGACGGGAACCCTCTCTCTCTTCCGGGCTGGAGCTCCGTTAGTCCCGTCTTGTGAGTGCCATGATCATTACTTACTTATCCCGTAAAAAGGAAGTATGAAGAAGTGACTTTCATCAAGAAATTCATTACAAGTTCATTTCTGGTGATCCAGAGCCGGACAAGTGAGAAGCCAAATTTTTCCTTTTATTTGACCGTTTTGGAAAAGTTACTTGGTGGTGGGGGGAAGCACCAAATTGCACACTTGTCCTCTTGTGGAAGAAAACCTTTTTTCTGGTATTACGATCCAAATCCTGTCTGTTCTCCCAAGTTTTCTTCAACATCTTCAAAATATGGCTCAAAAGCGTTATGTCATGTGTGTTTTTTCCATTGAAAATGTTTAAAAATTTTGGCGTCGAACCCGACACCAAAAATCTCGAGCTGACGTCCCTTACAATCTGCCAACCGGGTGCACACCGCACTCCTCACTTAGACCGCCCCTGCCCCACTATGGCTGGCAGATAGACCTGAAAATCTAATTCTGATTATTAGGCTCGTATATTGTATTAGTTAGTAGAGATGGGACGAATATTCGGCCGAATATCTGTGTAAATCTAAGTACATAAAGCTAATTCTAAAAAATTATATTAATTAGAATTTTCCCACGAATTAAAAATTTACTGATTATATGTTGTCTTTTATCCCTTTCTGTGAAAGAGGTTGTCAGCAGTGCCGTCTTAACGCATGGGTTCACCCGGGCCTCAAGCAAAGAGGGGCCTCACAAAAATGAGGTATGGTTGAAATTTTCGAGAATTTGTTGAGTAGGGCCTCAGAAAAATCAGTTGGCCCGGGGGGGGGGGGCTATGATACTCTTAAGACGGCTCTAGTTGTCAGGCGGGAATTTCTAGGATAAGGAAAACACATAAAACTGAAAATAGAATCCTACTGCAATATAGTGGAAGTGAGCACTCAAGTTCGCTAACTGAAGGATGTACGTAGACATAAGTATTGAGCTACTGAAAGAAGGGCAAAGAAATTCTGAAGAAAAATGAGAAAATAAGTCGTAAATTTTATGATGCATTACTAGTTGCGAGTAAATAATGGTTGACATTTTCTTAATTAGATGTAAAGTGTTGTAAGTGTTGATGAAAAGTGTTGAAAGGGAAATGCCAGCTTGTGCATTGTTTTTTAATGAACCTTGCGTATTGATTCCGTAAATAATAATTAATTTGATTGTAAATATCAGGGTAATGAAAGTCTTCCAATTGCCATTTGTTTTCATATTTATTTAAATAATAAATTGCATTTAATTGCAATAAATTAAAATTAAATTTGTCAATGTTTTTAATTAAAAACGTTAATTTTATAAATTGTGATGAATTTTAAGAAAATTTATATTCGGCTGCAGAGTATTCGGTATTCGGCCAAATCACTATTCGTCCCATCCTTTTTCAGTTAGTGGCCCGCCGAATTGCTCTAGACATTTCACTGTTCTCTTTGTTCGGAAAATTTGGGAAATGGTGACTCGTAGAAAACGGTGACAGTTTTGTAAAATAAGTTTGTTTTTATTTTTCTTCAAAATGAGAAATGTCTCTCCATGTTGAGGGTCAGAAAACGGCTTCCGTACAAAATCTCGGAAGAAGAATCCCGTTCTCCCAAACGTCATCAGGATTTGTGATTATTCAACGGGAAAGATACGGGGGAAAAAATGTAAAGAAAAGGGCAAAAAATTTCCCTATTTTGTTTTTTTCGTCCTGTATTTCCCATTCTTTGTGTGTGTTGCATACTGGAGATCGAGAAAAGGGGGTGGAAAAGCGGGAATGAGAGAAGCAACGAAAAAAAAAAATCTAATTTATGCAACGACGTCGAGTTGAATTAGACTAGATGACGTTCCTATAGATTTTTTTTTTTCCTACACCACCTACACCTACGTATTCACCCCGACGTCTTCTACCTAATCTTGGAGAATATTTTTCCAACTCTTCCCAATGTGTACATACACACGGGTATTAAGAGGAAGGAGTGTGTGTTGTAGGAAATGTTTGGTTCTCTCAAGGAGTTTGGTGATAACGTCTCTCCTTCCCAGGCGATGCTTCACTGTTAATGCATTCAGTATCTCTCTCCACCTTCTTCGAGTTTTTCTTCGTTTTTTTTTTTGTTTTTTTTTTTCAATTTTTATTATTATCCTTGCTTCACACGTGATACTTTGCTCGCTCCATTCTATGTGTTTGAACAGGAGCGTGGAAACTGAATTTTCCCTTGAAAAAAATCCCCCCCCCCCCCGCATTTGATTTTATGCGTTTTCCTGAGATTCTCTCTACATTCTTAAACGCGAATATTCTGGATTCTATTTTTCGGATCTTCCGCGAAAAAAAATAAATCTCTTATGTAAGATTATACGTAACCCTATTCTTCTCTCCCTGCTATACATATGGAATGTACACAATCTTTGGTGGTCGGCTGAAGTTGGTTTTCTGTGGTTCCCAACTTCAAGGCGCAAATGCGAGCCGATCTCCCCGTTAAAAAGTCTCGCCACAGAGAGCAACAGTCCTACAACGATAAATCATTCAATCATAACACTTCACTCATAGTTAGAAAAACTAGTGGCAGATGGCAGCACTACACATAACAAGCATTACAGAGAAACAACAAAAAAAACTTCGTCAGGTTTCACTACATGTACACGCACATTCCCGCATGTACCGATTCGTTGGGGGTTCCGCGGGGTAGGGGGGATGTAGCAGTAGTAGGTAGGGCCTCCAAAAAATGGCTCGGGGATCCATGATGTTCTTAAGTCAGCCACCTCGTTGGGCAATTTGCCTGTTGTGGCGTTGTATTTGTATTTAAAATTCATAATTTTTGTGAATCGGTTAGAATTGGCATGTTTCTTTAACTACATTTATTTCTTAGGTCCTTCCGGGATGAAACGCACTCAGCGCTAGAAGTACACGGTGGTCCAGAAGTCTGGACGTGTTTTGAAAAATAAGTAGTTAAAGTTCTTAAAGTTAGAGATAAATGGCTTAAAGCAATTGAAAGAGGTTTTGAAAGTTTTTTCAACTCCCATTCTTTGTAACATCCGTGTTAAACGTGACAAGAAATGCCATATAGGCTTGACATCCTCCGCGTTCCTAATTGTGCGCATGTAGAAGTTTTGCAGCAAGTAAAAAAAAAAAACCACCTCCTTCAAATGCTTTGAGCCGTTCGTCTGTATCTTTAACAGCTTCTTAATCCCCCCGAAAGAGGTCCAGACTTCTGAACCATGGACCACCTTGTATTTTGCTCGAAGTGTATCAAGGCACCAAACAATTTTGGTTCTATATCAGTTGTATTATATATAAAGTGGTTCTCTCAACTAGGGGTCCGCGAGCGTTAACGGGAAAACGATCGACATTTAAAATGTCGTTATAACAGAGGTCTAATATATATTTTGGGGGGTCTGTCCAGCAGAAATTTGGGTCTGTTTTCCGAATCCTTCACAAAATATAAATTAACGAAACCACATAAATTTATAGTTTGATTTCTTTTGTATGAAATTAACTATGTCGTTTCGCTTCCCAGAAAATTGTGTATCAATTTCACAAAAACAGAACCCTGACATATTATTCTGTGGAAGAACTCGTCGTGAACGTGGGAAATTTTTGAGAAATCGCTATTGTCAATATTATGGATATACGAAGCCGTTCGGTAACTCTTGAATGTTTTTCAGATTCGGCCGGACCTAAATTTCTGCTGGATAGACTCTTCGTGACATCTAGGCATGCCTCTTTCCCACAAGCGTGAAGTGAAAGAGCGTTTTCTCCCCAGCATGGCCCAACCCACACGGGTAAAGGGCTTATATTCCGGAAGGGTCCGAGCCCGGGCGCTCTCTGGTCTGGTAGAGTGCTAGCTCGGGGGCGATTCATATCATTTTTGTTCTTCGTATAATTTTTGTTCTTCGTACTAACTTACTATTGTGGGGCCCCGTGAAAAATCTGATAGGGAGCCCTCCGAAGATCCGACTGTAGGTGCCCTGTTGCAGTATATACTCCCCCCATTTCGGGGTCATGCGTATTGGCTAACCCTAGCACTCTCACTGGCCCAGTATAAGGTTTTGCTTATGCTTGTCAGTCAGTCATGTGTTATTAAGGAACACGTGAATAGGCAAATGAAAAAATTCCGTCACTTCTCTGTAAACTCATCGTTTTTGCATCTTCAACATCATGATACATTGCAAATCACTCATTATAACAACTTTTACTGTACTAATCCTTAAAAGCTGATGATTAGAGCCCGGATTATATATGCAAATGTATATAAATTGTATGTAATCTAAGGATTTTCAGAATATGTGCATATTTTTAAAGGTTTATTTGAGCTCACTTTTTTTTTTTTTATAATTTTTCAAATATTGCTCCTAATATTTTCAGAACATCGGTTTTTTTTTCGCGGGTGGGTTTCAGTGAATTCACAGATGTTTGTCATTCTGTATTTTCCAAATATCAACCGTTTTATTGTAAGGCTATTCCTAAAGATATGTCAAAAGTGTTCGATTTCTTTAAGAAATAGTATCGAAATTCGTTTGTTATTGGTATTTCGTTGCTGAGAAACTACAACAAAATAGAAATTAAAAATGCCTGAATTAAAAAATATGTATAAGTTATCTGCACCTGTAGTGTATGCAGTTATATGTGTAAATATTTTTTTTGTAAATGAATATGCACTAGGAAATAGAAAATATGCATTTTAAAAACACACCTTCCTTTTTTCGCATGATGATTTTTTTGAAATGCATATTTTCTAATTTTTTTGTACATATTTCGGATTTTCTTAACTTTTCGGGATTTTTAAGAGCATAGTTGAGATTTTATGCAAATTTTGTCATTTTTAAGTGCATATTTGCAGAGTATATTTCCCCATTTTTTTTTAGTGCATAATACTCATCGGTAGAGCCGAATTATGTTTCCTCACTCACAGTTGCTTGTGCGCACCGCCATTTTAGGAAAAACGTCAAATTTTTGCAATGTCACATGAGCAAGCACTATATAGCGAATACCGGAATAAATCATCGATGTTTTTCTGATCGAATAATAAAAGCCTTGAAGCTTCCTTTTTTTTTGTTCGCATTTACGTATGGATTGATATCGCACCTGCTTTCGTGATTTCCTACGAAAATCAGGTCCTCATTTTTTTTCTTTTTGGGCGTGTGTTCCGTCATTGTCTTGATCGTGTGCATCTGTGTGATTGGGAATCGCACTTTGCGTATAATATATCTGTATCGCAGCTGTTAGTAAAGTGAGAGAGATCATCGCATTTCTCCCTTTACGTACTTTTGTGTTCCCTTCGGATCACTCTCTCTCTCTATATATATATATATTCCCCACAACCATTACATTATAATCATCAGTGACAATCTACCCATTCACCCAAGACTCGGATTCCTTTTTTTATCATTATTTGTAGTATTTGGTTTTTTTTCCCTAGTCGTTCTTTGCGCATGTGCGTGTGCTTTGGAGCACGTGGTCACCATCTGTCACATGCTCCCTATTTTTATTATTATTTTTTAGATGTTAGTGGTACATTAGTGGGTACAATGAATTGCTAGCAGGAGCGGAATTCTTTTATTTAATTTTTTTTTTTTTTTATCCCGACTTTTTCTACGGGGTTTTTTTTTTGTGCTTTTCATCTGTTTGATCTGTATATGCCCGTACTTATGTGTATGTTACGTATAAATGATAGCCTTCCCCATTACCGTAGAAAACATCTCTGACCCTCGAAGATTGATCATATTGGGAATTTTAGTCGTCTTCCCTTCAAGGAATATGCAGCTTATGATCGGAACCCTTATAAGCAGTGAGCATTTTAATTACGAAACTGATATCGAGGAGAACTAATGGGAATCGTCGTTCCTTTTATTTCTTTGAATCTAGTTTCGTGGCGTTTCTGGCTGATTTCATGGTATCCGAATCGGAAGTCTTTGAATATCACTGGATTGTCAAACTTGTAAAATATTTCAGAACATACATGAAAATATTAATATAGTCATACATAAATTAGTAAACTCAAACTTATCAGTAGTTCTGGTTTCTAATCCCAGTCAGGATTGGCCGTTTCTGTGAATCATTCTGATCTTTCCTGGTCTCAGATAATTCCTCTTATTTTGTAGGTCCACAAATTATGTCTCCTATTTATTTTTAGCGGTCCTTGAAGTATTTTTTTCCATTTGCATATTTTTCTTGCTTGTCCGCAAATTATTTCCCCTATTTATGTATTTTTTTCTGGTCCTAAAATTATTTCTCCTAATTTTTTTTATTTAAACAAATCAAAAGATAAAAATACATTTACAGTCGATCCCGCTTATAGCGTTCCCACTTAAAACGTTTTTCCGTTTAGTACGACTCAGATTCGTTGTCCCAACTCTAATGCTAATTACGATTTCCCGTTTGAAGCGTTTCGTCATGGCGAATTTTAGTGGATAACACTTATAACGTTTTTTTTCTATGTTTTTTGCCGGTATGCCAGTTTTTCCTCCTTATTTATTCATTCTTTGCCGGTCCTCAAATTATTTCTCCTATTTATGTATTTTTTATGTATGCATTTTTCGCCGTGTCCGCAAAATTTTTCCTTCATTTTAGCCAGTCCGCTATTGCAAAAAGGTTGAATAACCTTTGTCTACGCGGCTTTTATAACACCCAGGCACATCAGTTGAGGATCGCCGAGGAAACATGCACTTGATTAAAGAAGCACGCACGAAACCTGTATCCTAACACAATTTGTAATTTTAAAAATTTCAAACGGTAATTTTTATCGATACCGGATTTCGGTGTTTTGGCCCAAACTCCACCTATTTATTAATTTCAGAGAAATTCCATTCACTCCACGAAAGACTCCAGAAATATCCCAGATCTATTAAATTATATATTTTTGAATATGGGGAGAGGGGAGAGAAGCTTCATATACACGTGCAGCAAAAAAAAAATCGTGAATTAATTTCTTCCCCGTTAATTATTTCCTATCTTTTAAGAAAAATTAAGTTATGCAAAATAGCATGAGAGAGGAAAAAAAACGAGGGAAAAGCCATTTTTTTTCAACATTAGAAAAAAACTAACAATAGGGGGAAAAAACCACTTTCTTACCTTTTTTTAGTTTTTTCCCTAATTATCGCGTATTGTTTTTTTTTCTATTGACCCTAGTTGCAATAATTACTCTCTCCCCTTAAGAATATAGAAATATATATATATAAAAAATTCTATTCATTTACATACATAAACACGCTTTTTTTATAAATGCATTGGAGTGTTTAGCTCCAGTTTTTTTCAATTTTTTTGACTATTTATCTTTTTTTTTTTTCTACATGAATAATTTCAGCACCACAAGTTTTTCTTTTAATATTGAAGGAGGAGGACAAAAAAAAAAAGGAAAAAATTAATACCAACGGAACAAAACAATTTCCAAGTTAACCATGATAATTAAACTCGTCATTAAGCCCCCCAAGAGATAATCAACGCGGTGGAAAAAAAAAATGAATGCATTTTTTAAAAAAAAAATGTATTCAATATTTTTTTTTTTTTTGAATGGGAATTATATTCCTCTCCTGATGCTCCTTTTTTTTCCCCCAGAAAAGAAAATTATGGGAGCGATTTTTATGCAGCGCTGATCTCAGTTTTTGAAGATCATCACTTCATCATGCATACATACCACGGGCATTGCTTATTATTATTGTTGTTGGTTTTTTTTTTTTCATGGGAAAAAAAAATAAATTTTGAGGATTTTTTCCCGTATTTTATTTTTTTCCGCTATTAATACACGCTCTGAAAAATCCCGCAAAAACAAAACGTTCTTATTAAATAGCAGAGAGGAGGAAAAGTAAAGTAGAAGCGGTGGTACATGGTAGAGTTGGGAGAATCTTTTGAGTACCAAATTCATTAGAAAAGACTTCCACGGGCTCTCTAGAATTTTGCGAAGGGTAAAATATACGGGGCGTGTGTGTGTGGGGCAAGCAAGGCCTGTTTTGTGAGGCTTTTTGGGAAAAGGATGATGCTGATGAGTGGTTCGGCTCCCGGGTTTTCGTGGATAAGAGGAGGAAAAGACAGCTCGAGGGGGTGGAAAAGGCACGGGGTTCATTTTAACATATCATTACCCAAAGCCTCATTAAGGAGGTTGATTCCGGCTTCTGTAAGTAAGAATATGTATATGGAGAGAGAGTTGGAGAAGAGAGAAGTACAGACTGTACTGGGAGTTTGGAGGGGATATGAGCCACACGGAGAAGTATCCGTTGCTTCAAGTACCGCAGTGTGGGTGATGTGAGGCTGAGTTAGGCTTAACGCTAGCCATTCTAATTGATAAGGTCTGTATGGAGGTAGGAGCTGTACATATATATACACCCCTCCAGTCCTTACCTTTTCAACTATCCTTTCTGTCCTTAATCTTCTCTCTCTCTCTGTTATATATACTGTCATGCATCCTTTCTTCCCTACCCTCGTCCGACTCGCTGTGCCTCGATGGTGGAAAAGGCATGTTTTCTGGATTGCCTTAGTTGGTGCGAAGCTCCGGAAATCTCTACCGGAATGGCCTGGAGGTGGCTCTTGAACTCTTTTGGGAGAGTGTATGGGTTGCCGTATTAAGTATTATATACGGTAGCTTGGTATATATATATATATGTGTGTGTGTACAATGGAATTCTTGTTTTATTTTCGGTAGTTTGTTTCGTGGTGAGTTTTACCGTAAAAAAAAAAAAGTAAGAGGTGGAGTGTCTTCTGGAGAAATTTTATAGATTTTTAGTTGTTTCTCGTAATTGGTGACTCGAGGTTTTCCTTGTTAATTTTTGTCTTGCGCGTTTTGCTTTGAGAAATTTATGTCTTACAATTTGTCAACTATGGTACACACTGCCATTGTTCGAATCGTCAGTTTTATGTGATAGACAGGCCTTGTAAGTATGGGAAAAATTATTGGATGCCATTCAATTTTTTTTTTTATATCAGCCAACAATTTTTTCCCGAGGAAAACTGTCCAGATTTTTGTTGTTTTTCTACTTTTCTGTGATTTATTTGCCCTTTTTTTATAAATTCCAAAAATTTTGTGCTGTCCCCAGACTCCAATTTAATAGCACGTAGAAAGATTTAGGTGTCGATACCAATTTTATTTTTATATGCCATGGTGAGCTGGTGTACCTGGTATTTCTCGAGCCTTGTCATATGAATAGTCGCAGCGATGAATTATGTCTGGAGTCGACCTTTTCAAGCGCATGGCCCCCAAATATTCAATCACTACACTTTAGTCATAGGTTGAAAAATAGGTGGCAGCACTAACAATTCACGCACAAACAACGGTGAATACACATTCAGACTGTTAGGTACCCGTGCACGCTTCTAGCCCAACTCATTCGGTGGAACATTCCATTGGCGATCGACCGGAGTTCTGCGCGGTTTTAATGAATGAAAGAAGCTCTTACCCCCCCCCCCCACCACCACCACCACCACTTCCCTTTGAGAAATATATTTTTCTCCTTGTTTGTTCCTGATTTATTCAGGTTTTCCCTTTCTAAGTCGATTCTTTGAGTAAAATTACCGTGAACAAAAGTTTTATGAACAAGTTTTTCAGGCCCTTGGCTGGAAGTTTTATGCAGAGGCGTCTTAATACCACAGGTCATCAAGCGGAGCGGTGTTCCGTGCCCCCCCCCCCCCCCGCTCCCCACATACTTACCTTGAAGTAACTTATTAACTTATTTGCATACTTGCTGTCGAAAATCATAGTACCAGATCTCATTATGTAGGGATCCTATGAACATAAGGCTCTCGGGTCATGCCCAGATGAGCCTTATACTTTGAGATGGTTTGGTTCTATGGACAGCTCTGCTGGATTTTGAAAGTAGTCATTTTTTTTTCTCCCCCATATTTCACTTTAAAGGCTTATTTCTGAATTTTTTTCAACAGACCCCTTCACCATCGGCCATGGCTCCCTTTCTACTTGATTTTCTCCTATCCCCCCCCCTCTCCCCATCTCCGTAGAATATCCCTAGACTAAATGGGAAACATATGATCTGAGGTTGAGAACCATCGGGATAATTTATGGAGAAGTATTTTGAACTTAAAAATTTGGCCCTAAATTGAAGGAGGTTCCCCAAAGAAGTTTCAGTGCACTTTCATATTCAAGCATATTCTGACTCAGATGATATTGGCACATTAGTGATGCGCAAGTATGAATACAAATACAAATAGAACGCCACAACAGGCAAAATGCCCAACGAGGTGGCTGAGAAAAAGATGCCCATAAAAATATGGATGTCATATGTTTCAAAAATACAGTAACCCATTTAAAAGTGCAATTAATTAAAATTATAAGCAACATATACACATGATAAAATATTATACAATGAAATTGAGTGATGCTTCATGTAAATTTGTGTATAATTACTGAAAAAATAAGAAAACATCACGGCAGATAATGCAGGGTGGACGAGAGAAGTCTTGGACGCATTTTAAAAATCAATAACAAATCAACACCAATTAGCATAAAAACACAGCGGTTTGCAATAAAATACTTTGATCCCCCCCCCCCCCCTCCTCCATGATGGGGTGTTTTTTTTTTATAAAGAAAAGTCAAATTCACTCACGGGTGGCGCTGTAACACGGAAAACTTGACATAATCGCATAAAATGCAACAACGACAGTGTATAATTAATGTTTGTGACAATTTGCATCAAATAAAACTACCACATTTCTCTTAGCACGCTCTACATCTAAACCTCTGCGGCACTTTGTGTTATGTCAGCACTAGTTGCGAGTGAAATTTTAACTTTTCTTTAATTTATCAAAAAAAGAACTCTAGTCTACCATCATAAGTATTTTAGTTCAAACCGCTTTTTTTTTATTGTCAATTGGTTGGTTTGTTATTGATTTTCAAAATCTGTCCACTCTGTATTACGAAGAAATTGACTCGCTGATGTTATTTTGTAGTTTTGGATTGATAGTCATTAATTTAGTCTTTAGTACAATCTTTATTTACCGTGTATTACTAAGAATTATGTCTGAGCGCCAGGAAAATGGCGGCGTGTTCGCCAGTTCTAGTTGCCGTGTATCTCAATTTTTTTCTCCCGTGATCCGAATAAGGGCAGTCTCTCTCTCTTTCTCATCGAATCCGACGTCGTCCTCCCGATCCCGGTACTTGTCCTGGAGCCAGTTGCGTTGCTGCACACGTTCTCTGGGGCAAAACTCCCGGATGTGTGGCGATCAATGCCCCAAAAGGAGTCGTAACTTCAAGTATCCGGTTCCTGCCTACTTGAAGAGGATTTTCCGAAAGGCAACAACCACCACACACAAACCACCCTTTTTCAACTCTGTCCTCCTTGCGACTCACTCACTATATAGGTACAACTCGTGGAATTTGGCACGATCTGGGTTTTCATTCTCCCTTTTCCCTTGTTTTCCCCGTGACACTTCTCCATCTTTTCCAGTTCTCCTCCTGTCCCGGAATCTCCTTCTCCTCCTCCTCCCCCAAGCTCTGGACATTTGGAATCGGATTTTACATCTGGCGATTTGACGGAATTTTGGCGATTTTAATACGTGGTGTAATGCGATGGTTTTGGCTTTATATTTTGAATATTTTCATTTAGGGACTATTTTTAAATCGGTTATAGTCTTATACGGGAGAAAGTAGGAATAAACAGCAGCACGATATATCGACTCCTTGGTACATGGGACTCCAATACATGTCCGCTTTTTCGACTCAATTTTCTTGGCGTATTTGTACAGTCTCTGGGTTATATGAACGCAGCAGCCATGCAAACCCCCCCAACCTGCAGGCCGGGATCTTTGGCGAGCCCCTGGACAGGTTTTTTGACGGGTCCCTTGTATGGTGAATTTATAGTGTGGAAAAAAAAAAGAATTTTGAATTGTCCTGACCCCGGGGTTGTGAGGTGAGCCTTATCACGCCCCACCTTTGTGGTGGGGGGGGGGGCATGATAGCAGCCCATGTCTAGCTACAAGAGCGCTGTTTACATAAAATCTTGATCAATGTTTCTCAAGCAGTATTGTTCAGTTGTTTCACGTGCCATAATATCGACCTAGATTGCTATATTAAGGAAATATTTTCAAAAAATTAGGTGATACTCACTCAGGTATCGTGTTATGAAGATCAGTCAATGGTGCTGCAAGATATCATACAGTATATGGCTTGGCAAATCGGTCCTAGGAGCCAAGCGTATTTTGTTTCCCTAGAAAAACTGTTAAAATCATTATTTTAGGCTTTTGCGGGCTCTGTCGATTTTTTCCCATATGGGTAGAAACGACTATCTAAATTCCGGAATTCGCGTTGTCCTCTGACTCCAACGTACTTATCAGACATGGGGGGAACTTGAGGGGCCTGATTTTTTAGTCGCCACGGCGACGTTAAGTGATGTAGATCAGGGATCGTATGGTCCGCGACAAGGTTTCTAGAATATATAAATCTAATTCTGGTTCTAAATATATAAATAAAGGTCCGCGAATCACGTTGTGGCCCTCAAAACTTTTTGCAGTGGCCTGCGGACGAAAAGACTACAGACTTTATAGAAATCTTGAAAAAAAGAGAAGTAACAAAATTTTGAAAAAAAAATTTACTTTTAAAATTACATTTTGGAACTAATGAGAGGAATAATTCCATGATTATTGAAAGAAATAATCTTTAATCAATCAGAGAAATAATTTCAAAATTGATATAAATTCATATTTAGTAATAAAAATATGAATATGATTTTTTTCATTAAAAGTTGGATGAAAAAATATCGGAATTAAGAAAATTCATCAGGGGTCTGACCAGCTGAAATTTGAGTCCGTTTTAGGGACCCTTCACAAAATACGAATTTACGAAACCATGAATTCAAAATTTCATTTCTATTTACAAAATTCCCTGCATTTTTTTTTCATTTACCACGAAATTACTTCTACAAAATTGAAGAACACTCTCATAGAAACGGGACCCTAGACATTTATAGGGTCCAAAAAGTATAAAAATGTCTAGACCCAAAAGAGCCGTAACTAGGACTTTTGAAGCCCCCATAACCTTAAAATTCGATTATTTTGTAATGGTGTTCTTTGTTCTCACCTAAATCTGCCACCCCCTAAATTTTTCCGCCCAGGGCAGTTGCCCCCTCCGCCCCCTCTGGTTATGCCCCCCCCCCCTGTTTTTACTTCATGAAAAAGACAAGTTCCATAACCAATGAAAATTCATATTGAATGGAAGGAATAATCTCAGAAGAAATAAAATTCAATAACGTCCCAAGCCCCCCCCCCCCCCTACCAGAATCGGACCCCTGGCCCCGTTGCGTCCACGTCACTGCGTGATTTCAGATACAGCAGAATGACTTGTTGGCCCTCGGGGTTCATGGGAATATTTTTCTTGCCCGCATTTTCTAGAAGGTTGAAGTTCCTTTGCCTAGAGGAAAAGTATACATGCTCGCATGTTCCTCGATACAACTAGGTTTGCCACGACAACGCTAAGAAATAAAAATAAAACAGAAATCCACCAATAAAACTTTAAAAAAAATTTTCAAGTGCTTTGTACGTCGTATGGTTTTAGGCAACAAATACATGAAACGTTAGGAGAAGGGGGGAAAAAAAATGGAACCGAATCGAAAGTTCTTATGAGACGGGATCGAATAAAAAAAAAAAACGATCCCGTTCCTCCGGTTTCTCCCTCTGGAATTTCTGTAAAAAAAATTGTAACTTTAGTGTATATACTCTCTCTCTCTCTGACTCTTCGTTAAAAACAATACCTCGGGGCCACGAAAAAAAAATGTATGTTATTTATGTGCTTTCAGGTATACTTTTTATGTACTCTTCGTATTATTAGCTCAAACTTTCAAAGTTTTTTTTTTTTTTTTCTCCTCTTGCAATTTTTTTTTAGAATTTCCTATGAATGTCCATTTCGATTGGTCATCTTTCTCTAGGGAATTTCGAAGGGATGAGATGCCCTGTACTTACGTTTATTTGCATTTGAAAAAAAATATCCTACATTTCTACTATGTGCTGAATTTATTTTGATAAGGTGAGGGGGGGGGGGAAGTATTGTTATATACTTATGTATGTAGGCTGCTTTCTGAAAGTTCAGCACGTGAAAGTAAATTCGAAATCACGCGGAAAAAATTGCTTTGATTGAGTTCGAATCTCAGGAATTCAGCAGATTGAGTTATTAATCAATACGGTTGGGAAAATAAAATATTATATTCAAGTATTTTTTTTAGAGTCGGTTACACATTTAGACATTTACATTTGCTACGTGTGTTTGTGTGCTATAAACATTATTCGAGCAACCATGACATTCAACAATTTAACTTTCAACATTATCTTAACAACGTTGTTTCTTATGATCAACATGATTAACCACAGCATGAGATGGCGCATAATTGTTTTCAACTGTGATTCCTTAAAAAATTATTTTTCAAACACAAATAATGTTGAGATATATTTTACCCCCGCCACCTTCTTGAGTCAGTCTATACGTAGCTCTTTATGCTCTGTTCCAACTCTCAACCGTGGGCGACCCCAGTTTGGGAAACACTTCCGTTGGTGGACACTTTACAGCTTTTTGAAAGCAGTTAGTGAAGAATAAGCTGGCAAGAACAACGTAATGGGTGGAAAGGGTACATCTAATAGAATTCCAAGTCTTAAAAAGACTGCCATTACTACGTCTCAGGAAGACTACTGCTACACCGTACATGCACCTCGTAAACATTCCTCTGGGGAATTTCTAACGAATTGATGCATGTCGGAAAGTGTTGTTCGGACCACATATGACACGCGCGCACACACAAGTTAATGATGTAAAACTTTCTAAAATTGGCGATGTCCAACAGCATCTAGCTTGAGTGATTAAGTCATTATAAATAAATCAAATAAATTAACCGACATTGACCAAGCAGAACGTCCGTGTTAAATCAAGCGTCTTAATGGTAATCGTCAATATAAGATTGAAATCTTGAATATGGTATCCATCCTTCTCCTCAGCGACCCTCTCTTGACATCTCTTAAAGTGCATGCAAGTACTGCGTAATTCATGACTTCTATATCTTTCAACTTGTTCCTATGAAGCTGACATCCTCGGTCACAGCACATGTTTGCTCTCGATGTAGACTAAAATATTTACTTATTAGCAAGTGACTTCACAAATAACTCGAAATGGATACCTTTCTCAAATTATATTGCATCAAATGCAGATCTGCTAGGCATCATGAAGAAAACCAGATTCATACCATCCCCACTAGAATGTCCAAGATCCAGAAGTTGGCTATGGGAATAATTGTCTTTGGGAATAATTTGCTCTAAGAGCCTGGGGGGAGGGGCAAATTAAGTTGTCTATACGGACAAAATTATTTGTCTGCACATACTCAATACAAATCTTTATTCTTGGACCAATCCCACTAAAACGTCGACGAATGTCCAAAAAACGTCCAACAATGACTATAGTCTGAGTTCCCAAACGTTTCAGTCCGCGGGCCAGAAACGTGTGTAGACAGTATATAGTGACCATATGACCAGTATTTTACAGGACATTTCTGTAATTTTGGCCGTCTTATCTTTTTTATGAAATGTTCCGTTTTTTACCTTAATTTCAACGGGGGTAATTGAATTTTTGAAATCTAGAATTAATGTTATTTTGGCGGCTTATAAGTTATTATAATTACGACTCTCATAACTAATTACAAACACATGTATTGATTTCACATATTTCTCAAATATGTACGCTTTTTGGCGGATTTTTTAGCCGTTGCGATTCGCAGTAGCCTTCTATTTCCCACCATTGGCGAGTTCGAGAAATTTCAGCGATAGATGGCAACTTAACCTGCTTTAACAATTTGTTTCAGCCATAATTGGCAACTTTGCTTGCCTTTGACAATTTTTTGGCTCTAATTAGCAACTTGCGAATCTTTTTGCGATAATTGGTGATAGCTTGTATGTATATCTATTACTCCGTATTTTCATGAAAGAAATATGATTAGTTAAGGCTGGCACAAAACCTCGTGTTGTGTGTATTCATACCTTTCAACCAGAACACCTTTCGCGGACTGGTTGCAACCCCTTGTTGTGCACCCCCTGCTACAGTCAGTGTGCCACAGAAATTTACGAATGAAAAAAATCATATCTTTCGGGTTGAAAGTAAGAAATGAAGTATTTTATATGCTTTTTTGCTACAGTATTTTTTTTCCTAGAATTTTTTTCCCGGATTTATGTGAATTCCGTTTTTTTTTTTTCCGTCGGATATTCAACAGGTAAATGCATGAGATATAGGAAAGGGGGAAAAAACCACGTAAATATATATACATAAAGAGTTCAAGAGAGGAAAAAAAGTGTTACGTGTGTATCTCATCCGCCACCTTAAGGGAAGTCTGGTAAGAAAAAAAAATGCAGGAAAATTGAAAATATGCATTTCCCCCCTAAACATTTACCTTGCGTAAAAAGAGTTAAGAAAAGAAAATGTGGCAACAAGTGCTTTATATGTGTTTTTACTTATATTTTTTTAGGAGGCTCTCTCCGAGAATTTCCATTTTTTTTTTTTTTTTTTTTTTTCTTCTCTTTCCCGTAAACATCGTTTTCCCAATCATTTTTTTGCTCCATATTTTTCAAGTGCTTACTCGCATTTTGGAATGGGTTTTTTTAGGGTTTGTGTGTGTTTTTTTTTAGGATTTTTCTTTCTCAGATTTTTTTTTTTCAGTTGGGATTTCAGATATATACAGAAATTGTTTCTCTTTTTTGTTTTCTAACACAATTTTGTTTTCTTCTGTTGAATATGCATGTAAAATAGTCGTATTTTATGTAGAGAGGCATGTTGCATAGTGATGAAGTTCCATATATGGGTAATGTGTTTTTGCAGATATAGTCGGTAACGGATAAACGGATATCTCGCTAAACGGATGAAATCCTCTGGAACCAAAATTTCTCCTACACAGAATGTTGAAGTTTCCCGCTCGATAGAATGATATCGTTTTCAGGCTTGATTGAATATTGCGATTCACATGAACTGTAAATATATATCAACTACTAATGCACATAATATTTTTATTACATAAATCATTTGGAAATTACGGCAAATTTGTTACCACAGATGAGAATCATAAAAAAAGCCTGTCTTCCGTACATTTTTAATTATTTTATTGTTCTCTGTTAAAGTCTGTAGAAAGCGCTAATATTTTCAATGAAGGTCTCAATCTCAAGAGAATGATTACACATGCGGCAGCAGCAAAGGAATAATTTTATTTTTAAGACATTGCAAACTGTTCGTCATTTTACAAACTATACTAGCCGTTTGAAACGGCAATTGAATTGCTCCTCGTATAATCAAATACCCAAATACCTCGCTTGATCGGATATTATGTGCTGGAACCTGGAAACTTGGATATCCTTTTAAGCGGGACTGACCGTGCTCGTGTTTGTATGAGGAAGTAGGAATTTCAAATTCCAATGTAGAAAATTACTTATTTTATTCGTTGCTTTTCAAGTTTAATAGTTGTGGCCTGCACTAGCGTCAAACTGATGGAGCTCCAGCCTGTGGGTTGCGGAGATTGACCTTATATGTTTTACGGCAGGGCTTGACAAATCACGGGAGCCAGGCCACCATAGCCACAAGCATGGGTTGCTAAAATTTTCTACACATGATTTCTAAACCAGAGTCCAAGAATAACATTAAATTTTCTGATTCCGTAGCAATGTGTCTTCTAACAGGGGAAGGAGTCATTGTGTGTCTCAGGAAAAAATAAAAAAAACGTCATTTAGAACTGTGAAATACCATGCTTGGCTTCTAATAATTTTTTCCCCCCGTTGCCCAATTATTATCTTCGATTTTTCAAGCCGTGTTTTACACTCAAATTCACAAGAGAAGCAACACGAAATCAACATTCAATGGAGGCCGGCATTTTTAAATAGCACACGAATTCACACTTCGACTGCATTGGGTTCGAATCCAAGCTTTTGGATGAAGCAATTCAACCTAATGTCTTGGATTTGGGTGAAATTACCTTGGTCAGCCACCTCGTTGGGCATTTTGCCTGTTGTGGCGTTGTATTTGTATTTGACAAGGTTTGACGTTGTGGATAAATCTGCGATTCGAGCATATAGTTTTGGGGTGGCATCCAGCTTTTATATTTGAGTGAACGTTAGTGTACATAACACTGTATGAGAATGATGTAACAAAGTCAACCCCAGTTTGGGATTTAGTCAAGGAATAAGGTGGGATGAGGGATGTTTCATATTATGTCATCATATACGATTTTATCCCTGCCCTCCCCAGGTCTCGTATCCCCCCCCCCCCATCACTAATTCTTATTGAAAAACCACCACCGAGCTTTGTATACTTAAAGCTCATTGTAACATGGGAGATGTTTCAAGTGGACTTATTGTACCATTAAATCCGAGCACAGTGTATCAAAAAAGTATAAAAGATGTATTTATAATATATATCGGGGAATGGGAAATGGGTGGCTGCCTGCCTTTTGTGTAGTTAGTATCAGTAGGGTATGTATATATATATATATATATTTTTTTTACGAAGTTTGTCATCCATTAGTCGCAATGGGGGGGTTTTTTGCCTCCGCCTCCTGGTACACTATACATAACGGGGGAAAAGGTTATGAAAAAAACTTACGTGGCCCTCTCTTGTACTTTGTAGAAAAAAAAAAGCTGAATGAGATTTAACTACATGGAGGGACAATTTTCGTATTTTTTACGGCCCGTTGGATCTATACATTCGTGTCGTGGCACTAATGGTTAAAAAAAACGGTATTACTGTTGTAAAAAGATACTGTACCGTGGTTCGTACTTCCCTTCCGTCTACTCCAAATACATTTGCTTTTTATATGTGTGAGTGGAATATTATCTCCGTTATTGCTGCATGTACGTTTTGTGCCTTCGTCCATTGTTTGGTGTTGCGTGAGTTGGTTGTCGGATACTGTGTGCGGTTATTATAGAGACTTTCCATATTGCGATTCGTCCTCTAAGTTCGAGGGCCCTGGGATCAGAACGTTTTTGGGAACCCCTTTCGAATTCTAAAAGAGTCTTCATGTTATAGGAAAATACTTGATAGTTTCTAGGACCGTCTTAAGAGCACCACAGGCTCCCTGCCAAATGTTTTGCGGGAGGGGCTCCTTCCCAGCTGAAAGTGCCTATCTAAAACTTCATGTGCTTACTCTTGAAAAATATGGTATGGAATAGTTAAAAATCATAGTACAGTCGACGCTCGTTACAACGACCCCACGTTACGGTGACTACTCCATTACAGAGACCGGTAGGTTAAGTCCCAAATGTTTTCACAGAACAACTATCGTATATCTTTTACTTTTAACGACTTTTTAACGAAATGAGAAAATTTTATCGCCTTGCCCAAGATTAGATCTTCCTATGGTTAAACCCTTTAAGGGTTTTGAAAAATTTTCTGATCCGCATCACAACTGCCACATTGGAAATAAAAACGTGTTAAAAACCCGAGATATATCGGGATGACCGAAATAAAGCAGATCAAGTTTGACGAGATATCTCGGGATTTGGCCGCTGTAAGGGTTAAAAAAATGTCCTGGCAGGCTAACATAAAACTATTTGTGATCGCAGCATGTGTCTGAGATGATTCTTTTCTGTCATGATTGTTTTGAAATTATATAATGTCCTAAGGCAGAATTATGCTATAAAAGTAGGATAAAAGATGTTTTACAAAACTTGAAAAGAAAAAACAATCAGTAAGCCCAGGGCCGTAACTGGGGGGGAGGACAGGTGGGTCTGGTGCTCCGGGCGCTGAACCAGAAAAAGCGCCGAATTCACTCTGCTTCCTCTACATGCAAGGGCCACCAAAATTCCGGCTTGCCCCGGGTGACAAATTATCTAGTTGCGGCCCTGAATAAGCCTATTGGTTACACACGTTCGAATGCAACCGATGCACTTATTGGCTGCATTTTCATGTTTTATAGATGAACTTTTGTGAAACTGTTATGGTGTAATCCAGGCCTAAGAGTCTAAATGTTTCTAAAATCATAATAAACCGAATTACCAATAACAAAATAAAGCTAAATATTGAAATAAAAATCCGAAAAGAAAATCAAAAATATTCTGAAACAATGAAATCAGATTCGAAGTCTCTCATTGGTATTAAAATTTTCTTTTAAAACGTCTCTTAGGGCCAGGATCACACTATAAAAGTTTGATAAAAGTTCTTTCGTAAAACTAAAAAATGCAACCAATAATCGTATCGGTTACGCTCGAGCGAATGCAACCAATCGGCTGATTGGTTTTATTTTTCCTAAAGTTTTTGTAAAGGATCTTTTATCAAACTTTTATAGTGTTATCCCGGCCTTGAAAATATTCACATTCGGGCAGGTAGCTCGTTTTTAAACAATTAATAAATTTCCATCTCGGCAATATTTCCTCAATGTTCGGGATGCATATTCATTCAACAAATAGCGTCATAATATTGAAAATTCAATTTTGCGTTACGTAACCAATATGCTTTCAACAAAAAAGTAGCCTGCTATGGGGAATTTTCCTAAAATATACTATTACTACGTACGCATCGCAAATTAAGTTTTGGGAAAGAGGGTAAAGAAGCAAAACAAAAGTTTTTTTTTTCTGGTCATTCATGAAATGTTTCCCTTTTTCCCCCTTTTCATACACATTTCTCTTCAACCATATCATGTTGTTTTCTTATTTCTAGAAGTCTCTCTCTCTCTCTCGCAAGTATACATGAATATACACACGCACACACCCCTTTCATGGTAGTTTTTCGCGCCATCCCCTTGATCTCCAGCTGAAGATGGAGAAAAGAGTCTCCGCCCTATTCGCCTTCCATCAACAAATTAGCAGGGCTCAACATCCATCCTCACTCGGCACCATACCGTATCCACTCCCTACCACTCAGTCACAGTGTTAGAAACATAATAAGATAGGGTACATGGGGCAGTACTGTACACCGCCACCGCCGTTCCTTGTACACGCGAAGGATTAATACACTTTTTTTTGTGTGTGTTGTTCTCGCTCTTCTCTTTGCTTTAGTAGGTACTGTAGTAAAAGCAGCAGCACCATCACCACCTGATGAGGAAGAGGTGGCACGGTACCGTTACTGTAAGAGAGAGAGAGAGATGTTGTGATGAGAATACGTTTCAAGCACAGGAGACCGGGAAAAATGTTATTTGCACATTGCATCAGCTGGTGAGGATATGGCTGATTGATGGTGGAGAGTCGGCGGCGGCGGCGGGCCTCTCGGCGCGCGGGCCGGGCTTTGAAGTTTCCCGCCATCCCGAATAGCACACATGCATACATCATCATCCTGGAAAACCTGGAGATGGGGTGGGATCCGGAGAACCCTCCATTCTCCAATACCTGCTTGTACTTTCCAGGCTCCCCACGCCATGTCCAATGTACACACACACACATCCACTCTCTCTGGGTTTTCGGAGTGGGGAGGCTTTCCAGGCCTTCGCTTGTACTCCATCAGTTTAATTCCCATCTAGGGTTCCCTGCTCCCTCTCTCTGTTCTTGCCCCCTTCCCTCTTTCGGTCTGACGTTTCAAATTAGATGTGTCGAGCCAGAACGATAATTAGGGGTTAGAAATCTACCCGCCCTCCATCCAGTATGATTCCATGGAGCTTGATGCCTCTCTCTCTCTCTCTGGAGGAACTGGGAGTAGTTTGTTCCAGAGGAATATTCTGGATCTCTCTCTCTCTCTCTCTTACCTGGATTAGAGACTAGGCTGAGATGGAATGAAATACTATTATGCAAGTCCGGGACTTGGGGGGGGGGGGGGGGTTGTACTTGGCAGTGTTTGTGGAAGAGGGTTGGTTGTGGGGATGACGTATTGGGGTTTATGGATGGAAAGTGTGGGAGCTGGAAAGGATTACGGTTTTCTAAAAAGGCGACTTTTCAACGGGTTCCCGTGCTTTTCTACCTCCTCGTGCCCATCCTCTTTCCATTAGTGACACCCAAGTTGATGCCCTATTCTTGCTCTCCACCCTCTGTCAACGTGGAATCCGAATCCCAATCTCTCTCTGACAAGAGAGGGGAAGAGTTTTGACAGCTTTCGGCTTATCAGGCATCAGATCAACCTGTGTATGTGAGATATCATCATAAATATACCTGCCTTGCCACCATTTTATTTATTTTTTTTTACTGTTCATGTATTTTGTTTCATTTATATGCGAAGAAATGTGTCCCCGTCCCTTGAAGTGAATGACATACAGTATGAGCTTTCCAAAATCCTGATCCGGGAGGTGATATCCAGTTATGTGTGGGAGTGTGAATGTGAATATTACACATTTTTTAAGAGAGATTTTCATTCAAAACACCTTTATTACGAGCCTAGGAAGACGAAAATTGGTTCGGTGTATCCGGGGGTTCTCCATATTCGATCTAATGGGTAGGAGCCAAAAATTTGGTTCAAATAATCCAAACTTATACCACATTAAAGGACCAAGAATTTCATTCACATGCAGAATTAAAGGAATTCAGTTGTTCTCTAAAGCCCAACTCTTGGCCGAAGCACCATAAGGTGCTATTGTAAATTATTTGGGAATCTGATTTTTCAAGTTTTTTCTCCCCCCAAAATGGGATCCCGCTCATAACGTTCCCACTTGGAACGTTTTCCCGCTTACTACAACTTATTTTCGTTATCCCAGCTTTTACTAATACTGAGATTTTCCGTTTAAAGCGTTATCCCGCTTACAAGTTTTTCATGACGGGATTTTTTTTTTCAAAAACGTTATAAACCGGATTCACTGTACCCGCTGAAACGACTTTGAAGGGAACGCGAAATTATTTCGCTATATCCGATCTAATGATGGAATCGAAAATTTTTTTTTTTCATCCGGAGGTTCGTTATAGCGGGTTCAAATGTGCACGTTATCCTTCCCCCCCCCCCCGCATCCTGCAGCAGGGCTCTTCGGTGGACCTCCAGTTCAGACTTCACTTTGAGTCTGACCATGACCAAACTGGCTGGAGCCCTGTCAGCCCCACCCTTGTGGGAGGAGGGTGTATGGTACACATACCCTTTCTATTTTTGTTTGCCATTTTACTTGGTCAATAATGGGCAATGGCTATATCAAATAGTTTTCTTGATATTGAGTAAAAAAATGTCTGAAACCAATATTATCATGGTGATAGTTCATGTTTTGATATTCCATGTTGAAAATTTTTTTTTTTTACTCTTTGCAGGGGAACAAAGTTCCCATCCCTCCACATCCAGGTTCTCCTCTGCCGTTTATGGTTTACAATGGCGAACATTTCGCACAACCACCTCCAGCTCACATGGGCATACCGCCAGTCTCAGTAGACCCCAAAACTGGTAAGTCTCAAAAACACTAATTCTTCTTATTTTTTAAAGGTATATACAGCATCTATCAAACAGGGAATGGTCGGACTTAGGCTGGTGCTAAGGGGTTGCAGCTGCACCGGGCCGCTAAATTTTAGGGGCCACAAAACGGATTAAAAAATTTTTGAGATTACATTGAGAAACATTTTTTTTTTTCCAATGTAATCAGTACTCATTGAGAAAAATACTTTGATTACATTGAGTTTTATATATATATACATATACACACACATACACACATTTTGAATACTTAACAAAGCAATAGCTTAAAAGTCTGTTCAAGGCAAGAGGCTCCCCGAGATCTGGGATTTTGGCTATCCTTTCCAACCCAGGGCCTGTATTTCATACGTGCAGGTCCTGGGCAAATATTATATTTTGAGCCCTTTAGATGCAGTGTTCTTTGAGGCAGAGACATGGGGGGAAGGACCTGGTCCTATAATGTGAAAGTCAGCCAATTTTAGCCCCAAAAAAGTTATGGTCACATGCCCCATTTGCCTATGCCAGAAACGGGCCCTGCTCAAGCCAAAAATGCAGTGGGAGCTGGGCAAGAAAGAGTCTTGAATTCTCACTCTAATAGCGTACTATATTTAAAACTACACAGGAGGTAGCAAAATGCATGCATGCCACAGCTGAAAGAGTATTTAGGTGAAACCCTGGGCAGAGATAATCTGCCGTCTAGCTCTGACAGCCCTTCCATTGTGGTGCTACAGATATTGTGGACATGGTACCCACATTTTGCAGCAGAGTTCCTAGCATGGGCACTGGAACCTGGAGGGTGGGGCTATTTTAATTATTAGGATCTGGAAAAAATCATTTTGGTTGCCCAAAATGCGTAAGCCCGTCTCTGGCTGGGGGGCATGATGATACCATAGGCAGAGATAGACTTGAAAGTCTTTTTTCTTTTTTTTTTAACCGAGCACAACTCATGTCTATCGCCAGAGGCAATTTTCTACCTAGTGAGTTGTGCCGGAAGTGTAATTGTGTGCACCTAACAGTCTGAGTACGTATCTAGTGTTGTGTATGATTTTTCAGTGCTGCCATCTATATCTCAGAAGTGAAGTGAGTGATGTGTCGTGACTGAATATTTGTACTGTTTGTAGGTCTGTTGCTCTCTGTGGCGAGACTTTTTAACGGGGAGATCGGCTCGCATTTGCGCCTCGAAGTTGGGAACCACGGAAAACCAACTTCAGCCGACCACCACTGTGGTGACGGTGGGGCTCGAACCCGGGTCCCCGCGATGCGAGTCTGTCACTATGACCACTCGACCACCACAGCGGCGACTTGAAAGTCTGGGGGGAGGGAGGCATGGTCATTATTGCTGGGAGGGGCATGATGATGATGTCAATTCATATATACATACATATACATTAGATCATACGGCTCCACCTTTGACGCATCAGCACCCATATTTGATACCAATTAATATAATACTGTCAAACCTGTCTAAGACAGAATGTCTTGACTGTATGAGACGGAAACTTGTTTAAGACAGAATAAAAATATAATCTGTTCAATGATTAGTGCTTTGATTTGCACCTTTATAAAACGGAAATCTGTCTAAAATGGAATATTATATTGTGGTATTATTATATTTCAGTGTCTTGACGTTCTGTTTCATACAGGTTTCACTGTACATGCATAGGGATTTTTCATTTTCTTTTTTGCATTATCAAGTGACCTGGGGCACAGCACCAGATCACTCAAGTGACCCACAACATGTTTTCAAAGTAATGAAGTGTCCCACACTCTCCTAAAGATTGAGCATGAGCACCCTTGTTCTAGTGGTTATTGTTCCCTGACTTACTGCATTCAGCTCTGGCAAACGTATGTTAACAAAGTGGGGGGCACATTGGACATCCATGGGCTGCTTCGTCATGCTGTGTGGTCACCTATCGCGAATTTTCTGTACTAAATGTTTAGTGCACTATCTAAAATTCTAAAGTGTTGTCTGTTGTGTCACAATTTGGTGTCATTTAAACTGCTACACTGCCACAATCCTCTGAGTTTGTACAGGGTTTTCTGTGTATTAAACTTCCCAAACTCATTGCTGAAAAAACCTATGTCCTCTACTAAATGACGCATACTAAAGATTTCTCTTATTAAGAACGGCTTAATTTTTTCAGGGGTTTTCACACTTTTTTCCATTCGCGGTGTCCTTTTCCATAATCATTGCTTATCCATGGCTTCCTAGAGCAGTTTAACAAAGGATCTATTCAAAAATCCTTTCTCAGAGCTCCCACTCCACAGCACCCCCCTAACAAAGGTTGGTGGAGCTCAGTTTGAGAACCCCTGGCTTAATCTATGCAGACTGAAGCAATCAGGCAAAAAATGTTTGATTGTCCAAAACCTTCGAACATCCATAGCGATTCCTATCAGTTGTCAGACCAGTAGACAGCCTTGATGATGACTCATAATTCTATTAAGATGGTCTCTGCTCATACCAAAGACTTGAAGGAGATGACTTAATACATGATTCTTTAACAGTGGGGGGAAAAATAATTATTTCAATTCAATAGAGAAAGTTCTGAATCAGAAAAATTTTTTGATTTTAAACGAGAATTTTACAGCCTATACATACATCTGTCCAAATATTTAATTTCTGCTATGAGTTAATTTATATACACAGTATTGGACAATGTTGTGTGCATCAATAACCTCGTAGTCTAACCTTGTTATCTTTTTATTGCCTGATCGATTGATGTCTTTTATATTTGCAGGCATTCCGAGGCCGCCTGTTTACTTGGGTCCTCCTGGTCAATATCCTCCTGTATTTAATCCTGACTTTACGCATCAGCTACAATGGTAATGTCTTCTTTGGTGAATAATTACATTGTTTTAAATATGAATGAGACTTTTTTTTTCATGTTACTGTACTATAGGTATTTTTGTAGTTGGAATTTTACTTCAGAGGAAGTTTGAGATAACCAAAAGGGGGCAAAGAAATGGTGGGGGACTTAAATCCCAATTATTGAAACCAAAACAGCAAAAACTACAATCTTGTAATACTAAAATCTAATTTTATCTGTAAATATAGGTATGCAATATATATTTAGAGCAATTTTAAAAAGGGATTTAATTGGGATTGTGATGGCCTTAGGAAGCTTGTGGCCTAGTCGATTTTGTTTTTGTGAGTGGATGGCTCAGTTGTAAACATGATTAATGGAAAATGAAACATCAAATTCTCCCCCCCCCCCCTCCCCCCACAGCTAGGTTTGACTGATGTCAGGGCCAACGGGGGTTGAGAAACACCGATCTAACAAGTACATTCAAACTTGGTTAATTTGAAGTCACAGGAAAAAAGTTCAAATTATCTAATTAATCTATCTTCGATCTGCAAAATAATTATGAAGTGTAATTTAATCATCAGCATTCACCAATATAATAATGATCAGTTTTTAAAATTATATCAGTTATGAAACTGTTTGCCAAATTTTGCTTATCATTCTCATGCTATCAAGAAAATGGGGCCTTTCATTAACATATTACAATCTGAACGTTCCAATATTTTCCATACTAATGACAACTAAATTTTAATTATTAATTATTTTTTTGTGATCTGAGCACGTATTCCCAAGAGATCGTTACGATCTGTCCAGGGAATTTGTTAGTGTTAGTAGACATCCATGCCCGACCCATGATTCAGATTTCGCATGGTACACCTTGATCCATAGGTTGAACAACATAATCGGCATCAAGTGGTACACAGTCTTGATGTACTTCATGAACAATGTTAAAATGGGCATTAAATTATCAAAGAAAGAGTAAAAGAAACAGAATTTTTGAACTTTTATTAGTCTTTAAAAATGTATCGTATTTTTGTTTAATGACTTGATCGAGAAAAGCAATGCCTAGCTTCTTGTAGAATTTTTATAAACTAAATTTTCTTGTACAAAAATCATGATTTCCCCCCCCCCCCCTCCAATTTCAAATCATCCAAAAACTTTGATAAGTGCTTGAATTAAAGAAGAAATTTTAACATTAAAT